>NC_080743.1:27988560-28291590 GCF_020826845.1 Diceros bicornis minor
AGATGTGACTTGGGGTCTAAATTATAACCTTTGGGCTGGCATTTCTGCTCTTATAAAACTCAAACGTTGCTTGCTGTCTACTTCATGTCCCAGATTCCCGCGTGAGTCTGTGGAGTGTGTCAAAACATTTGTGAACAGAGACTGTTTGTGTGTGGTGACTTTGTAAGGTGTCGACTCAGCCGTGTTGAAGCTAAGTCTCCCAGAATTCCCTTCCCTCCACGGTTCCCGGTGAGATTCGGGAGGCCACAGGGAGGCAGCCACTATTGTTACGCTCTGAAGGGCTGTGCAGGCACCAGGCACCCTGGCAGCTCACATCTGTTGTTAGGCATCCGCTGGCCGACCTTGCTGGCCTGGGGCTCCAGCTCCTCCAGGTCCGGGGCCAGGTACATGCCCAACAAAGGGCAACGGCTTCTTCTGCAGGTCACCCACATCCTTAAGGCTGGAGACGGTGAGACAATGCAGGTACCAGTTGTCCTCACGAGTTCCAGTTTGTCTTTGCTCTCCCTCATCACACATCCAGTTTTCAGTCCCTGCTGACCTACGTGACTTCAATCCCAACACCAGATGCAGAGACAACAGTCTTGCATAGACTTCTCCATCAGGTCCCACAATTGCTTCAATTCTAATCCACATTTTAAATCTCCTTATATACCACACATAGTGGCTCAGCTTTTTGATTGAACCCTGGCGGGTACAATGTATAGAGTCAGCTCAGTGGCACAAACTTGCAAGGATGATGTGAATAAATGACAGCTAATCAAGTCCAACCCTAATTTTAGTTGTTGGTTTGTTGTCCCCTTTTTCAATGGGGACTTTCATTAAGAGGGTTGTTGACCAGTTGACCAAGTTTTATTCCCTCTTGTCCCTTTCTCCACAGTAGTTGTTCACGTGGTTTCCCCTGCCCCGATCCCACTCCTAGATGACCTGCTCCTCTGAAAAGATCAGGGCCCGCTGATGCAAACTCCCACAACTCAAACAGCCCTACATTTTCACCCATCCTCCCCTTCATATCTCTCTGAGCAGTAGCTGTTTTCCCTTACCCATGCTGACCCCTCTTCCTGGGCCCTTGGCCCAGCGCCCCTCCCTCATTCTTTCTTGCTTCATCTTTCTCTCAGTGTCTTACAACCTTCACTCCCTTTCCGTGGAATCCCTCCCTCTGCCTTCAAACAAATGCAGGTCACCTACTCCATTGTCGAAAGCACCTTTCTTTGACTCTGCTGTTGCCTCAAACTGCCTTCATATCTCTTTGCCTTCCATTAAATTCCCTAGAAGGGAAATTGTCTTTTTCTAATTGGCCCTTTAAAGCAGACTTGGATCCTCTCCTTCTATGCCAGTGGTTCTCAGCCTTAGCTGCAGGTAGGAATCAGCCTTGGCCCAGAATGCTCTTGAAGGAGGAAGGGGACAACTTTCTAAGCTTAAGGCAATTTAAGAAAACAGAGAGGAAAATGGACATGTTTGCTACCTTAAAATGTTAATGCTTCCAGGTAAATTATTTTGCTTTATTTAATTAATGAGCAAATTTTACATATTAATACCCAAAGCTGGTGAGAACAAGCTTCTCATTCTTGCTAATGACTGGGTAACTAGGTATAATCTCTTGGAAAAACAATCTAGCAAACTGCATCCAGAGGCATAAAGATGTACATACTATTTAACTCATTATTTCTACTTCTAGAAATCTATCCTAAGGAAGTAACTCAAATACTGAAATAAGCTGAGGTCCTCAAAATGTTCTTTGCAGAATTATTTATAATAGTGAGAAGTTGGAAATAACCTAAATAACCAGAGAGAGAATAATAAATGTATTTATGGTGCATTTAGTGGTTGGAATATTAATACATAAATTAAAGGATAATTAAGGCTATGACGTGGAAAAATGCTTATGATATAACGATAAGTGGGGGAAAAACAACATGTAATTATAATGTAGGGGAAACATCAGTCAAGACAGTGTATGAAAGAAGCCTGGTTTAAACTAATGCTGTGGCTTTTCAAATGTCAATTTCACGTTTTAATAATGAATTCTAACTATTGGAATTTGAGCAAATAGGCTTTAAAACACCCTTTAAAAAAAATACACTCTTTCTTCCAGCCCTCTGTAAATGTTTAGTTTTGCTTTAGTTAACTTTTTCAAATACGTTTGGAAACAAAGTTAGCAAGCTGGTTTTGTCCTGATATAATTGTGCTCACCCTAAACTTGAGTCTTGTAAACATGGCTCAAGATGATAACACAATTCCCTCAGCCTCGCCCCTTTTTAGGGAAGCTGTCCTCATTCCTCCAGCTGAAAGACTTATGGGGGACATTTGACCTCATGCTCTCCTTTCAGTTTCATCGGCAACATGATTTCTCCAGTGAATTATTTTTCTCTGGCGGCAAAAGGAAGACAT
This sequence comes from Diceros bicornis minor, assembly GCF_020826845.1. Classification (NCBI taxonomy): domain Eukaryota; kingdom Metazoa; phylum Chordata; class Mammalia; order Perissodactyla; family Rhinocerotidae; genus Diceros; species Diceros bicornis. Next base: position 27,990,949 of record NC_080743.1, read on the forward strand.
ATTCAGGCTTGCGGTTAAATGCTGATTCTAAAAAGTGATCCTAAGGGACATTATTCTCAGCTTTTCCTGAATTCCCTGGGATAATTATTGACAATAGTTGTGTTTTGGGGTCCCCATTTGGCCTGGGGAGGGGGGCTTGGGGGTAAAAGAGAAAAATGGTAGTTCCATAGCTTCATTTTAATTTAATGATAGAAATACATCCCACAGTGAAACAGAACATGTGACTGATTGGATATATAAACATGGCCTCTGAGGTTCTAAAATCAAGATAAAGGTGAGGCTTATAGTACAATATGGACTGGACACCTCAGACTTCTGAAAGGCACAAGTGAGGGTGTTTCTCCCACCTGGATTTTTGCCAGCTGCGGTCACCATCGGCCACCCCCTCCCATGAGGACTGAGCGGAATGTGAGTTCTCTTGTAAGCACAGACTTGTTCCAGGTTAGTGTTTCATTTAGAGAAAATGAGGATGTTGAGCTTGGAGAATAGGGGCCAGATGGTGTCACAGTGAAATACAGCACCGGCTGCACTGCTCAGGGCTTCACTCAGATCAAGGCGAATATTGTATCCTGTTGCCTGTTGGGACAACGCTTAGTTCTCCAAGGGAAAATAAAGCGACTGCCACCTCCCCCTACTCCCATCTCTGCTTTCTGGGGAGGATGTTTTATGAGTCTGTCTCTGCAAACAGGTTTAAACATGCTTTTACTAACCTAACTGAAAATATTTTACTTGTTGATGCTCAAAAAGTACAAGCAGATTTCTACTTTCTATTTTTTTTTGGAAAAGTCCTAACTTGCCTGCAGCTTGATTCCTTTCAAGCTTGCCGTACTTCTCTTTGGAAGCCTAGGGTTGTGGTAAAAGGCATCGTTCATTCCTCTTAGCCCAAAGTCCAATTTGAATCCAACAACATCCTGTTTAAAAAGCTGAAACTTTGTTTACTCATGTGACCTCAGGGTTTTCACCTGGGTCGTTTTCTTTTTTTTTCCCCAGAGGACTCAGAGGTAGCTACATGAGATGTGGACTAGAAGCAAAGGACTAGACAGTATTATGGAAAAAGCAAAACCATGCAGAAACACACCTGTTAGTCACTGTACAGTTGGGAAGCTTTTTGTATGAAGGACAGTGATGCATTTATGTTGCCTTTGGGAATAGCACAGTTTGAGATCAATTAGTTAAAGTGATATATGGTGCACCGTTTTCTACTTCAAATTATGGAAACATTTACCTGAAATCCACAGTACACTATAAATGCAGCCTCATGAACATCCTGTACACACATCCTGTCGGGCATGCTCTGGAGACAGAGGGCAGTGGGGTGGACCACAAAGCAGCCATCACAGCTCTGAACCAGTTAGGACACGGCTGACATACTCATGGGGCTGAAGCCAATTCTCATGGTAAAGGAAGAGGTAGATGGGAGATATTAGAAGAGAAGGCAGTCAACATTGACTTCTCTATTCAACATTTGTTTACCCCTCGCATTTCCTAAGGAGGGTTTTTTGGGCCTCAGAGCCGTGCTGGCCTCAAGGTCAACTTCGGTACTGTGTTTACATTTATAATACAGTGAAGGAAGTGACAGGAAACTCACTGAGAAACATTGACAATAGTGACGCACAACGAAACTGAGGCAGTGACCTGCAGAAGTCTAACGTGGGTCTTGGACTCAGAGCCAAGTTTCCAAAGCTTGGGCGTAATCTTTTTTTTTCTCAGTCGAAAGTGACTTTTTAGGAGGTAACTGTTCATGTGGGTGTGTGGGTGACTCGCAGCAGGATCTAGTTAGAGCACAATTCTGAGAATCCAGACTGAAATCCTCCCTGGTTGTGCCAAAAACCCCCTGCATGAGTTGGGAAAGTTGCCTTATTTCTCTGTGCTCTGCTTCACACAGTGGGGAGGACAAATTAAGGCCTCATCAAAAGCTTAAGATAACAAAAGTTTTCCTTAACCTTTTACAGAGATCAAATCAAAAATATATGGAGAAAAGCAAAGTCAGTGATTTGGGCTTGACTTGGAAAACATAGTACGTTAAAAAAAAAATTAGCCCATGTTTCCTTTATCTTCGCAAGGAGCTTATCCTCCACACAGCCGTGAAAGAAGTTTCTAAAACACCCATCAAATCATTCTATTTCCCTACTTAAAGCCCATCGCTGGCTGCCTGTTGCCTCCAGAACACAAGTCACATTCCTTGGCTCTGCAGCCAAGACGCTCTGTGATCCCACCCTGCCCACCTTTCTGGAGTCAGCTCCCATCCCCCATTCCATGCACGCCTTCTCTGGGGCTCCTGAAGGCTGTATCCAGAGGGGTGGAATGAGCCCCACTGCTGTGGTCACAGTGGAGATGCATCAGAAGACCAAGGTGAGAAAAGCCTCATCAGACTGTCCACCCAAGGCCGACTGCACAGAAACCCAGAAGACAGTGTCCGGTGTCCTTGGCGACCCTGTGCGATATTCCCACCAAGAGCCAGAGTTTCTCCACTGACCTTCTGCAGATGTTTGCTGCTTATCTCCTCCTTGTCCTTGTTCTTGACCCCGCTTTGCTGGAAGCACTCTGATTTTGCACGTCGTCTGTCAGGTTTGCTGAGCACACCAGTCCCAGCAGGAGCAAAGGGCACTTGTCTGTACAGAGCCTGAAATATGCAGAAGTGGGCGGTGAGCTACTGAGATGTGAGAGAGACCAGGCTCCAGCCGACTGCCAAGGGCAGAGATGCACAGAGGTTCTGGGTAGCATGGCTGGGGGAGACCCAGCATCTACCCGGTCCTCCCTCCCCTCCCCTGGGGCCTTGCAGCTTCCACCTTTGCTGGTGTTTTCTTTCTGGGCTAGGGGTCATTCTGCTATGGTCAGTTGGGCCTCCCACTGAATTGGTCTGGCTACTTCTGCCCTAGAAGTGTTAGGTTCTCTCTGGACAGCCCAGCTGCCTGGCTGCCCACAACCTCCAATTGTTGATGATTCTCTCCTGGATAGGGCTGAGGGCACCCCACTAGGTGACCAGAGAGCAGCCATGTCTCCCTCACCCTCAGATCAGGTGGACAAATGAATCAAGAAACCAAATGATTACAGCAGTCTTGTTCTGGGTAGGCACTGGGCCGGCCCTTTACTGCTTTTATTCCTCTCCCTCATCCTCCGATGAAGGTGTTATCATCGCCATTTTTCAGAGGTGGAAGCTGAAATGCAGGCTCACTAATTTGCTTGAGGTTGTAGCTAGAAAGGGATGGATCTGAGACTTCACCCCAAGTCTAATTCTAAAGACTGCTCTCTTCCATTATGCTCATTAGATTGTGCTTACTACGGGCTAGATACTTTTCTAGCACTGTACTTGTAACAAACCATTTGAACCTCACAACATCTCTATCAGAGAGGAACTGGTATCTCAATCTCACAAAGGAAAAACTAAGGCCCAGAGAAGTTAAGTTTCTTGTCTGATGTCACGCAGCTAGGAAGGGGCAGAAATAGGATTCAGCTTGGCAGCCTGACTCCAGTGTCTGTGCCCCTCACTCCTGTGAACCACAGCGTCTCTGAGCTCCAGCCTCCTAGGGTTGTCAGCACAGCCAGCACTCCCGGAACACCTGTTTCGGGCCAGCACAGCACGATGGCACTGAGAGGAACATGAAGGGACGTGTGTCCTTGCATTCAAGGAGTTTACAAGGTCCAACTACCAGGTCATGGGGGCATGAGGCCTTTGCAAAGATATGCTGAGGGTCATGTCTACCCTGCATCTCCGGGTTTACTTTTAAAACTATAACAGAGTTCCTTTTTGGAAATCTTTACAATGCACAGACCCCTATGCTGTCAGGGGAGGCTGAGAAATAGCAAAAGCCTGTCTTTGGCTTTATCTCCTTAGATAGAGGAGAAATCCACAGTTATGTGGGATCTAAGGAGAGCCAAGCTTTTGATACTATTCAGCTCTGCCTGCAGAGAAAGGCAGCAGCTGGAGCCGAGGATGACCGTGGAAGCTTGACCAAGGGCAGCTCAGCAGCAAACAAGAAAGCTGCGTACCCCCTGCCTATGCCCAAGGCTCCCATAGGTGCTAGAAGGCTTTGTCTGGGCCACTGTTCCATGTCTTCAGTCCCTCTGGGCAAAGCTGGGGCCGGGGCAAGGGTCTGCTTCGAGCTGCTTGGGCCAGGGACAGTGGTTGCTGCATCTCTACTCCCTGGGGTTCTCCTGAACAGCCCCTGGCTCATCGTGCATGGTCGGTTAAAAATACAAGCTTTGGGTGGCGAGCCCCGTGGTGTAGCGGTTAAGTGCGCACGCTCTGCTGCTGGCGGCCCGGGTTCGGATCTCGGGCGCACACCAACGCATTGCTTGTCAGGCCATGCTGTGGCGGCGTCCCACATAAAATGGAGGAAGATAGGCACAGATGTTAGCTCAGGGCCAGTCTTCCTCAGCAAAAAGAGGAGGATTGGCATGGATGTTAGCTCAGAGCTGACCTTCCTCACACAAAAAAAAAAAGAAAAAGGAATTAAAAAAAAAAATACAAACTTTGGAGCCAGATAGAGTGGGAATCGAGCTATGAGACCTGAGGCATGTTCCTGAATCCCGCAGTGCCCATGGATCCATAAAATGGGGCTAATAACAATCCCCAACTCGTAGCTCTGTTGTGAGGGTTAAACACAATAATCGTACGAAATACAGGGTCTGGCACATAGTCAGTGCTCTGTAAATGTTAGCTATTAATAATAAAATTCTAAAACTCAAGTCGACTGTTAACTCTTTTCTGAATCCTCCTGCCCCTTCCCTACATCCCCCACGCCAACTAGTCTCTCCCTTCTCTGGGCTTGTAGAGAGCTTTATGTATATCTCTGCTATGACACTTATCATACTGAATGGCAAGTGTGTCTGTCTGTCTCCTCAACTAGACCATGAACTCGCATCTGTGGGCCGAGCCTTATCTGTGTGCCTACACAGAGCACTGTCAGTGCTGGCTGCAGTAACTGATTAAACAGAATCCTATCCTGTTCTGCCTCACTGACCTACAGGCTTCCCTACACCTTGGTCCCACAGGCAGAGACTGGAGGCCTGAGCAGATGTGTCTGCTGTTCCAGGGAATGGTTTCCTCTGAAGACCCTCTTTGATAGCACATGGGCCTTCATCCAGCAGTGGGACCCAGGTAAGGAAGCAGACAGGAACTCACACCCTGAACCAAGTTTCCAGATCAGGGCAGCAGGAGGTGTGTAGATTCTTACTTCCTGGGCCTTCTGACTGCTCAGCCTCCCTGACTTTCTTCATGTTGCAACAGTTTCCTAAATTAGCCCCTATGGTTTTTTTCTCTTCTCCAATTGTTCCAGTACACCAGAGCTTCTCAAAGTTTAACATGCATACACACTACCTGGAGATCTTGTTGGGATGAGGCCAAGGTGCTGCATTTCTAATAAGCTCCCGGGAGATGCAGGTGCTGCTTGTCCTCATTCAACACTCTGAGTAGCAACGCTGTGCTCTGCTGCCAGGATAATCTTCTGAACTACATTACTATGATCATGTCACTTTAGCGTATTTGAAGAGATCTCGCACCCAAAGATGTATAACAACGGCAAATGAACCCATGAAAAGATGCTCAACAGCGTTAGCCATCAGGGAAATGCAGATTAAAACCACAATGAGATTCCAATACACACCTGTGAAGATGGCTAAAAATAAAAAATACGATACCAAGTGCTGGTAAGGATACAGAATAACCGGAACTTCCATACACTGCTCAGGAGAATGCAAAATATTACAGCTGCTTTGGAAAACAGTTTGGCAGGGTTTTTTTTTTTTTAAAAATAAACATACACTTATAAACACTTATTTGACCTAGCAATCTTACTCTTATATGCTTAGATATTTGCCCAAGTGAATTGAAAACTTATGTTCACACAAAAACCTGTCCACGAAGGTAGTTAATGGATTTATTCATAATCACCCAAAACTGGAAATAACCCAAACGTCCTTCAACTGATGACTGGATGTACATCCACACAATAGACTACCACTGAGCAAGAAAGGGATGGACTACTGACACTCACAGAAACATGGATGAATCTCAAATCTGTCATCCTAAGTGGAAGAAGTCAGACTCAAGAAGCTACTTGCTATATGATTCCATTTTATAGGACGTTCTGGAAAAGGCAAAACTAGAGAGAGAGACAGATAACAGTTATGAGGGGCCGGTATGGGGAAGGGTTGACTGGGAAAGAGCCATAAGGAACTTTGTGGCATGATGGGAATGTTCTATAGCTTGACCGTGGGGGTGTTGACATGACTATATACATTTGCAAAACTCAGAACACTACAAAGGTTGAATTTTACTGCACGTCAATGATACCTCAAAAACAACAATGACAGCAACGAAAGATCTTTAGTGGCTCCCATTTATCCAGGGCATTAAAATAAAATTCAAGCTCCAGACCCCCTACCCTTTCTAACCATTTCTACTATCCATTTTCTCTAAACGTCGGCTAAACTTTGCTGTCACCCAAACATGCCCTGGTTGTCCTTCTCTCAGTCTGTCTCATCTCCTGGAATACCCTCTTCTTTTACAAAATAGGTAAATTATAAACACTGAATGAATGAATGAATTTTCCCAATAATATTCCTTGATTACCCATTGACCAAAAATGGTGCGTGGAAAGACAAACCTGCAGCCCTGCCCCTTTTCCTCTGTGAGGAGCTCAGTTATTTGCACGGGTTTTGTTTTACTCTGGTTCATGCTTTGCACACGGGCAAATCTACTTAAACAAGGCCCCAGCGCGCTCAAGAGGCAGCAGCGAGCAGTTCGCAGCCTTGGAGAGGCCCCGCCCTGGCAGGCTTCCCGCCCGCTGAGGACACGTCCGGACTCCCCAGCCCCGGCCTAGGTGAGGAGAGAGGCCAGCCCCGCTGACAGGAGGAGCTGTGGTGGTGTCACCAGGCTGGCGGTGATTGACTCCCCTGTCCTCACTCGCTGGCAGAAGGGCTCCTCACGTTCCCACATCCGCTGCCTGCGCCTGGGGGCGCCCTCCCCGCAGGTCCGTCCTCGCCCCGCCCCGGGCCTCTGGCCAGCTCGTCAGTCTTCACCGCTCTCTCCCCAGCCCGGGCGGGCGCGCTGACAGACTCCAGCAGGGAAACGCATGAGGGGGCGTGCTGAGAGCTGACTCCATGCTTGCTCACACTGAGATGATATTTGAGGGTCCCAACCAAGACCCCAAATCTTTGACGCAGCCCCTCCTATGGAGATAAGCCCTGAGGGAAATACACATGCGCAAACACACAGGGGACTAAATTATACTCCTGGTTGGGTCTTTGGCCGCTAGCCCCCAGATCATCTCCTAGAAGGAGCCAGGTTTTTTACAGGCTACAGAAAGGTCTGGAGCCTTAGTGAAAACCTGGCTGAGAGTGGCCAGCACCTTTGTCTGAGCCCTGTAGACTTGATGATTCTTGAGGAAATGAAAGATAAATCAAAGAAACAAAGGGGGAGGCTGTTTGCCCCACTCAGGCTCCCTCTGACAACAGGGCCCTACTGCATCTTTGCTCTGTCCACAGTCCAGGCATCTCCTTCTCATGAGGGGAAGGTGGGGAGGGGTCCCAAGGCTCCCCTGGGGTCTGAGGATGGTGACATGGAAAAATTGTAAAAACCTGCAACATGTACATAAACTCCCTGCCAAGGCCGGTTACATAATTTGTGGCGCCCAGTGCAAAATGAAAATATGGAGTCCCTTGTTCAAAAAGCAGGAAAAAAAGTATCTTTAAAAGTACTAAAACACAAAGCTTTTTCATTTCATCCGTGGTCTCTATTTGCCATGGTGTTTTTTATTTGCTATACAATGTTGTTCTAAGTAAAGAAAAATTAACATTTTAAATTATTAGCGTGAGTTTTAATCATTCGTCTCTATATTGTGCAATACCTGTTTTAAATGCAGATATAAGAGCATTTCACTCATATGTAGAATCACTGTAATTATACAGTTCGTATTTCGTATATGCCTGTGTATTTCATTCTTAACCTCAACAGTAGAGACACTGCACAGAACTTACGCAATTGCTTTTATTTCACATCTTGCTATGCACACATTCTACCGATATTCTCTGCCTTCAGCTTACTGATGAATAGGAAGGACTAATGAAAAGGAACTATGGTTTGGTCCCTCTTTCCCCTTCCTTCTATGTCTTCCCCTCTTCCTCTTCCCACTTTCTGGTAAGGTCACCTTCTGGTAAACTCACCCTCTGGACCCTGGCTGCCCTCCTGGCTTCTTAAGGTGGCTCTCTTGTGAGAAGGCTGATCCTCCCAGAGCTACAGGCCTTACAGATGCCCAGGATCCTCAGCACCGAGCCACCTTTGTGTGGAATACCCCCCCTTCTTAATTCTGTCTCATCTTTTGTCTTAAAATAGTGATTATAATAGTTGGCATGATTGAGCATTTATTATACTGGACACATACTCACATAACCGTGCATAATCAGAACTGCTTATGGCCCTGTGTCTCTCAGAGTTCTCAGTGACAGAAGTTTCTCCTGCTTTAGTCTGCAGCTCCTCTCTCCAGAAAGCTCAAATGTGAGTTCATCAGGCTGGGCTCTGAGGCAGGGGACAGGGGACATAGGAGATTTCAAGCCAGATCCGTTGTCTTCGCCATCTACATGGGACCCCAATGCTCCTTTGAACTCCTTCCGTTATCTGACAGATCCACATGTAAATCAACCCCATGGGTCCTCCCTACCATTCAGTGAGACAAATCCCAGGGGAAGAAATAACTTAGGCTAAAGGGGACAGCCCCGGTACATGCTCTCTCACACACACACACAATTAGGGCAGCCTAATTTGAATTTTAACACCCTTGACAGAGGAGCCCCTCATACTTTACTGAGATTCATTCTGTCTCTCCCCTCATGGGCCCCTGCTGGACACTGTGGACGTTGTGCAGGAACCAAGCCTCCTGCCTAATGCCCACAGTGTCTAGCGGTGCTCTCTGACACATCAGGATGTTATAGTTTCATTATAACACTTATCATTATAATTTAGCATTGGCCTACTTATCATGTCTCCCCCACCACTCTGGAATGTCAGTGCCATGAGAAGAGGGTCCTGGGGCCGGCGCCGTTGTTTCGTGGTTAAGTGCGCATGCTCCGCTACTGGCGGCCCGGGTTCTGATCCCGGGCTCGGAACCCCGGGCGCGCACCAACACACCGCTTCTCCGGCCATGCTGAGGCCGCGTCCCACATACAGCAACTAAGAAGGATGTGCAACTATGACATACAACTATCTACTGGGGCTTTGGGGAAAAAAAAAGGAGGAGGATTGGCAATAGATGTTAGCTCAGAGCAGGTCTTCCTCAGCAAAAAGAGAAGGATTAGCATGGATGTTAGCTCAGGGCTGATCTTCCTCACAAGAAAAAAAAAAGAAGAGAGTCCTTATCTGTCATGTTTCCTACTGTAACCCCAGAGCACATGGTAAGCACTCAAAATGTATTAGGTGAACAAATGAATGAATAAGTGGTATTTTTGTTGCTTTCAGTACCCTTACCTAGTACCTGCACTGCCCATGTGCCCTCTAGATTCTCAAAAGCCAAATTCCATACGTCACCCTAAGAGTCAAATCCCTCAGAGGCCAGGACAGCCAAAAGGGATTGGGCCTCATGGTTCGTCTCTTTGGGAGGGCAAAGGAGGAGGGTTTCACTAGGGCCAGCATCTGTGCAATGGATCAGAGGGGATTTTGGCTGATGGGAGATATGCTTGGGACCCCAATAGCACAGCACTCAGAGCCCCTTATGCCCCCACTACCACCAAGGCAAAGCCAGCACCTTGCCGTCCAAGTTTTTCCATACCTTTCAGGCTGAGTGATGCCATCTTGTGACTCCTTTTACCCTTCCAGCTCACCCTTGGATTTATTTGGTTAAGGTTTTAGGGTGAAGGTAAACAGGACCCTTTGCCTCTGTAGGCGAGCAGAACTCAGCCACCAGCAGGTGTTGGTCCTCCTTAGCAGGTGTCCCTGAAGGTGGACTGGCTGCAGGCAAGAGGGGCAGCGAAGTGGAGGAGCAGACCCTTGCAGGCCCGGATGCCCCACGGCACGGGTTAAGAATATGAGTTATGGGCCGGCCCTGTGGCTTAGCGGTTAAGTGCTCACGCTCCGCTGCTGGCAGCCCGGGTTCGGATCCCGGGCGCGCACCGACGCACTGCTTGTCCGGCTATGCTGAGGCCGCATCCCACATACAGCAACTAGAAGGATGTGCAGCTATGACACACAACTATCTACTGGGGCTTTGGGGAAAAAAAGGAGGAGGATTGGCAATAGATGTTAGCTCAGAGCTGGTCTTCCTCAGCAAAAAGAGGAGGATTAGCATGGATGTTAGCTCAGGGCTGATCTTCCTCACAAAAAAAAAAAAAAGAATATGAGTTATGCTGCCCTTACAAACAAAGTGTGTTGTTTTACTTTATCGGTTGATTCAAGGACTAGTCAGCTCGGGGACATGAAGCGGAAGGTTGCAGCCATGACCCTGGCAATCCTTGGCCTGTGCTCCCTGGGCCCAGCCCACGTCATCAGCGCTTGATTTCAGTGCACAGTTTGCGCGTGTTGCTGGAAGGTCCAGGGTCTCACCCCACGAGTTTCCAAAATAAACAATTTCTAAGTGTGCTTTTTAAAAAAACAATAACATTTTTTAAATTATAAAATGAATATATGACACTGTAGGAAAACATAAAAAGGAAAGATAACTACATAAATATTGATATATATCAGTTTAGTATTTTTCAATATATATACATATACATATAAGTATATAAATCATTGCTTTTTGTTGATTTTGTAGGGGAAGGGGTTCAAAATTCAGTTCATATAAACTTTCAGTCTGCTTTTTTTACTTAGCAAAATATCATGAAAGTACTTCTCTATGTCATTAATCTGATTTTTAATGACTACAGATTATCTTATATGCGTTTATCACAATTTACTTAATCATTCCCCTGTAAATGGACATTTACATTAACTTATGATTTATTAATATAATTAAAATACAGCAGTAAACATATATTGTGAGGCAAAGTAGGCACATATGAAAGATGAGAAGCTGCTTAAAAGCTGTGTGCTTGTTTCCAAACTTGTGCCCTGCAGTGTCCACCTCAAAACCTGCAGAATTTATAGGTAAATTATATATAAACGTGTATGTAAATAATGATAACTGTGGAATCATCCAGCTGCCAGGGTCCTGCCAGCGCTCAGCGTTGGCTCTTCCAGTCGAGAAGTTCCAGCAGGGAGTGTCTGTGAATGTCAGCATGCCCTCTGGACAGAGGGTCTCCCTATGTCTAGGTTACACTCTTGTTCTCAGCACACACAGCTTTTTCTCAGCTGAATCTAGAAGCAGGTCTTCCGAGATGCCTGTGGCTGAGGCACTGAGTAGGCTTTTGACTCAGAGCTTCAGAAGATACCTTGATGCTAAATCACCCCTCCCCCAGGGGAGGCTGTTTCACATTCAGGGGCGGTGCCACCTGTGGGCTGGAACAGAACTCAGCTACTCACCTCAGAGATCCAGAACTCAGTTGTATCAGAGCACAAGGGACCGAAGTCAGGAAAGACTCAGACTGAGGATCAGCCGAGCGCACACACCTACAGCATGTGACAGAGCCATGTCCACAGTCTTCTGCAGCTCGGCCTCCAGGCTGTGTAGACACCTCCCTTTACTCCAAATCCCATGAACACCATCTACACTTCTTCTCTCTCCTTTGGTTAATGAATAAAACATTGGCTAAGGGGAGAGTGTGGTCAAGGACAACATGACCCACTAAGGAGCCTTCGCAGAATGTGACGTCGCTACGTTCTGGCTAGAAACGGGGTAGCAGACTGCCAGCTTCCGTCTCAAACCCCAGGATGAAAGTGAAAGCTGAGGTACAAAGGCCTAGAACTTGTTTCTGGCCCACAGGTGACACAGCCCTTAATGTGGAACACCCTTTCCTCAGGGGGGTGAGTTAGCACAGAGCTATCTTCTGAAACCTTGAGTCACTCAACTCCGGGAATTATGGGTGTGGACCAGACTGGGAACTCACTGGATCCTTTTCAGTGTAACTTGGATACACCCTAAGCATCTGGGGGACCTGGAAGAGGCCCACGTCATCTGGACTGGGCCTCAGTTGCAGGCAAATGGTAGACAAGCTTTAAACTCTGGGATTGCTCAATTCCTGAGCCCACAAGGGAATCCCAGAGGCTCGAGAGGCTCCAGGGCCACCCTGGACTTGCCTGGCGTTCTGGCTCTGCCAAATAGGCAAAAAATCAGGATGAATGACGGAGTGCATGAACAAGTACATTGTAGCCTCCCTTCCCCCACAAAAGTAGAACTTGGCAGTGTCCCTCTGCCAGGGCAAGGGACGGCCTGAGGGAGTTAGGGGGGAGGCCAAGGCGTCCTGGAGCCCTGAGGCCCTGCACAGTAGGGAGAGGATGGCCTGCAATCAGCATCCCAAACCACGATCCGTGAAACCCTTGAGCTGGACCCACAGGAGCCTGGGCGAGCCACACCTCTGCTCCTCAGTTTCCCCATCTCTAGCATGAGGAGAATAGCCACAGTTTCCGTACTGCATTTGTGTGATAATGAGGACTTCAATGTTTTCACTAGAAAACTGTCATGCCCCCAACTCGGGCCTCCCTGCTGACTCTGGGGCTGGTGAGTGGCCTTTCCCAACATAACTGTGGTTCCGAAACTTGATTTGATCCACGTGATAAGCAAACCATATAATAAAAAACCATGTTAAATTGAAATCCCATTTTTGTGCAGGAGCTCAGGAAGCTCAAGGTCAGGGTGGGAAGTGTGAGGAGTATGTTGATGGAAGGAAAGGAGAGAGCTGAGATCTTGAATGAGTCACTACTGCAGTAAGCAGGGTAAGTATTTTAGATGAAACATCTGCAGGGGTTCTTAACAGAAACGGTTTGCCTCTGCTGGTTAACCATACCATAAGTCTTTCATTAATTTATCGGCTCACCATAAGTGTACTTAATATGCAGACCCTGCTACACTTGCTCGAGTGCTGGAAGAAGAGAAGTACAAAGCAGTTTTTCGAAGGACTTGGCCACGGTCCTAAAGGTCTTATGTTAGAGAGGCAGTGTAGCCTGGTAAAGGAGACAGTGCACTGAGTTGCCAGACCACTTGGGCCCAAATCTGCCATTTACTAGCTCTGTGACACTGGGCAGGTTACTTAATGTCTCTGTGCTTTAGTCTCCTCATTTATAAAATGGGAATAATGATAGTAATTCTTTCGTTAGGCTGTTGTGGGGAATAAATGATTTAATGCGTGAAAAGTATTTAGAACAGATCCTGACACATAGTCAGTGCTCAAAAATGTTAGCAATTATTATTTCCTAGAAAGGGAATTTACAAGGAGGATGGGTGGTGTCATCATCCAATATTAGCAGATTATTCCATGCGTTACAAAGACATATTTAACATTTTGCTTTTTCCTAATATACATAATGACGTTACTTGCTCCATTTCTAACATTTGTCATTTTTAGCCTCCCTTGTACCTGCGAACATGGACCCTGGCTTTCAGCCCTCTGGCCTTAAGATCGTCACTAAAAAACAAAATTCTTCTGAAAAAAAGACAAAAAGGCAAGACTCTAAAATCTGACACTGTAGCGACCTCCTCCCAAGCTCCAAGTTGAAGTGGATTAGGGCAGGAGGTTGTACCTGTACACCTGTGAAGGTGTACGGCAGGACGTGGCAGCATCTGTTCTGGGATCCCAGGGCCTCAGAAGTCACTCTGCCCTGACTCCCTTGGGCTTTGCAAGTAAGCTGGAGTGGTCCCCTACCTCACAGTCACTGCACATCACAAGACACCCCCCCACCCCGGGGCAACCATAGTCTCTTCCAAGGATGGTCTTGTTGCCAGATTGTGGGAGTGTCTATCTTGGATCTAAAGAGACAAAGCAGATGGGTTTGGCTCAGGGTTCTGCCCAGTCTCTCAGCGTGCTGTTAGTGATCACACATGTGGGGCCACCATTTCACTGGGGGCTGTCTAGAAAGGCTCATATGCACAGCACCCAAAGCTCATTAAGCAAAGCTCCTCAGAAAGCCATCATCCTATATGGAAGGGGGCAAGGGCGGAGGGGGGTTGATGGGGCCCATGAAACTCCTTCCTTTGGAGATAAGTGAGGGCTCCTGTGCCAAGCTCCCTTCCTGCCCTCCTGGCCATGCATCCCCTCCTCAACCCAAATCCCTGTCCTCCCACCATGCAGAAATAAAGATGAAGGAAATAGAGGAAAACTGGAACAGTCAGACTCCCTCTGGAGCCCCAAGTAGCTGTTCCACAGTGTGCACAAGAGGGGCCAAGTTGGTGTTCCTTTGGTTTGATGGGGCTGGTCAGTAGCAACTAAGATGTCCCAACCTTGTGGGACAGATCATAGAGACATCCAGGTCAGCTTTTCATAGAGCGAAACCCTGTCTGGTGATGGCATCCGAGACCCAGTCTGAAGACAAAGAAAACAGTTGAGTAAGAAGGGGACTGAGTGCTTAACAGAAGCCGGGCGTTGTCAACCAGGCTCACACTCGGACACCCCACAAGTAGGGCTCAACTCTGACTTGCGAGACCACCTGGCGTGTGGCCCCTCTTGAGCAGCCGGGCCTGAAGCAAAGTCACCAAGATCATAAAGTAAAACTTCCTTTATTTGAAAAACTCACATACAGATATTAAGACCTAGTCTGCTCACGCTCACATTTTAGAATAATAATAATAGCTATCATTCGTGGAGGGCTTACTATCTGTCAGATAATATACTAGCCACCTTGCATGCATTATCTCATTTAATCCTCATAAAAACTTTGGGATTTTTTTTATATCCCATTTTTGTCCCTTTTTTCAGATGCCAAAATTGAGGATTCAAGAAATTAAGTAACTTGTCCAAGTTTACATATCTGGTAAATGGCAGAAATAGGATTTTAAACCAGGTCTGCTTGATTCCAAAATTCATGCTATCTCCCCTCCCAAACCTCTCATGCGCTGCACAGTGGCTATGTTATTATGTTCTGAAAAGGACTGAATTCTAGGAACAAAAAGGAAACAAGGAAAGGACCTGGATTCCTGAGGTCTTGACTCAGTGACTCTAGTTCCCTTGTAGAAAGCTGAGGTAGGGAGGTCCAGTTGCCAAGACCTGGCTCTAAAATCTGTCCTTCTAAATACCGAGAGCCTTCAGTCTGGTACAGATAAAATCATAGGCCCACCTCAGACATAGATACAATGTAAATGCTTTAATCCTCTCGCCTGGGTTTGGAGCCACCTGCTGCTCTGTGCCTCTGGGACCAGCTTTCCAAGGTGGGCAGCCATTGTTTAGAATGTGCCACGCCTCTGGGGGTAGCTCTTTCTCCTAAGTCACAGTGCAGACAATGACCACTGAAAGAAAACATGGCAATTACCTCCGTGGTGATTTCAGCTCTCACTCTCAGATGTTGGCTTCCTCTGCCTTGGAGGATTTGACTAAGTTGAAAGGAAAGAATAACAAATATTTTTAGAGTACTTTATTCGGTTTACAAAGGAAATTGCTGTTTTTTTGAAGGTCAAAAGCAGTTAAATATCAGCAACTTCACATGGTCCAACCTTATGCAAAGCTTGTTGACTGAATCAATCTTCAATTAATCCAACCAGCCAGCCAGTTAACTGGGGAAACAAAACTAACTCATGAAGCAATCATGAGACTAAATTATGTAGTGATGGTATTTTACATAGCAAATTTACACGTTACTGAGGTCACTGAGCTCCCAAGTGGCAGAGTCAGGTGGGTGGCAATGTCCTTCTAAACACCTCAAATCCTCCCCCCAGGCCCACCTGGAGAATGGGTGGAACTTCAATGGGCAGAGAGGAGGGGGAGGGGATTCTGGACAGGGGGACAGCATGGCACAGACACTGGGTAGGACTACCTTCAGCATATCTGGGACACAGAGAGAAGACAACTTAAGGGAGTAGAGGAAGCATTTAGGAGGGTGTGGGTGACTAGGTTGGAGAGAGAGAGTGGGCTCAAATTATGCAGGGTCTTCTAAAAAATTAGGCAAAGGGAGTTTGCATTTTTAAAATCATCAGTCCTAGTGCTGGAAGGAACCAAAAGAGATAATCTGTCCTAACTCACAGATTTCAGACAGGAATGATGCTATCTTCTTAATTTTACAAAACAAGAAAAGGCTCAGAGATTTGGTTAGAGATAGGGGTAAGCTAGGATTATGATTTCTTGCTTCCTCCTCTGTTGCTTGTTATACCCCATCACACTGAACTCAACTTGCCCTTCAGATTAAAAAATAACTATTTTGCCTAACAAGCTGTCTTATTTATAGGCTGTTACTATTTAAAACTGTTTCATATTTCTAAAGTGGCAACAAGAAATCATAGGTTCTTAAGGAGAATTTCTTGGCAGTGGCATAAAAGTGTTTTAGAAAGATTAGCCTGTCAAAAGCATTCAAAATAGATCAGAGAAGAGGGAGACTGGAATCAGGAAAAGGGACAAATCAGTGAGGCCTCAGAGATGCATTGGATATGGGGCCCGGAGGACAGGCAAGAATCATAGATGATGCCAGAAAAATGGTGATCCACTGACAGAACTGGGGAGGACCAGAATGAGAGCCAACTCTGGATGGGGAAAGATATCAAGGTTAAGGGAGGGAGGCTGATATTTGGGAGAAAGTTAGAGATATAGATATCTATGTGAGGTTGATACTGGAAACAGCAATTTAGGAGTCATTAATGCTGAGTTAAAATGGAAACTACAAGAATGGATGAGTTCACAAGGGTGACAGTCTTGTGAGAAAACTTGAGGGCTATGGTGGAGATGGCTGATTGTACTTCAAATCCATCTCCCCTGTCATAGAATAGAATTGCTTCCCAGCCAAGAACTGCATCTTCCAGCTCCCGTTGCATTGAGAAGTGACCGTGTGACTAGTTATCTCCTATAGAGAATGAGCAGAAGAGATGGGTGTCACTTTCAGGAGAAAGTCTTCAAGCAGATGTGCTTTCTCCATTCTCTTTTTCCTCTTCGGCTGGCTGGATGCAGGTCACAGGGAGGCCCTAGAGTCTAGGGGGGTGGTGGAGCCAGAGAATGGAAAGAGCCTGGATTCCTGGGTAAAGAAAACCCACCTGCCTACAGGAAAAGCCACTGTGAACTAAGACATGAGTGAGAAATTGACTTCTTTTGTGATTGGGCCATTATAATTTTTGGAACTATTTGTTAGTGAAGGTTGGCCTAAAACAAGGGATCTTAAAGAATGCCAACTTGAAGGTGAATGGCAGGGCAAAGAGGACAGAGAAGCAGAATATTCTGCTAAGGAAAGAAGAGAGGTGGTTAGAGAAATAGAAGGAGAACTCCGTAAGTACAGTGTTGCAGAAACGAAGGGAGGAGCAGCCTCAAGCAGAAAAGAAGTGGTAAGCAGTGGTAAATGTTCGAAGACAGGAGAGGAAGATTGATAATGAGAGGGAAACATTAGACCTAGCGTTAAGAAGATCGTTCACAACCTTCCAGAAACAAAATACAATTATGGGCAGGCATTTCAGAGAAGACCCAAGGCCACATGACCAGTGTTCTCTTTCTTTCCACTTGTTTTGCTGTTGGGCTTTCTCTCCTGGCTCTGAAGGAGCCTGAACTTCAGAACATCCCCAAAGGACTATGCGGCAGAGTCCAAACCCAATGGAAAAGTGACGTGAACCCTACCATTATGTAATGCGGTGGAAAAGCCCCTTGGTTGGGCTCTTTACAGGAACCAGCTCCTGACACATCTGGGACTGCAAACCCAATAGGACAAACAGGGGAGGCATTTTTGTTTGTAAGAGGAAAGGGAAAAAAAGAGTTCCAGCCTTGACCCAGACTGACTGCCCGTCCCCCCGGGAAGCAGCAGGTGGGGATCCTCCGGCCTGTGTTGCAACAAGCTGCAGCACCTGCGGTCAGAGGAAGGGGCCAGCAAAGGGGCTGGAGCCAGCACGGAGCAGGAGCGAAGACAGGCCAGCCTCCAGGCCGGCCTTCTGTATTTGGGGAGTCCAGGAAAATAGGCTAAATCACGCAGTCTGCTTTCTCCAGCCTTATTTAGTTATATTAGTTTAAATGAAGTACCAAAACAAAACAAATCCCAGTAACATTTAAAGAGGTCTTTCTGCTCACCATGAGGTCAGCCTGAACCTTGGAATCATACCAGGGTCCAAATCTTGACTCGCCCCATATGATGCAAGGAGTGGCTGGGGGTGGGATGGAGGGGCTCTATTCCCATCTCCATCTGCCCTGCAAGCCACCCCAAAGACAAAATGAAAACAGCATGATATATGTCAACAATGTAAATGTGACTAAATGCATGGTTAGAAAATGCAAATGAAGCAGATGCAGCTTCATGCTAAGTCTCCAGGTGCTCATTCCAACCCAACTATTCCCCCCGAGCCCCTCTTCCATGAAAACGCTGGGGCCCCCACTGGCTCCATGAAGGAATGTCTTCTTGTTCTTGGCAAGCCCCCTTGCGTCTCGGGTTCTTTGTCTGGGAAGCAACCTCCCAGGGCTGTGGTGAGGACTACGTGAGACGACATGTAAACCCCCCATTTGCTCTCACCCCCCACTTTTCCTGACAGAAGCTTGGTAGTGGGCTGCTTCTGAAGTAGCCTTTGCTACTGTGTGAGTTGGGAACTGAGAGCACAGGAGAAAGTGGAACTTGCCTCTCCTGGGTCCTCATTTGTCTGGATGGAGCCCAACATTCGGAGCAGCTGAGTTCTCGCAACTCAGTGCTTTCCTTGCAGGGGAAGCAGAGTCACTCATCCAACCTAAAAGGCGGAAACCTCAAGGGCAAAATTCCAAAACCAAGATCATTAAAATATAGATCACAGGATCACCCAGCTTCCCACCCAATGTCAGAATTTCTCCCACAGCTTCCTCGATGGGTGATCAGCCAGGGTCTTCTTGACCAGGATCTTCTAGAAAGAACCTGGCAGTTCATTGCCTTCTTTATGAGTTGTCTACTCCATCACTAATCAACTCTATATTGAGCCAAATCCACCTATTTTAACTTCTTCCAAGCTATCCTTGTTCTGCTTTCTGGAGCAAACCAGAATAAATATAATCCCTTTTCCACATGACCACTGTTTGAATATTTTACCACAGTTATCAAATCTCCCCCATTCCCTATCCATGTCATCTCTACTTCCACACCTCCACTCCCTCAACATGATACACAGACTTTTAGCATCCTGTTTATCCACTTTTGAACTTGTTCTTATTCATCAAAGAACCTTTTGAAATTTTATTAGTAATACGGGCCATAAGTGAACCCAAAGTTC
Organism: Diceros bicornis minor; assembly: GCF_020826845.1. Taxonomy (NCBI): domain Eukaryota; kingdom Metazoa; phylum Chordata; class Mammalia; order Perissodactyla; family Rhinocerotidae; genus Diceros; species Diceros bicornis. Next base: position 28,010,154 of record NC_080743.1, read on the forward strand.
CCAGATGTAACTTAAACAAGGCAGAGTACAATGAGAATACTGCCAACCTTGATCTGTATATTAAGACAGTCTTTCTCTTTCTTCTTTTTTTTTTTTTTTTTTTTTTTGCAGCCAAGCACATTATTGGCTCATATCCAGTTTGGGTCAACTAAAACTATTGGTTTTTATTTCTGATTTTAAACAGCACCAGACTATCTGCCCTGGTAGAAACTTGCCTAAATTTCTTCTAAAGTACCTATGAAGCCACAGAAAGATAAAAAGCCCATTTACCACCAAAAGCTAAGACCAACAGAAAACCACTTGCCAAAATCTAGAAGGACAGGGCCAAGCCTGGCATAGTGGTTAAGTTCACGCATTCTGCTTCAGCAGCCCCAGGTCCACCAGTTCAGATCCTGGGCATGGATCTACTCACCGCTCACCAAGCCATGCTGAGGTGGCCTCCCACATAGAAGAGCTACAGATCTACAACTATGATATACAACTATGTACTGGGGCTTTGGGGAGAAAAAAGAAAAAGAGGAAGATTGGCAACAGATGTTAGCGCAGGGCCAGTCTTCCTCAAAAAAAAAATCTAGAAGGAATTTATACTTAAAATTTTAAAATGAGCAGGGAAAAACAACTGGCTATCAGTCTGGTCTTTTCCTCAAGAAGCAGAGGATCTCTGACTATCTAAAAGAAGGCAGGAAGAGGTTTTGTTCCTCCTGGCTGCTCTATCCCCCTACTTAGAGACCTGGGGTCTGTACCACAAGAAACCTGGTAGCTGTCCCTTTACCACATGGCTGTTACACTTTGAGTTGGTATAACATTTTTTTCCATCTCCGTCTTTCAACATTCATTTAGAGACTAATTCTAGGAAGTGTATGAGACTGCGGATGTTAGATGCATTGCATTCTCAGAGAAATGATTACCAGAAATAAAATGCTATAGTTGGGAATGTAAAGAAGTGTCCTGGTAAAAATACACAGCGAGGAGGGTATCAGGGAACCAGACGTGGGAGTAGGAACACAGCACAGCAGAGCCATTCTATGGGAATGCTAGCTAAGTTATCAGAACTAGGCAGACACCCATTTTCATCAGCCCATAGATCTGAGAAGATTCCATCATTACCCAAGTGTCCAATCAATAGAACCAAGTAAAATCTACACAGCCTGTACGTGAGTGAATCTGAAACTGGCTCCTTCTCTTTTTATTCAAAAATGAGTAATCAGAAAAAGAAAAACTGTCATTGGAAACAAGAAAAACAAATATGCAGAAGACGACCAGATGAAGAACATTCCTCTGAAAATGACCTTCTGCAGGGAACCAGAAAACATTTTTAGAAAACTGTAATATCCTCAGAGAGATGCAAGAAGACATGGCTTCTAAGAAAGAGGGACAGATAGTCACAAAGAGAAATGGATGGGATGCAAAGACAACAGAATGAGGTGAACAGCAATGAGAGAGGTGAGGTAAATAAGAATGTTAACAATACCAAAAATATAATGTTTCATATTAAATAATATAGCATGAAAGTATACATTAGAGTGAATAAAGAACAGCACTAGCCCTGTGGAAAAGTAAGTTAGTATTCTGGAGCTCACACTTGAGATATTCTTCTACAAAATTGAGGAAATAAAAATGGCAGGTGAGGAGATGGTAGACAGAGGATAAAAAACATGATTCAACCTAATAAGCATGGTAGGAACAATAACAGGAGAAACTGAGACAAATCAAAGACATAATTGAAAATTACTTTCCTGTAATGAAAAATATTTGAGTATGGAGACTGACGAGACTCATTATGATCTAGGTAAAATTAAAGGGAAATGACCCACATCTAGATGCATCCTGAGCACATTTTTAAATTGAAGGAATAAAGACAAGAATCATTCAGGCACTCAGGTTAAAAAATAATAATAATTTACTTACAAAGGAGCAGAAAATAGTCTACTCTGAATTCTCTGCAATGTTAACAGCCAGAAAACAATGCAATCGTACCTACAAACTTCTGATGGAAAAGGATTGCGATCTATGAATTTTATACATAACCGTGTTGTCTTTGACTAATGAAGGCAACAGAAAGACATGCTCAGATAGTCAAGGACTCAGAAAATAGATCAGCCCGTGGTCTTTTCTCAGACATTATTTAAAGACATACACTGACCAACTGGTAAAAGAACCAAAATTAACAACACACACACACAAAGGAGCAGGACTGCCCTGACACAGTTTGGAACCACATTCAGGAATTCAGTAGATTGTGTATGTTGTCTGGGACATTGTGTGGCTCAGAGACCACTGTGCCCTTGTGAGAGACATTGTTGGTTGCCACTCGACATCTTCCTTCCTTCCTCCTTTCCAACACCACCCCAATTTTGTTCATATCCATCTCCTTACATAGCCATGAGCTTTGAAGAAAGCTAGCCTCAGACCCAGACACAGGATGTGGACTGTAATTGGTCTACCTCCAGTCTATGATTGGTTTAGGTATGAACATGTGACTTAATCCTGGCCAATCAGATATGAGAGAAGTCTGTAGGTGAAGACTTCTGGGAAAATTTTCCCCACTCTTAGAGACACCTTGTAGAAGACAGGCCTGTCTTCTCTGGCCATTGGTGTGTCTGGATGTGCCATGTCTGGGAACTGCAGTAGTCACCACAGCCATGAGAGGAGCTGGCCTAAGAACCACACCACTATACCTAGGATGGCAAAGTCAGAAGATGAAAAGAACCTAGGTTCTTGCTGACATTATTGATTACCTAAATTAGCCAAACCTGGGCCTGCAGTGTGATACTAGATGTATTTATTATTTTGAGTCAGAATTTTCTGTCACTTAGTCAAAAAGGCATCCTAAGTGACACAGCCCTGAAGTGTTAGTTTAGCTATTCTTCTACTGCTTCCACTCCTCTCTCAGTAACAAGAAACATATTTCTTGAGCCATATCCTTTAACCTACAGTTCATATGGAATCTCTTGCCTTATTTGATGATCACTTAAACAATAACTGGTGCTGTTCTTGTCCAGATTTTTCTAACAATGGCTCAGCTTATTACATAGTGAAGACCCTGTGCCAAGAAAATTATTAAACAAAAGGTCTTTTCTCTCCCTCTCTACAAAAGCAGTATTGCATTGAATGACATAATGAACTTTTTCATTGCTCAAGAACTTGAGAAATGACTTTTTTGCAACTTTAAGCCTGGTGTTAAATGACCTAACTCATTGGAATTTTTTTTTAAATGAAGAAAGACAATAAATCATCCAGGGACAGACATTATATATCATTAAATGCCTCTTCCTTAATTATATGATTTGTGAATATTCGTGAATTCAATGGCACTTAAAATCAGCATATATTATTATCTCAACTCTGTAAATGCATAGAAAAAAAACTCAGAAAATGAACTAAACTGTTTATGGTGATTCTTTCTGCGTGGTAGGGCATGGTTGATTATTATTTTCTTCTTTAAACTCATAGATACTTATATTCACTTTTATCCTGTCTCTTCCTTGTTTTATGAGTACATGACCTTCTTTGACCCAGGAAGTACATGGTACAACCTCACTTTCCTGGAAGGAGCAAAGTGAGCCGTTCTCCCTCCTCTCAGCTCTGAAGGGCAAATATATTTTCTTTCCCAGTTCATATTTCCCTGAATTAGATTTACATCTTCTAGCTCTAGCAAAATCTCCCACATTGAGGCTGCAGAGTTGGCCCCTCTCCCTTTGGCGCCCTTGATGCATTCAGATAATCTCGACTTGTTGCTCAGAGGATTGTCCTACCACGGCTACCAAGTTCTGCCTATTTCACCTCTGCTCTAACTTCCTCCAATAACTAGTTTCTTGATGCTCCCCTTTGGAATCCTTTCCCTGGCTTCTTTTCTGAATTATTTCTTTCATCCTGCCTAGAAACACTTTAGTCTTTATGGTAAATTGAAGGACAAAGGGGTAGTCCTCCAAGCCTTTCATCTTTATCCAAATGCGAGATTAACTTACATTTGTAGCACTCAAAATGGAAGACCGCTCAGGCAAGAAGAGTGGCCTAGCACACAGAGCCTATAGGTCAACTGGACTGTCAATGACCATATTTACTTCTCAGATCAACATAGTCCCCAGGAAACTGCCATGGCAGACTGCCTGTTGGTTCTGCCTGTTCAATGTCAAGACCTCTTAGGAAAACTCCTTTTAATTCTCTCCTGGTGCATTTGTACCTGGAGGGCAGATCGAATTGGCTTTGATCACCTGACATTCTGGACAGGGTCTCTCCTAACCCTCCTCCATGATGTGCTGAACATCATTTGACCCCAAGATTGGTAGAGCCACCCCACTTGGGCAGATTCTAACTGTAACAGATGTAAATAACTATTTGTTTTAAGGATGCTTATTTTGATGTGGAGGAATAGGCTTGACCCAAGCTCACTCAAGAAAAGGGGGATCTCTATGCAGAAATAGAAGTACAATGATGTACACCTGAAATTTTTACAATGGTATAAACCAATGTTACTGCAATAAACAAAAAATTAAAAAAAAAAAAAGAAAAGGGGGATCAATTTTTAAAGATAAACATGAGGCAAAAAGGGATCAGGAATGGCATAGGAACTCAAGGGTAGAAACTATAGTATGGCTGTTCCTCACGGGAAAAGGAACTAGGAACTGGAAATCTACAAGGTGCAGAGACCACTCTCCTCAGGCATCTGCCTCTCTTTGAGTGACTGCTCTATTCTCCTCTCTAAGTTGACCAGCTTCCTCTGCTTACACATGCTTTCAAATCCCCCATAACTTTGGAATGCCTATGGCTTATCATGGCCACCCAGGACCTACCTAACGGCAACTCTTGATATAGATATTTGGCTTTTGCCTTCACTGTTCATTGCCTTAGTTTTGTAATAGCTACAATTTAAATAGCTAAGAATAGAGAAAAAATAGACAATGAAACCCCAAAAACCCATCATCTAGCCTTCAATTATCAACATTTTGCTAAACTTCTATGTCTTTTTTCTAGAGTGTTTTAAAGCAAAACTCAGAAATCATTCTATTTCTCTTCTAAATACTTCTATTGACTTTCTATATTTTAATATCATTGGATCTTTTCCATCAAAAAGGAATCTGATTGGCCTATCTCATCATTTCAAACCTAGCCAAAGAAATAGTTAGTAGACTGTCCATGGATTGGATGTCTTTGGGTCAGGTGACCAACCCCAGAACAATCATGAATGACTAGGGAGAACTGTGGTCATTGACACAAAATGACATTGCTTCTCCACAAGGTCAAAGGTGGAACAGTTTTCTGTATAAGGGGATCAGGCATGATACACATTGTAAAATCTGATTCAATCATCCCTGGACCACAGAGTGGTGCACCAGGGCCAGGAGTAGGGTGAGGCATGTGAGGCACAAAATTTGGGAGAGCCAAACCACTTGGTAATCAAGATAAATGATTAATGCAATGTTTTAAAGAATCAAAATTATTTTTAGAAAATCCATGATGAACAAAATATCAAAATGTTAAATAAGGACAGGCTCCGCCCACAAGAAGAGTAATAAACTTCCTACATCGAATGATTGTCTTGTGTATTTCAGGTACTTTTTTTTTTTCTTGTTTGTGAGGGAGATCAGCCCTGAGCGAACATCCATGCCAATCCTCCTCTTTTTGCTGAGGAAGACTGGCCCTGGGCTAACATCCATGCCCATCTTCCTCCACTTTATATGGGACCCCACCACAGCATGGCCTGACAAGCGGTGCGTTGGTGCGCGCCCCGGATCTGAACCTGGGCTGCCAACAGCAGAGTGCATGCACTTAACCTCTACGCCACAGGGCCTGCCCCTTATATTTCAGGTACTTTATATTCATCAGAGCATTTACTCCTCATAATAACCCCATGAAGAAGGTATGATTAAATATCTTATTAAAATTCTTTATATCAAATTATATTTTTAATCTATTTTTAATAAAAATCATTTATTGGTAAAATTAAATGTAAGACATCAGAAACTCAGTCAAGACACATAGAAAAAAGTGACCAGAGTTTCTGTTTTTAAAATGTCGTCTTTAATTTTCCTTTTTCCCGGTATGCCCAGTTCAATGACCTAACTTACTTAGAAAAATAACAAGCCCTTTCCAAGAGAAACAACATTTAAATCAAAGAAAATCCTTACAACAACAGTGTTTTTAAACGTGATTGTTTTAAGACTCTGATATTTCCGACAGGCTGAGTTTTTGGAACCTTGAATTGGGGTGCTTCATCACTCAGGAGACTAATCCTTTAGGGGAGTTTTATAGCTGCATTTTGGAAGTTACTGGGAGAGGTTATTTTGCCTTTGAACTATGATACCTCCTCAACAAAAATGAGGTTTCCATTATCATTATTTACACTGGAGCCTTAGTGACAGGCAGCTACTATTAATCACTTACTTATTCAACAACTATTCATTGGGTGCCTGCACCGTCCAAAGCAGTATGCTTGGGACACAACTATGAAATAAGACAACCAAAATCCCTGCCCTCATGGGACTAACATTTGATTTTTAATACTATGGTAGAGCTCAGAGTGACATGTCTGATTTAGGACCTGACTTTACCATATTTAAAAGAAATAGATAATTTTAATTTGTGCAATTATAAGAAAAATAGGAAATACATTCAACCTCAACTGCACTGGAATATCACCTAATCGGTGACAATCCTTATACCTATATTACCATTCTCCTAAATATTCTAGTTCATTCCCAAATAATAGCTTATTAATCCCCCAGCTAAACATTTAATAATTAACAGATTTGCTTGTGCTACATGGTTTGTGTGATTTGGGAAGTCTTATGATTTTCCCTTTCTTCTAAACTGTCTTTCTCAAAACAATTCAAGAAAGCAATACAGAGTGAATTCTGCCCTGTATGATTTTATCATGGAAATTGGTTAATTTCACGACAATTTTAATCTCCTTTTCTTTTTTTTTTTTTTTTTTTTTGTGAGGAGATCAGCCCTGAGCTAACATCCGCCAATCCTCCTCTTTTTTTTTTTTTTTTGCTGAGGAAGACGGCCCTGGGCTAACATCTGTGCCTATCTTCCTCCACTTTATATGGGACGCCGCCACAGCATGGCTTACCAAGCAGTGCGTCGGTGCGCGCCCGGGATCCGAACCAGCGAACCCCGGGCCGCCGCAGCGGAGCGCGCGCACTTAACCACTTGCGCCACCGGGCCGGCCCCTTAATCTCCTTTTCAAATTATTTCTGCTCATAAAATGTTTCCATATGTTATCAGATAACTCCCAGCTGTTCTACGTGCTGAGACATGCCTTTCCTGGCAACGCCATGAGACTCCAGCGGTGGCAATCCCAATACACAGAGATGCTTTCTTTGACTTTCCAGGTCTGCAAGACAATTCTTAGAAACTGAGGCCAGCACTGCTGGAATGAATCTTCATTAAGGTAGGCGATCTTTCTGGTCCCATAGTTTAAATTATTCCTTTTGAAATCCTACTAATTTCCAAAGACACTTGTTTTCTTGAATAAAAATGTCTCAAAATGTTCAAAGTTATACACTATCTTTGCATTAAAATGCAATTGCAACTACAATCGGAAATGAAAGAGGGGACATCACTACTGATCTTAGAGAAACGAAAAGGATTATAAAGGAATACTATGAATAACTGTATGTCAACAAACTAGACAACTTAGAAGAAACAGACAATTCCCAGAAAGACAGTATAAAACTGACTTGAGAATAAGTATAAAATCTGAATAGACATATAACAAATAAAGAGATTAAATTAGTAATTTTAAAACTTCTGGTAAAGAAATGTCCAGGCTTAGAAGAAGTGAGAGAAAGGAATCAAAGCATACTACTACAAAAAAATCATCAAATCACAAAGGAAGATAGCAAGAGAGGAAAAAAGAAACAAAAGAACTACAAAACATCCAGAAAACAATTAACAAAATGGCAACGGTAAATCCTTACCTTTCAATAATTACTTTAAGTGTAAATGGATTAAATTTTCCAGTCAAAAGACATAGAATGGCCGAATGAATTAAAAAACAAGATCCAACAATATGCTTCCTACAATAGACTCACTTTAGCTTTAAGGACACACATAGACTGAAAGTAAAGAGATATTAAAAGATATTCCACGCAAATGGTAACCAAAAGAGAGCAGGGTGACTATACTTAGAAAAAATAGACTTTAAGTCAAAAACTGTCAAAAGAGAAGAAGGTCACTGTATAATAATAAAGGGGTCAATTCATCAAGAGGATATAACCATTGTAAATATATATGCAACTAACATCTGAGCACCTAAATATATAAAGCAAATATTAACAGAACTGAAGGGAGAAATAGATAGCAACACAATAATAGTAAGGGACTTCAATACCCCACTTTCAACTATGGATAGATCATCCAGACAGGAAATCAACAAGTAAATGTTGGACTTGAACTATAGTTTAGACCAACTGAACCTAGCAGACATAACAGAACATTCCATCCAACACATTCTTTTCAAGTGCACATGAAACATTCTCCAGGATAGATCATATGTTAGGCCACAAAACAAGTCTTAGCAAATTTAAGAATGAAATTATACCAAGTATCTTTTCTGACCACAATGGCATGAAACTAGAAATCAAGAATAAGAAAAAAATTGTAAAATTCATAATGAGGTGTAAATTAAACAATACACTTCTGAACAACCAATGGGTCAAAGAAGAAATCAAAAGGGAAATTAAAAAAATATCTTGAGGGTCTGGCCTGGTGGCACAAGCGGTTAAGTGCACGTGCCCCACTGTGGCAGCCCGGGGTCCGCCGGTTCGGATCCCGGGCGCACGCTGACACACTGCTTGGCAGGCCGTACTGTGGCGGCATCCCATATAAAGTAGAGGAAGATGGGCACGACGTTAGCCCAGGGCCAATCTCCCTCAGCAAAAAAGAGGAGGACTGGCATCAGATGTTAGCTCAGGGCTGATCTTCCTCACAAAAAAAAAAAAAAAGAAAGAAAGAAAAAATAGAGAAGACATAAATGAATAAAATTATAAATGAAAGAGGAGACATTACAACCAATATCATAGAAATACAAAGGACCATAAGAGACCACTATGAGCATTTATACACCGAGAAATTGGACAACCTAGAAAAAATGCGTAATCAGTAGAATCATACAACCTACCATTGAGGTTATGAAGAAACTGAATTATGAAGAAACAAGAAACAGAAAATCTGAACAAACCAATAACAAGTAAGGAGATTTAATCAGTAATCAAAAACCTCCCAACAAATAAAAGCCCAGGACCTGAAGTCTTCACTGGTGAATTCTACCAAACTTTTAAAGAAGTATTTATACCAATCCTTCTCATACTCTTCTAAAACACTGAAGAGGAGGGAACACTTCCAAACTCATTTTATGAGGCCAGCCAACCTTGACACTAAAGCCAGTCAAGGGCACTACAAGAAGAAAAAAACTACAGGCCAATATCCCTAATGAACATAAATGCAAAAGTCCTCAACAAAATCCTGGTAAACCAAATTCAACAGCACATTAAACAGATCAGACACCATGATCAAATGGGATTTATCCCTGCTATGCAAAGATGGTTCAACATATGCAAAACAATAAATGTGAGACATCACGTTAACAGAATGAAGGATAAGAAGCATATAATCATCTTAATAGGTGCAGAAAAAGCATTTGACAAAATTCAACACCCTTTCATGATAAAAATGCTCAACAAATTAGGTATAGAAGGTGTGTACCTCAACACAGTAAAAGCCATATATGACAAGCCCACAGCTAACATCATACTCAATGGCGAAAATCTGAAAGCTTTTCCTTTAAGATCAGGAACACGACAAGGATGCCCACTATGGTCACTTTTATTCAACATAGTATTGGAAGTCCAAGCCAGAGCAATTAGGCAAGAAAGAGAAATAAAAGGCATCCAAATTGGAAAGGAAGAAGTAAAACTGTCTCTGTTTGCAGATGATGATTTTATATATAGAAAACCCAAAAGGCTCCACCAAAAAACTGTTAGAGCTAATAAAAGAATTCAGGAAAGTTGCAGGATACAAAATCCATATACAAAAATCAGTTGCATTTTTATACACTAACAATAAACTAACAGAAAGAGAAATTAAGAAACCAATACCGTATACAATAGCATCAAAAAGAATAAAATACCTAGGAATAAATTTAACCAAGGTGGTAAAAGATCTGTACACTGAAAACTAAAACATTGATGAAAGAAATTGAAGAAGGCACAAATAAATGGAAAGATACATCATGTTCATAGATTGGAAGAATTAACATTGTTAAATGTCCATACTAGTCAAAACTACAGGTTCAATGCAATCTCTATCAAAATTCCAATGGCATTTTTTACAGAAATAGAAAAACAATCCTAAATTTCATATGGAACCACAAAAGACCATGAATAGCCAAAGCTATCTTGAGCAAAAGGAACAAAGTTGGAGGCATCACACTATCTGATATCAAAATATACTACAAAGCTATAGTAATCAAAACTGCATGGTACTGGCATAAAAACAGACATATAGACCAATGGAGCAGAATAGAGAGCCCAGAAATAAAGCCATGCATTTATGGTCAGTTGATCTTTGACAAAGGTGTCAAGAACACACAATGGGGACAGGACAATTCTTCAATAAATGGTGTTGGGAAAACTGGCAGAAGAACGAAATTGGACCCATATTTCACTCCACATATAAAAACCAACTCAAAATGGATTAAAGACTTAAATGTAAGGCCTAAACCCATAAAACTATTAGAGGAAAACATAGGGAAAAATCTTCTTGACATTGGTCTGGGCAATGATTTTTTTGGATATGATCCTAAAAGCATAGGCAACAAAAGCAAAAACAGACAAATGGGATTGTATCCAACTAAAAAGCTTCAGCACAACAAAGGAAACAATCAACAGTGTGAAGAAACAACCTACAGAATAGGAGAAAATATCTGCAAACCGTATATCTGATAAGGGAATAATATCCAAGATATATAAGGAACTCAAAAAACTCAATGGCGAGAAAACAAATAACCCGATTAAAAAATGGGTAAAGGACCAGAATAGACATTTTTCCAAAAAAGACATACAAATGGCCAACAGGCATATGAAAAAGTGCTCAATATCACCAATCATCAGGAAAATGCAAATCAAAACCACAATAAGATATCACCTCACGTCTGTTAGAATGGCTATTATCAAAAGGACAAAAGATAACATGTGTTGGAGAGGATGTGGAGAAAAGGGAACACCCGTACAGTGTTGGTAGAAATGTAAATTGGTGTAGCCATTATGGAAAACAGTATAAAGATTCCTCAAAAAATTCAAAATAGAACTACCATATGATTCAGTGGTCCCACTTCTGGGTATATAACCACGGAAATGAAATCAGCATCTTGAAGAGATATCTGCACTCCTATGTTCATTGCAGCATTATTCACAATAGTCAAGACTTGGAAACAACCCAAGTGTCCATCAATGGATGAATGGATAAAGAAGATGTAATAGTGGGCCGGCCCCGTGTCTTGGCGGTTAAATGCATGTGCTCCGCTACTGTTGGCCCGGGTTAGGATCCCGGGCGCGCACCAACACACCACTTCTCCGGCCATGCTGAGGCCACGTCCCACGTACAGCAACTGGAAGGATGTGCAACTGTGACATGCAACTATCTACTGAGGCTTTGGGGGGAAAAGAAAGGAGGAGGATTAGCAATAGATGTTAGCTCAGAGTCGGTCTTCCTCAGCAAAAAGAGGAAGATTAGCATGGATGTTAGCTCAGGGCTGATCTTCCTCACAAAAAAAAAAAAAAAAGAAGATGTTTTATATATATATATATATATATACACACACACACACACACACATACAATGGAATATTATTCAGCCATGAGAAAGGAAGAAATACTGCCATTTGCAACAACATGGATGAACCTGGAGGACATTATGCTAAGTGAAATAAGCCAAACAGACAAAGACTAATGCTGTATGATCCCACTATATATGTGAAATCTTAAAAAAAAAAAAAATGAACTCAGAAGCAGAGAGTAGAAAAATGATTACCAGGGGGTAGGGGAGGGGGCAAATGGGGAGATGCTAGTCAAAGAGTACAAAGTTGCAATTATTCATTCATGTTGGATGAGTAAGTCTAGAGATCTAATGTACAGGCATGATGACAATACTTAATAATACTGTATTGAACACAAGCTAAGAGAGTAGATTTCAGGTGCACTCATCACACATACCAAAATGTCAATTATGTGAGGAGATTACACGTTAATTAGTTTGCCTGTAGTAATCATCTCACAGCGGGTCAGAGGGTAAAGTGGTATAAAGGGGGCTACAAAGGAAGAGTGGGGCAGATTATGTAGAGCCTTGTAGATGTTGTAAGAAATTTGGCTTTTCTTCTGAGCAGGAAGGGGAGTTATAAGAAGGTTTAAGCAGATTAGTAAAATTATCTGATTTACATTTTAACACTCTGCTCTGTAGAAAAGAGACTGCAGGGGGGGCAGCAGCAGGAAGACCAATTGGGAGGCTGTTGCAGTGGCCCAGGCTCAAGAGAGGAAGGTGGCTTAGAGTGGCGGTGGAGGAGGTGGTGAGGAATGGTTAGCATCTGAATATATTGTGAAGGAGGAACTGACAGGATTTGCTGACAGATCCATTGGGACATGTGAGAGCAAGAGAGAAGTCAATAAAGGAGAAATAAAAATGAGTTAACATAGGTAAAATGCTCACCATAGTAAATAGAAACCAGTGAATCAATTTTAGCTGTTATTGTTATTATTACTACTTCCTGTTGTGAGAGTCATGGAAGGTAATGTATGGAATCCGTAAGTAGTACCTAGAATAAAGTGTTTATAAAACTACTAAACTTTGAGAGAGAGGTCCCAATAGGAGTGTGTGGCCTCTCCCCAGGGTTGGGTGAGGGGCAGGTGAAGAAGCTTCAAGACTTGGAGATGAGTTAAACGACTTATCCAGGTCCTTGAACAGGCTGTTGAATAAGGTCAATCAGTGGCCACACTCTTTCTCTCCCAGTACTTAGAATCTTAGTTACCTTCTTGAGTACTGTTTTGGTTACATTTACTGTGAGTGTATTTTTACTAAAAAGAAATGCATATTCAATACAGAGAATTTAGACTACATAAAGGAAAACATTTTAAACTACCCAGAAATAATATCACTCTAATACTTTTCCAAGACATATGCATATTTTTTTATTAAAACTGGGGTTATACTACACGTACTGTCTTGCAGCCTGCCTTACTGATTTAACAATACATTGTTTCCTTGACAGTACTCTTCCACAAGATCACTTTCAATGGTACATAATGGATGCATGACAATTATGTATTCCCTATTGTTCAACATTTAGGCCATTTCTAATTTTTTGGTATTATAAGCAACCCCGTGATGAACATCATTAACTATATCTTTGCACAGCTCTAATTAATTTTCCAGAAGAGCTTCCTAGAAGTGGAGCTGCTGGGTCCAAGTGAATTCTTAAAGCTTTTGTTACATGTTGCCACCAACTTAAAATTGATCATCGGGGACACACATTGTACAACTGAAGACCCCTCAGGTCCCCAGGCCTCCTCCTCGAGGAACACAGTGGGACAGAATTATAAACTTCGAAGAACTTCAAGTCCGGTCTTTATTTCCTATTTGAAGCTGGGAAATGACTTTACACCTCTATTTTTCAATGCCTCCATTTGCCAAATGAAGGTACAGCACTTTCCTCAATGCAGAGAAAAACCGCTTGAAAAGATTATGACTTCCCAAGACACATATTACTTAAACCAAAGGATCCTTAGAGACCAGGCTCTGTCCTTAAAATTATCCTTCATCTGGAGAAAGGGAACAAACCTCCTTTGTCTTCCACACCATTTTCTCCTGTTTTATTTTTAATCACATCTGGAGCTTTACTGAATTGAGAACTGGGAGCAAGGAACCAAAGGGCTCAAGAACTAATTGTCAGGAATGGCAGCCTTCACCGGCTGTCTGGTGCTCTGGTGCGAGGGGGCGTTTTCCGCCAGGAGGCCATGGGAGGAAGCAGGGGGCTCTTTCCTCTCAGCCGGAGCACTTGGCCTGCTGTGGAATTATGCATACGGTGAGCTTTGGAATGGGAGGCTGGGCTAAGCCAGCTGACCCAGGGAGGACACCCTCACCCTCACCCCAGCAGGAGAAGGTGCTGTTGGGTTGCCTCCAAAGGGGTGCTAGGAGGCGGGAGTGGGCCCAGAAAAGGAGGAAAGCAGGGGCAGGGATGCTGTCTGTAACTGTGGAACAGCCCATCCTCAGATCCCAACTCCTCGGCCACCTTGGGCCTTAGACCTGAGTGAGTTGACATCATTGGGCATCCAACTTCTCTGCATCTGGCTCATGGAGCAGTCCCTGCAGAGAAAGCTGAATTTCCTCATTGTGGTTGAATTGAAGCCATTCACTTGGATGAAGCCGAATTGGAGTCCAGCACCGGACTCTTTCCTTGTCCGGGTCACAAGACCTCCAAGGACTTGCTGGATGGCAGTACTCTCCTAATGCACAAAGAGTCTTCCCAGGGCTTCTGGGCCACGAACTTCACAAAACCCTGAGCAGACTATCTGGGCACGGGAAGAAGGCTCCCTGACCACAACTCAGAGCTCTCCAGGAAATCTCAGTGCCCTTGGTGGATAAATTTAGATTCCCCTAGAAAACCTCCAAGCTCCCCCAAGGCACATGAAAGGGGAGCACCTATCATAGCACCTGAAAGGGACCCACAGTTGCTCTGTTTTGTGGAGGCCATGAAGGCACCTGCTGGCATGAGGTCACCTCCCTGAGGGGTGCAGCAGGATGGCTCCTCTGACCTCACAGCCCCCATCTTTCCCTGAAAAGTGCCCACTGCCCTCCCTCTCAGGTTCTCATATGGACTGCGCTCCTCAAAGCTCAGCCAGTGGCCTTGCGTGTGACCCGATGTCCCCTGGAAGCCACAGAGACTGCAGAGATCCGAGGAGCCACAGGCACATGTGTCATCATGATCTCAGAGATCCGCCCCTCAGGCGGGCTGGCTGGATGTCACAAAAATGAATTCAGTAATTTAAATTGACTGTCGGGTGTTAACCCAGAGCAGGCATTGACATCCCTCAGGCTTCGCAGGGCAGCAGAGCCAATCTGAGTCATTGTACGATGGGTCCCAGTGGAATCCAATTGCAAACAGGGAGGCGCAGGTCTGGCCCACTCCCCGCTGAGTCAGAGCAGCCCTCTCTCTGGGGGTCCCCCGGACCTGGGCTGCCCCTGCTCCCCCGTGGGGGCTCACTCTCGGCAGCAGCTCACCCTCCTGCAGGAGAGCACAGAGTGGCGCCTGCTCGAGAATCACCGGGCTGCAGGGAGGAGACAACGGGTTGTCATTTGGTGGTTTTAATCCCACACCTCCAACTCTGAATAGATGCACTTTTCTTCCTCCTTCTCCTTTCCCTCCTCTTTTCTTTCCCTTTTCTTTGCTTTCTCTTTTCCCACATCCAACATGGGAAGCGGGAGTTGGCAATACTCATTTACCCAGTAGGCAGATAAGTGTGTGCTTACAGTCCAGAAAGATTGGAACAACCCAAGAAATGTTTGGAAAGTATCTGCTATTGTATCGTATACATAATCACATACACAGATATACACATCAGAAAAATCATACCTTTGTTTAACTTGTTGACACTTCTTTGTGGTTTAGTTTAGTTTTGAATTACAGGCAGGTCCGTGGGAAGAAACACCACCATCTTTTCATCTTTTCTGAGGTTAGACTGCTGAAGTTGGGTGGGTGAGGGTGGTGAGTTTTGAGAAGCTGTGGTCAGATTACTGTGGATGGGAGGGAGACAAGCTCTCAGACCTAAGGCCGCGTCCAATATTACGATAATATTGGGGATTGTTGGTGGATGTGAGCGGTGTCAGCTACTTCGAGAGGCAGCAGTATAGTGCAGGGTCAAAGCACAAACTTTGTGGTCACACAGGCTGAGTTGAAAACCCAGCGCTGACACTGTCATCCGGAGTGATCTCAGTGAGTTATTCAACCTCTCTGAGGATCAGTTTTGTCATTCATAAAACAGGTGGTCCTGAGGACTGAGTGAGCTAACATGAGTAAACCACTGATACACACAGTAAATATTCAATAAATGATAGCTATTACTTTGCAACCTGAGTTTTAAAAGCAATTCTGCTGTTTGTATTATTAAGACTTGCAACATGATAAATTATGCCTCCTTTAAAATATTTTCTGGTAAGTAAACCATTAGGTTGTTTTTTAAAAAATATTTTTGCTTTTTAACATAGAAAGACCCTCTACTAAGGGCTGTTAAATAAGTCAAATAAGTTCTTTGACTGAGAACTTAAACCTCAATACAGGTATAATTTATTAATTTGCTCAGTTGATGGAATTATCATCATCATGGAAGCCAATTAAGTTAATGCATCCAGATATAATTAAAAAAAGAAAGATCTAGAAAGAGTGGAACCACTTTCTTTATCTGGGTTCTGTTCATTATCAATTTAAGTTGACTTAGACCCAAGTTGGAAAGGATGGGGAGTGAAAGGTAGCTGACCCAAGGTGACAGAGGAGTAGGAAGCTGGGGGAAGGGTTTCCGTCTTGGAAAAGAGCAAAACAAGAGCTTCCACGGAAGTAAAGATTCACACAGGAAAGGCCTGGAAAACCGACAGCTGAGTGGAGGGCTCCCTCCGTGGTCCCAATCCCCCGATGGTGACTGATAATCCCCATTGTGTCCAGGCCTAGTGCTTCCGGGCAGGAAATCCCAGCCCCCAGCACTGGGATAAGGCCAGCCTGGGAGCAGGTCCTGTGGGGGCATCTCACTGCCACTTCCCACTCTCCTGAGTGGAGTCGGGTTCAGCTCCCTTTCCCAGGACCTCAGAGGTCTGAGAGGTCAGGGCTGGTGCAGGCTGATGTCAAATCCAGCCTCTGTTGTGTGGAGGTCAGTCGTTAAAGCCAGGCCTGGGGGTGGAAGTGGGGTGCTGGCTGAGGGGAGGGGTGTAAGGAGGGTGAGGGATGAGGAGTAAGAGAGAAGAAAATACAAATTTGAAGGTTCACAAGGTGCTTATGTTTGGAGGACAAATGTCAGGGTAGATGATTTGATTTGAGGGTTAAGATAGGAAGAATTCTCTCTCCCTTACATTTTAATTTTTTTTCCTTTTAATGTTTTTTCCCTGGTTTAAACTTTATGCTTTGGCTAATTTGACTAATAAGTGAGGACAAAATAAATTTGAGTTTTCACAAAACCTTACTTCAGGAATGGTGATATTGAGCCCTGGGAGGCCCAGCTGGGGCTCTTCCTGGGATCCTGTTGGCTTATCCTAGTCACAAATTTGGACTAGAAGAGTGGCTCTCTGTAATCCCCAAATATGTGGGCATTAAAATATCTGACCTAGGCTTGCCTCTGCCTGTGCATTTTTTAAGATGGGATAAAAGAATTTGAGAGAATTTTTAATGATAATAATAATAATGATGACAATAATAATACCTAGCTCATATAGCACTGTTCTAATGCTTTAGATATAACTCATTTAATCCTCATAACAAATCTTTGAGGTAGGAAGTAATATATATAATATATCAACAGTAATATCATATATGGTATATATAAAATATAGATATTACAATATATAGTATATATATAATATATAACATATAATATATGTAAAATTTATAGTAATGTCTTTATTTTACAGACACAGAAACTGAATCACAGATAACTTAAGTAATTTAATCAAGGTCATACAAATTGTAAATTGTAGAGGTGGGATTACAACACTGGCAGCCAGGCTCCACCGGCCATGTTCTCACCAGCTACACTTTGTTGTCTATCGTTAAGTGGCAACTTCATATATTAATTTTAAAACAAGAGTCAAAATTTGATTAACTGCTTTTTAAAAATCACATTATTGCTTTTTTCTGATTATAAAATTTATAGTTATTGTAGAAAATTTCAAAAAATATTTTAAAACATCACAAAGAAGAAAATTAAAATCATCTATTCCTTTGCCACACAGAAATAACTACTCAACACTTTAATGTATTTTCTTTAAGGCTTTTTCTAAGCACATTATTGGGGTAATACTCTACATATTGTTTTGTAACCTGCTTTTTCCCCTGGACAATATATCAAGAATGTGTTTTTACGCCATATTCTACAACTTGATTTTTAATGGCTGTTGAGTATTCCATCATTGTATTTCCATAGTTTATTTAACCAACCCCCTGCCATTGGACGTTCAATAATTACCCTTTTTTTTCCCATTCTTAAAAATAAGTCTGGGATAACAATAATAATCACCACTTTTAAATACATATTTTCATCCTGCTAAAACAAAGAAAGTACATTAATGTGACAACTATCCAAGGAGTTCTAAATTTGAAACAGAAAATTCTGAGGAGTTTGAAAGGCCATCCAAATGCAGATTTCAGGTCTCCCTGGCTTGCAGATCACACAGACCCCGACCCAGGTCAAGGCAGCTTGGAGTATTTATTCATTCAGCTGGCTAATATTTTTTGGGCACCTACTATTTACCGAGCACTATTTCAGGAGCAAAGGATACAACCTCCAGAGCATTCATGGAGCTTTTACAGAGACAGGGTAAGAGTCCAGGGTCCTGGAATCAGATTGCTTGCTCTGGCCCCAAGAACTCTAGCTTTGTGACTTTGGGCAAGTAACTTTACCACTTTGAACCTCAGTCTCTTCATCTGTTAAGTGAGGATAGTAGTATGCACCTCATGGATTGTTGCAAGGATTAAATGAGATAATACTCGTCAAGTTTTCGTACAATTGTCTGATACATACTAAGCGCTTTACCTATTATTATTAACTCTAACCCTGCCCTCCCGCTTTTACTGTTGAAGATTTGTCCATCTGAAGTTCTAGTCCCATCTCTCAATAATTCTAAACCTCTCTATTATCTACACTTAAAGTAATTCTTCTACTCTCCTCCTTCCAGCAGCCTAATTGAGGCAACTGCCTGACCTATTATCACTTGAGTGGTGCACACTGTCAAGGAAAAAGGAAACACGAAGTTAACAGATAAAAATATAGAGTTCAGCAGTTCGCCTTCCAAACTACAGTAGATACTTGATTAATCTTGAAACTTGGAGTCAACAAAACACAATTGCTGCAGTTTACTCTGGACAAAGAGATTTCCTCAGCGAGAGAAAATCCTGCCCAGTGCCTCATGTTCCTTCTAGTTCAGTTTACATTTTGAAACTCTAAACCCTGCAGTTACTCGTCTACAAATTACATCTGCTGTGACCCACACAACGACCGTTGAACTAATGCGAAGTGAGAACAGCGGGCGGAGCACAGAACGCTTCATTCCAATTAGGGTATTTTCAATCTCTTGCGGTCAGGAGCTTCATGAGAATCCAGGACTGCAGAGCAAAAAAGCACTGGGGCCAACACTGCCATGGTTGCTCCACTGTTTTCATTCGCCCTCCCTCCTAAGAAACCAGCAGCGTGGTCGCTGCATTTCATTCTCATTCTTTGAAAGGGCTACAAGATTAATCATTTTTTACTGTAACTTGTATTATTTAAGCGGCAAAACCCAGTCCAATACTGTGCCAGCTGGAGTGGAGATTTGCAAGGTGCTGATGGGGGAATGCCAAGACTACAGCATGAAATCAACAAGGGGCTTCAAGTTAGCTTAAAAATCTTCTCAGCTATTTGTCCTGTCTTTAAAAAATGCTGCAAACTGTGGGAAAATAAAGGTGGCTCTCTGTAATCCCCTGAATACGGCGATTGGGCAGGAAACGTGACTTTGAGGGAACCAAATTTAGGAGTAATTGAAGAGGCAGCCCAATCTAACAGGTGGAGGATCAAACTGGATTTTCTGTTCTGTCCTGCATGACCAGCCGGGTTCTAGAGCTGGCTCGACACTTGCCTCTCAGTGCTTTCGTTTTCTTCTTTGTAACATGAGAGTCACTCTACCAGGTAATCTCTAAAGTCCCGTACAAGGTTTCATGAAATATTTTTTAAAATAAGTTTTTGCACATTTATTAGAATTGGGAAGGCTGACAAATGTATTCATTAATAATATGGGGTGGGCAAAGAGCATGAACAGACAACTCATAATAAAACATACAAATAACTAATGAACATTTTCAAAGAAGGTCAACTTTACTAACTTCACTAAAAATCACAATCTTCTATTTATCCAAACAATAAGTCTTCTTTAAATATAGTTTATGCTAAAGAGGTTTAAAAAAGAGTCCCTTGGAGAGTTACGGCAATCTTGCTTGCCTGGAAGGTCGTGGAGATATAGGTAAACCTCTAAGTCGGATGGGGTCTAAGCAGGGTGGGGCCCTGATGGTTCATAACCCGCCCCTCTCATTGTTTCCTTTGGGGATTCAGCTGGTCCTGTTTGCCCTGGAGTCCCAGCCCCTTCTACTGTCAGCACTCCTTGGGCAGCCACTCATCCCTGACTCTTAGGTCATTTGTTTTGGGGATGCTGGCCAACCGCTGGTTAGTCCAGTGGAACTCAATCCTGGAACTTTTGTCAGAATTATCAGGAAAATGAAGTTTCTTTCTGTTGGCACTAATAGCTATAAGAAAACAGCAGAAAGTAGAATGGTGGTTGCCAGGAGCTGTGGGGAGGGGAAAATGAAGACTTGTTGTTTAATGGATAGAGTTTCCATTTGCAAGATGAAAAAGTTCTGGAGATCTGTTTCACAACAATGTGAATATACTTAACACTACTAAATTGTACACTTAAGAGTGGTTAAGGCAGCAAATTTCATGTGTTTTGTAACCACAATTAAAAATTTTTTTACTTATAAAAGAAAGAAAAAGAAAACATAGACCAGGAGGTCCTGTGCCCCATGAAGAGGGCCTAACTAAAAATGAACAATGAAGAGAAAGCAAAGTCCTGATAACTTTGTATGAGTTCCTAAATCCAGTCATGCCTGATGCTGGTCCTACCCATGTACTTTTTATGTTACTGTTATTATTTTTGAAGTAATACATATACAAAGTTTTAAAAGTCAAAAAATATACAAGTTTATAAACAACAACCACGAAAGTCCCCTGCCTACTCCTTCCCATCTCCTTTATCTTCCTCTTCAGTGTTTTCTGCCACTTTGTATGGAATTTATGTCCATATTTCTAACCAACAGGGTTATATTGCTACTTCTCAGGTCAATACTTCTATATATTATCTATTGACTTTTTACACAGAACATGAAGATTTAGCACTATTGTTCCTCATTATCCCTCACCCTACTTCATCCTTCCAAAATAGATATTTTACAATTTTTGGTTAAATCACTATTCAGTTTTCCCCTTACTATGAAATGTTATATGATTGTATTTCCTTCTTTCACTGTTTGTTCTTTCTAGAGGCAACAATTTCCTCCCTTTTATCATTTGCTCATTTTTCACTATCATAATTTCTTCCTACACTTGCAGAAGTATTGTAAAACCCTCTGAATTTAACTTTCTTTTTCAGTAAAACGTCTGATATTCTTTAAGTTCCCTGTTTCCTTACAGACATTCCCTCCTGTAGCCTTCCATCTGCCTGCTTCAATCTGGACTAGTTAACTTCCAGGCCTGCTGTGAGAACTCCCTAACTTTATCTTCCAACACTTCTTGTGGCAGACACTACAATGTGTTCAACAAAACAGATCCTTCTTCTTCCTGAGCACAAAGCTAGACTGTGTTAGTTTTAGCTGATGGAATGTGAGCAGAAATGACGCTCATGACTTACAGACCTGATTCATAAAACCCTCTAGAGAGATCCCCTTTCTCTTCATCTGGGTGACATTGGAAGCACGTGTTAAAGATGGCAGTCTTTGTCAGCTGCGCCTTGAATAACTTTGTGGAGCAGAGTCCCACCCCACTCTGCCGTCTTTTACTACTGATTGGACTTATATGAATGAGAAACAATTTTTCTTATTCTGTAATCATTCCTTTTTATAGCATCCAGTTCTTATTCCAATAATGCAACATCATCTGTTATCTCTTTGAGGACATTGAAGGGTTTTTGTTGTTGTCGTTCTTTTGTTTTTAGGGTTTTTTTGCTTTCTTCATTGTCTCTGTTTTCTCTGAGTTCTTTTTGCCATCTATCTGCTTTTGCAACCATCTTTCATGTTGAGTTCTTCCCCAAGTGTATGAGTATTATCATTGACTCTATGACCTTATTTGAGAGTGAGGCACTAAAAAACCGATTAAAAGCTATGTGACCATGGGTGAGGTTTATTGCTCCGTAATCTTCATTAGGGTGACTGGCTGGCTTTTTTATTTGAGAATCCCCAAATCTCAGAATGGTAGGTCTTTTCTTTGGGCTGGCCAATGTCCCTAAAGATGAAGTCCCTGTCTAGACTCCCGCCTAGTCTCTATAAGCCCGACTGCCGGAGTTCTGTGAGCTGAGCAGGGAATGGGTCTGGCCCCACTTTTCAGAAGACTGTCTCCACTTCTTCCATTTTCAGGGGCTTCCCTGCACACCCCTGCCATATTTAGTGTCTCTGGGTCTGGAAACTCTCTGGTTCTAGTTCCCCACATAGTAACCCTTCAGTCCTCTGCTAGGGTTGTGGAGACGTTGAGATCTCCTCATATACCCTTTCACATGATGTCTCTGTTTTCAGCCCCACGCCTCCCCATTGCCCTCGGAGACTCCTGCATTTCCAGTTCCTGAGCCTTTCCAGGGTTCTATGGTGTGAATGGGCTTGTCTCTCCTTGGACTCTCTTTGTAATGAGTGTTGGGATGCACCACCCAGACACTCCTTTTTTGATGGAGGCTCTCATTTCTCAGCTGCTGGAATTATTGGTTGATGAAGGCTTACAACTGAGTTCTTTCCCAGGAATTGGTCTTGGATGAAGGGACCTGCATCACTCAAAGTTATCTCCCTTTCAGGGGAAGCCACATCCAATGACTGGTCAGTGGAGGGGTACAAGGGCCTGAGCCACTTGCCTCAATTTGGGACTACTCTGAAGAGCTTCCTGTGAGGTCAGTTGAGACTCCTGTGACTGCATCATGGTTCCACACCTCTCTCTGCCCAGCCCTGCTTCTTTCCCTGGCCCACAGCTGTGGTTCTCAAGAGCTCTGCCCAATAAACTTCCTGCATCAGGTCTCCATCTCTGGGTCTGTGTCACAGGAAACTCAATCTAAGACACCTCTCAGCTCTCTACTGCTTTCATCTGATTTTCATATTCTAAACATTTGTACGCATTTCTCATTAGCTGTTTTCTCCTCTTTTTGTTTAGATCTATTTTTTTTCTCATCTACTCTGGTTTCAGTGATATTTTTACAAGGCATCTGGGATAAACACACATGTTCAATCTGTTGTGTTTAACCAGAAGTGTGAAAAAATATTCATAACACGTGAAACATATAATGAATCCCTCCAGCTTCATATAGGTCATGTGAAAATTAAAAATTAACTCCATTTTTTGAGGACCATTTGAGATGGAACATTAAGGAATGAGAAACCATAGGATAAATATGAGAGATCTAGATCATCAGAGGAAAAACTAGAGAGTAGCCCCCATGCTTTCCTGGCACACCCCTACCCCTACCCCTACCCCTACCCTAGATTCTGCTCCTCTCTTGTTCCTGGAGGAGGCCACTGAATCCACACCAAGCTCTGAACCTGCTCTCTTTCCTCCCCAGGCCTTTGCACATGCTGTTTTCTCGGCCAGGAATGTCCTTCCCTCATTTCACCTGGCAAATCCTCCTAATCTTCCAGAATTCAGCATAGAACACTGTAAAATCCCCAAACCCAGGATCAAGTCAGGTACCCCTTTGTGTATCCAGAGCACCTCACACCTACCTTCATAATAGCATTAAATACGCCAGGATTGTAATAGTCTGTGATTTTGAGCCCCTTGAGCACAGGAAATGAATATTTTCCATCTATTTAGACCTAGTATTTCTCATAGTACCTGACAGATAGTAGATGCTCAATAATGTGTATGGAATAAATGAATAAATAAATGGATCAATGGATGGATGATTCAAACAGGCTCCCCCTGGGGTTCAGCCATAGAGGAGCATGGCCTCAGGCTTGGGCAGAAAAGAAGAGCCCAAGTCATGGGTTGGTCTCTCCTGTCCAGCCCTTTCCCAAATCTCGATGAACCAGAGTCTGAGACACTAGAGCAAGGAATCAGTCCAGCAAGTGCTGTTGACCTGGGTTGGCAGAAATGGAAAAAAAGATGCCAGACCAGATATTTTGGAGTACTGATCCAGAAAAAGCAGAAAAGGGAAAGCTGTACATAAAAATCATTATTACCAGCCTAAAATTGCAAAAATCCACTGAAAGGAACCTCCTTAAGAGCCTATAATATCAACAAGAGCACCACTACTAACACTTGTATTTGAGGGATTTTTAAAAAAAATCTATGCCTGTTTTAACTCATTTTATCTTCACAATAGTCTCATGAGTGGGTGCTTATTTATATTTTATAGATGAAGAAACTGAGGTACAGAAAACCTGCCCGAGGCCATTCAGCTAGGAAGTGAGGCTGCCAGGGTTTGAACCCGGTCTCTTAACCACAAGACAAAAGCTTCCTCTCCTCCCATTTCCCCATCTCACCAACTCACCGCCTACGCTGTTACTAAAAAGGAAATTCACCCTTTTGGCTTGAACAGGAATATTCCTGCCTTGGCAGGGTTCCCAGCTGTGTTCAGTCTCACAGCCCAGGTATAACAAAAGTTAGGTGAAGAAGGAGCAGGGAGCAAGAAAGACCCAGTGGGATGATGCGTTTATCCCCATCCCTTGACAAATAAATTCTGAGAATCAGCGTAGAGGAAAAGGGGGGAAAAAGAATCATTGAAAGGCAGAGGCAACTGCAGAGCTGTCCCCTCCAGGCCTGGTCACAGGGACTTGGTGGTCTGATCTCAGATGATGGGCTTGTAGTTTATGGATCCAGGAAAAAGGGGCCAATATGCCGCAGAGATCAAGTCAGAGCCAGTGACTCACCCCACGCAGAGGCCCAGAGGTTCAGGAACACATCACAAGATGCTGAGACACGTCTCAAACACTTGCCAGCTGAGTCCATCTGGAACATGAGTTCTGAGCATGAAAGAGAGGGGAGACGAGGGGAGGAGCCCTAAATGTGCGGGTCAGTGAGAGCTGACTCAGAGATGACTTCCAAGGCCAACCCGGAATGATCCCGCCACGTCTGGGGCCAGTCCCAAACTGAGAGATCAAGAGAGTTGCAAGGCTGAACCTAGAGACTCATTTCCCAAGTAGGGAGGGAAAGCAGCTCCAGGGTCGCCCAGCTCCTCCCCATGCCTTCCCCCTCGTGTCTCCTTACTTAAGTCAGGACTGTCTGTTTTCTCAGGATGGTCCCTCCCTAAATGTGGGAGGCAGAAGGGACCGCCATCAGAAATCCCTGGGGCAGTCTCATTGCTGTTCCTCTGAATCCTTTCAAAAGATTCAGAAAGGAGCTTGTAAACTAGGCCATGAAATTGTTCCCACTTGACTAAGCAGAATTTTCACACTTGTAATTATTGAATTTGTGATGTGGAATTATTTATTCCATGTCTGTCTTTCCCACTGGGCAGTAAATTTCACCAGGGTCAGTTTAGACTTTTCACCAGTGCCTAGGAGAGTGCCTGGTACACAGTTGGTGCTCAATACATATTTGATGAGTGATAAACGGCGCATGGACTTAGGTCTTATCTCAGCCCTTAGGGATTAGTATGAACAAAACTCTGTCCACACCTCTTTACATGGACCAGCCTTCAGATGCTTGAGATGCTCTCGTTCCTCCTCCCCCACTGACCAGGCCCTCGTTCTGCATTTGCAGAGCCGCAATTACAGCTCCCCCAGGAAAGACTCGGGACCAGAGCAGGTCACGTGGCCAGGCCCCCAGTTACAGCTCAGGTGTCAGGGGCTGGGGGTGGCGGCTGGACTGGGAGGGCAGGATCTCCCCAAAAGGAATCATTTGGGGACTGAATGACTCGGATGAAGAATTTGAGAAGCTGGGGAATCAGCTTCTGAAAGGAAATGTCAGTAACTCGGGGGAAAAACGACGAGGACGAAGGGCCAGCTCCTTGGCGAGGAGGAAGTGTGCTGGCTCCGAGTCAAACCGGCTCTATTCCAGATTTTTATTTCTGGTGTTTGGTGGTTAAATAAAAAAAAGCTTATAAACTTAACTCCAGTTAGAAAAAAATACAACTATTTCAAATATTGATCCTGGATAATCCTTTCAAACCTGGCGTGGGGTGGGACGGGGGCCGACCACCCGGTGTGAAGGGAGGGAGAGGGGGCCCAGTGGGTGGGAACCCGGGGAGGGCTGGGGCGGACCGCGGCTCTGCGGCTGCTGGATTGGAATAGCGCGTTGCCTACCTGGGCATGTTTTATTGGTCACCCACCGCCTCCCATTGGATTTTAAGGACTAGGGGACAAAAAGTCAATTTGTAGGCATGTAGCCTCCAGCAGTGGTTCTCAACCTTTGTAGACTGCTCACGTGCTAGCATTTACATTTGACATTTAGTGACTCTTGGCAGAAATAAGGTATAAATATTTATTTTTAACGTGGAAATGAATTTAAAATGATTTTATAGGCTCAATAAAAACATGACAAATACCAACTAGAAAAATTGGCAAAGGACATGAACTGGCAGTTCACTAAAGAAAAACAAATGTCCAATAAACACCTGAAAAGATCTTCACCCCCAATATGTTGTCAAACAAATGCAATTAAAACAATGAGAAACCATGTTATGTCTTTCAGATTAGAAAGGATTAAAAGAAATAATGTTATTTGCAAATTTTAACTATTGGAAAACCAGAGAGTCAACTGGAAGACTTCAGAACTGAGACCTCAGTCAAGTAACTTGTCACAATATTCCTATTAAAAAGTATATAATGACATATATTATATACTATGTACTTTGTATTATATATATTTCTTCCCAAACACCCACAATAACCAGCTATAAAATGTAATGGAAAAAAGATTCCATTCATAGTGGCAATAATAACAACAACAAAGTAAAAACATGCCCAGGAATTAATATTACACAAGAAATGAGGGACCTATATAAAGAAAAGTATTCTGCTTTATTGAGAGACAATGAAAACAAAAGTACCACACATCTGAAAATATCCAGATGAATTAAATATTTAAACGTAAAATATAAAATCATAAAAGTCCTGGAAGAAAATATAAGTAATTATGTAATTCTGAGATAGGGAAGACTTTCTGTGGATGACCCCAAAGGCAGAAAGCAGTGAAAAGTTGGATAAAGTTGGCTATATACCAAATAAAAAAGAAGAGATTTGTTTCAGTATATTGATAAATACCATAAACCAAACCAAAAAGCAAATAACAAACTAAAACTATAAATATTAAGTATTTTTCTCAATGTTAAAAGGAAACATTGCTGGCATTACTTTTTGTTGTGGAATATTCATTAATATCTATTCTAAAGGAGCATTTTTGGGGAAAGTGTCAATAAGACCTGGTTAATCTCTTATTTCTCAGCAGTAAATAAGTCTATGGGCTTTCTTTCAGTTCCTCAAAAACTATCCAGATCTTTTGGTCCTTACCTCCTTCACACTTGCTGTTGTCTTTGCTTAGAATGTAAATATTCCTTCTGTCACCACCAGGGCCACCATGTCTCCTTCTTCAGGCTTGAGAATAAATGATGTCTTCCCAGAGAGGCCTGCTTTAACCACTCTAATTCAAGACGTTCCTTACTCTTTATCCCACCAACATGTGCATTTCCTTTATAGTATTTATCAAAACCACACCTTGTAATTATAAATGTATACATTCATTTTTGACTGTAATTGAGAGTAAAATCACCAGGGCAGCACAGGAAGACGCCTACCTTGTATGCTGGCATAAAGCAACACTTGGCACAGTGGTTGGCACGAGCCAGGCAGACAACACACTGTGGGATGAACGAAGAAACACTCGTCTAGATGTTGGAGATGTAAGAGAAAATGAGACGATCCCAGTCTCCGGGAGCTGACATTCTAGGGCTTAATTGATGGATTAATTGATTGAATGTAAGGATAGATGATTGAATGAATAGACTTGGATAAACTTTCATGATAGTATTTTGTAAGGATTGCCTACCTAATTTTTACCTCTTCCAGGGACCAGAACCTTGGCTTGAATCATGAGGTAGATTCCAAGTGTCTTTATCTTAAACCCCACTCTAGTCAATACACACAAGCCCAGCCCCAAAGCACTGCTGCATTCAAGAAAGTACAGTTCAACAAATAAATTATTGGGAAGGACTTTCACTTGTTCTTCATGTCTTGACATTCAAGGGAGTCCAATTCATAACCCCTACAGGACGTCTCATATTCTCTTTTCTCTACCTCAATTCCTTCCAGCCCCACAAGAATCTAGCTCAGTCTAGATTTTTTCTTTAACAACTCCTTCATTCCCCTTCTTTCCCAACAACCCCACTCCCAGCCCCATCCCTAACACACTCCCATGTCCTCTGCCACCCCTAACTATGTATTAGGACTTAACCCCCTCCTAAATTCTTTCCGTCCCCCCACTTTTTGGTCTGGGTTTCTTGTGTCTTCAGAACTTATGTCTTTACCAAAGTCCAAGAATAAGTCTGACTGAGGCATTCTCTTGGGGAGATGGTGGTAGGTGTAGGAGAGCAATGATTTGGAAATTACTGGTATCTCTTTGGTGGCCTGGGGAGGGAGGCAGGGGAATAGAGGAGGAATCTCACTATCCATCATCAGTACAATCCCTACATCTCCAGTCTCTTCTCTGGTCTCTCCCTCCATGGCTTGTTATATCTGAACCCTGGGTTCATCCTGAACGCTCAGCTTCTCCTGCCGTTGTTAGTCCTGCCACAGCCTGTACTACAGAGCATTGTCTCTCACTATTCTTTAAAACCTCCAGCTCTGAAGCTCATGACATCAGATGATACTACCAACTAGCTCTTCTTGTTACAGCCTGGTCTCTCGCTCTCATTCCTTGTAGATCTTTCTTTCTTTCTCTCTCTCTTACTCATTATTACTGCAATAGACCCTGGCTTTCTCATCTACTCAGGCTCTAAATGTTGGAATGCTCTGGGGCTCAGTTTCTCTGACCCCTTCTCTATTTACACTTACTCCCTAGGTGATGTCATCCAATCCCATGGATGGTCTATACATCTGTATAATGGGAGCTAATAACTCCCAAGTGTATATCTCTTGATCAGACCTCTCCTGTACACCAGATTCATATATCCAACTACCTACTCACATTCTATTTGAATGTCTAACACACATCTCACTCTTTTTTTTTTTAATATTTATTTATTTATTTATTTATTTATTGTGTGTGTGAGAGGAAGATCAGCCCTGAGCTAACATCCATGCCAATCCTCCTCTTTTTGCTGAGGAAGACTGGCCCTGAGCTAACATCCGTGCCCATCTTCCTCCACTTTATGTGCGACGACGCCACAGCATAGTCTGACAAGCGGTATGTTGGTGCACGCTTGGGATCTGAACCCGGGCCACCAGCAGCGGAGCGTACACGCTTAACCACTACACCAAGGGGCCGGCCCCCACGTCTCACTCTTAACAGAACTTTTGATTTCCCCCATGTTAAAAGCAAGACAACAAGCCCAAAATGGAGTCACTTATGCTAATTAGGCTCCACATCACCAAACTGAGACTTAATTACAGTATCAGCTCTCCCAGAAATGGAATATTAAACCAATCAGTCAGGAATCTCCTGATCAGCGCTAGTTAAGTAATCTGCCTGATAGACCCCTGCAGTCCCCTAAAGGAAAGTAACCTTGCAGTAACCAGTCTGCCTTTTTCTAGTATAACTTACTTGTGCCTGCTCCCTTCTGCCTATAAAAGTCTTATTTTGTAAAGCTCCTTGGAACTCCTCTCTATCTGCTAGATTGGATGCTGCCTGGTTCATGAATGATAGAAAAAAGCCAATAAGATCTTTAAAATTTACTTAGTTGATTTTTGTTTTTTAACACCCACAAACCTGCTTTCCTTACAGTTCTCTCCAGCCCAGTAAATGGACCTTCATTCTTCCGTTGCTCGGCCCCAAAACCTTAGAGTCATCTGTGACTCCTCTTTCTCTCACACCCCACATTCAACCTGTCAACAAATCTTGTCCTTCCAGAATTCATCTACTTCTCATCACTTCCAACACTTTCTCCCTTGTCCAGGCCACAGTCTCCTCGTGCCTTGATTAGTGCCACAGCCTCTGTAGCAGACACTCAGCAGCCTCTCCCCAGTGCATTACTTATCACTTTGGTAAACAATGTCCTTTGGGCTCTTCTGGAGAACAGAGAACAGATTTTCAGCCTTATGTAGTATAGCCTCTCCTGCATGCTCACTGCTCCGAGCCTTTTGGTCTCTTCTTCCACCATCTGCCACAGCAATTTTGACATTTCTACTTCACTTAATTTGAGACATTGCTTTTTCAAAGCAGCATGTTAGCACTATTTCCCAGGGTTCTTGCCAGGGTGTTAAATCCTACATCATAGGAGAATGCTCCCATATCAATAAACTCTCTGTGGCAAGAGACTCAAGGTGGGGCCCATGATCATGCCTCCTGGTATTTACACTCTTGTGTAATCCCTCTCCTTGAGTCTGATCCAGACATGTGCTGAGATATATGTGATTATGTTGCAAGATTGTAACATCTGTCTAGGAGACTGTCTCCCTTGCTGGCTTTGAAGAGCAAGCTGCCATGTCGTGAGCTGTCCTAAGGAGAGAGCCATGTGGCAAAGAACTGAGGGTAGCCTCTGGCAAACAGCCGGCAAGAAACTGAGGCCCTCAGTTCAACAGTCTGCAAGGACTTGAATCCTGCCAACAACCATGTAAGCTTGGAAATGGATCCTTCCCCAGTCAAGCTTTCAGATAAGATCCCAGCCTTGGCTGACACCTTGATTCCAGTCTTGCAAAGGACCCAGGTAAGCTCTGCTGGAACTCCTGACAGATAGAAACTACGAGAGAAATAAATATGTATTGTTTTAAGCCACTAAGTTTGTGGTAGTATTACTATGCAGCAATAGATTACTAATACACTTACTCTTATCCAACCTTGTGTTCTACCCATCACCCACCCCTTGATCTAGCACTCTCAGAATCCAGTCTCATCCACACTCTCCCAGCTTCTGTCCGTACATATTGGCCAGGTCTTGCAGTTCCTATCTTCTCTTAGTGGGCCCAGCACTTCCCCAGCTGGGATGTATTGTGATTTGACCCTAGTTAATGGTTTGAAAAATTGACTATTACATTTTGCCAGAGGCTATGACTACTTCACTTACTACCAGTGGGGTCTTCATTGCCAACCTGCCAGTGAGTGATTCAGTTCAAAATCCCATTTTAGAGCCTGCTTCCTAAAACCGCTTCCTGTATCAACTCTCATAGTGCAGGTACACTGAGAAACAGATTACAGGACTCTGAGATTTGCAGGCAGGAGGTTAATTAAGGAGTACTCTCTGGACAAACATTTGCAAGTGAGGAAGGCAGGATTGAGCAGAGGGAGAAGTTGAACTGCAATGTAGTTGCAACAAACATTTCAGTGGCCCCTACAGGGAACCACACCCAGATGGCCCCTCAGAGCTGTCCCTGGGGGCCAGGACTTTATACCCACTCCCAAAGAGCGGGGCACAACCTTGGGCAAGTGACTCTTCACCAAGGGAAATTCCCTAAGAGAAAGTCAGCTGAGAGCATAGTTGCCAATACTCCTAGGGCTGAGGGATGGGTGCCTGGATCTGAAAGCACATCCCGGCACCCCCTACATTCTCCCTAGTGGTCCTACTTAACCTACTTCTACCCTACCTCACACTTCCTCAACCATCCCATACAAATACCAACCGCTCACACCTTCAGGACAGACCTGTTGTCAGCTCTGTGAAATCAGACTTGGGGTGTCCCCAGGAGCTGGGAAAACAACAGGCTCCCAGGGCCACAGCCTAATCCTCACCATCTCAGAGCAGCTTGAGAAATGACCCCATGTGGTTCTCTGATGTTCAGTTTAGAAAACACAGGGGAAGAAGCCACTAGGAAAAGAAAAAAGCCCTTTTCCCCCTCCCTCAGTGGACTGCACACTGCCAGGACAGTACTTTATCTCATTTAACCATCACAGCAACCATGAGCTAAGAATTATTGTCTCTGCTTTATAGAAGAAGAGTCTGGGAATCAGAGACAATCAGTGACATGGGGGTCAGTCTCCCTGTAGTAACCACTCCGTCTTGGTCTACTTTGCTGCATCCTTCTCATCCTGACCCTGAATACTGGAATAACTCACTTAGTAGGAGTCTAATCCCATTCTACGGATTTAAATGCCATCTTTATGCTGATGATCCTAAATTTGTATCTCCAGCTCAGACTGCTCCCCAGAACTCCAGGCCTGGATACTCATTTGCCTTCTCAGCATCTCCACTTGGATATGTAGGAATGAACTTGACAGCTCAAAATAGAATTATTGATTTTCTCTGCCAAATCTCATTACCCCCATTCCTACCACCACAGTATCCATTCCTACCAAGAAATGGCTCCACTATTCTTCCAATCGCTCAGGCCAAAAACCTGGTGTCATCTTTGATTTTGCATTTTCTCTCCTACCCCGCATCTAATCCTTTAGCATATATTGTCAGATTTTCCTTTGAAATGTATGCAGAATCTGACCCTTTCCTACCAACTTTGTTGCTACCATCCTGGCCTAACCCACTGTCAGCTCTCATCAGTATTATTTCAAGAGCCACTTCATTGGTCTTCACATCTCAGTTTCTTCTCTATAGCGAGAGTGACCCTTTTTAAAATGTAAAGTCATATCCAGCTGCAGTTCAACACTTTCCAATGGTTTCCTATCTCATCCAGAAAAAAAATCCCAAGTCCTTGCCATGGCCTACATGACTGCCTGTTCTGGCGCTCTCCAACCTCTATCCTCATTTCTTTCCCTCCTCTCTGACCCTTACATCCTTATTTCACTCTAGCCATTATGGCCTCCTTGCCAGTCCCTGACACCCCAACAGTGCTGCTCCCACCTCAGGCCTTTGCATTCCTTGTTCCCTCACAGATATTTAACAGGCTCTCCCTCCCCCTGCTTTCTTCTGGTCTCTGCTCAAACGTGCTCTGTTCATGTGCCCCCTCCTGATATCAAAAAGCGTTTCTTACCAGCCTGGCCTATTCCCTAACACTCTTACCCTGCTCTACTTTTCTGCATATCATTTGTTTATTTGATTGCTTCCCCCCTAGAATGTGAGTTGTCTGCAGGCAGGTCTGCTGTTCACTGATGCGTCCCCAGCACCTAGAATAGTACCTGCCACATAGTGAGTGCTCAATAAAAGTATTTGCTGTATGAATAAATAAATGAATGAGTGAACTCTCATGGCAGAGACATGACACAGCAGGCTTCTTTCCAGGTTCTTGGAAAGTGTTCTGTGAAAACAGAGGGGGCAGCAGGTAGCAGCAGAAACTGGTATATCAGCAGCCTCTTGTTTGCAGTCTAGGGATTTCCCATCCTGTATTTGTTACTGTCTTATCATCTCATTCAAAATACAGTTCTAAAACCTCATGGCTTCTACCCAGACCAACAGGGTTTATGACATGGCACAGCCAAACCCCTTCTTCCTTACCCATTTCCCAAACACACATCCACACCCACACCCACACTTAGTCTTAGCAAACAAATTCCTTACAGAACACATTAAGCCAACCAAATACACATAAATCTCTATTTACAAAAAGATTAGGAGGAGTTTATGCATTTCACAAAAGGATCCTTTGCTTTGGAAAAGGATTCACCACAGGAATCCTTTAAATAACTAGTTCACTAGATGATTTTAAAATAGGACTTGGCTTCAAGCATCTGCCCTAGAAAAAAGAAAGAAGGTTATATTTATCAAATACTTACTTATCTTCCAGTCACTGGGCCTGTACCATTGGCCTTTATTTTATTTAATCCTGATACCCTGTGACTTATGAGTTACACCAGGGATATATCTAGTTATTACACCAGTTTATTTGTACCATTTGAGTTTCTTTGAGCATTGCAAACCATCGTATTCTTTCATAGGAAACATATAAAAATATACAGCACTCTGGGGTCATTTAGTTTTGGGGCAATAAATTTTACATATCTCAAAACACCCAAGGAGGCAATTTCCATTTCTAGTTATTGTGATATCAGACTAGTCTCCCACTGTAAACAACTTTTAAACTGGCAAAAAGGTATGAAATTATTGTTTTCAGATTCTAGACAGGACTGTGATCCTTGAGAGAAGGGAAACCTATGAGATGAACCTCTCAGTTGCCCTAGCTTTCTGCCTGGAGGCCCTTTACCCACTGTGGTACAGGGAGGGGGCACTCAAACAGAGCACAGCCCTCTTACTGAACCAAGAAGACAGAGATCAGAGTTCAGGGCTACTGAGGTGGTAGGAATTTGCGGGGCAAGGCGCAAAGAAAGAAATCTAGACATCTGCTTAGGGGTCCCCACAAATCTTTGGCTGAATATTAAGCTGTGTTTGTGTGGGGTAAGAATCCATAAGGCTGGGCAAAGAACGAGTCCCAGGGAAAGAACAACCACTGGGTGTTGTGAACTAAACAACTACTGAAACTCACACAGAACTGGGAGACATTCAAGTTCTGACCAGCCCAATGGAGAGATCTCACTGAACACTCCAGGCAGACCCCAAGAAGGCCACATCTCAGGAGGAGGGTTAATCTAACCTCAGAGTAAAGGTTACTCTGGACCCAAGTTGATCCACAAGTAAATTAACTGCCTGCTAAAACTAAACTCAACCTTCTATTAAAGAAGACAACAAAATCCAGAATTCAGCAATGTAGCATTCATAATGTCTAGCATCGAATCAAAGATTATTAAACATCTGAAGAAGGGTAAAATGCAACCTATAATGAGGAGAAATATCAGTCAATAGAAACTGGCATTCTCAATGTTTGCCTTACAACATGGTACAACATTTGCTTTTAGTAATGAGAACTCTGATTATATAAGAAGGTAAATGATGTTCTGGTTATTTTGTTTAAAAGCCAGAAAATGATATGATATTTTAGATGGATTTACACTTGTCCCAAATGGAAAAAATAGGACAAGATTTTGTACTTAAAAGGGTAAGCTTCACCTCTTTAAAAATCACTCTTGAATCATATGAATAATTTAAGACTTCATAGAATTATCATTCTGTAAGGGGCCACAGAGAGTATCTATTCCCTTACTTGAGGGATGAAGAAACCAAAGCTCAATGACTTGCTACTGTAATAGCAGCTGAGTAATCACTGAGCCAGATTAGCTTCCTAAGCCTATGCTTTTTCCATGCTGCTTCTAGAGCCATTGTGTTAATTTTTCAATTCTACAATATTTATTACAGATCTGCTATGGAGAACGCTACTCTAGACACTGGACAAAGAGCAAGTCAGATAAGGTCCCTCTCTCATGGAGCTTACGTTTTAGTGGGAAAGGCATGCAACAAGCAAGAAAACAAATGATTAAAAATTCCAGATTGTTAACTAGACTTATTATGGTGATCATTTGGCAATATATACCAATATCAATTCATTATGTTGTACACCTGAAACTAATATAATGTTCTATGTTAATTATATCTCAATAATTAAAAAAAAAAGAATTCCAGATTGGTAGAAGTACTCAGAGGGAAATAAAAGCAGAAAAACGGGATAGAGAGTGATTGGGAATGAGAGACATGCCTAATTTGGTTTGTGTGGTCAGAGAAGGCTTCTCTAAAGAGGTCATATTTGAGGCCTGAATGATGACAAACAGCTAGCCATGTGAAGATCTAGAAGGAAATAATTCTAGGCAGACAAAATAGCAAGTGAATGGTCCTGAGGTGGGAATGAGCCTGGCATGACCAAGGTAATAAGGAGTAGGGAGGAGAATAGTGATGAAGAGTCAAGCATGACAGATTTGTATCCTGGACCAACTACTAATTTACTGTACCTCTTAGTTAAGTCTAGGTGACTACTAAGACCCTGTCAGGCTCTGACATATTACGGTTCTCTGATTTACTGAGCATGCACAATGTGCCAGTAACAAGTACATTCCATGCAGAGATTCAAGAGGTAAGATAATGTCCTAGGTATAGTGTAATAAGAAGAGAATGGGCTTTGAAATCAGCAGGCCTCATCTGGATCCACATAAACCACATGTTCTTGGGCAACTTCTTTGGGGGCTTCTTAGAGTCTCAACTTCTTAGTTGATAAAAACCGACATAATGCCAACTAGCTCAGAGTGATCAGAAGGATTGAATGAGACGTACAATAAGACCTAGTCCAGTGTTTGGCACATATTGGCAGCTCAAAAAAATGTTATTTTCAATCATCTTTCTAGGAAACATGACAGGTAACGCTCAGTGTAAAGGCATGTGAAAATGTGTAAGGAGAGGATCAAAGGATTCATTAGTTACGCGATCTGTATGGCATGCCAACTATGTACCAGGCATTGTTTTAAGCTCTGGGGATAGAGTGGTGAGCAAGACAGACCCTGTTTCTCTTGGAGCTTCCATTCTGGATAGGGAGAGACTGACAATAAACAAACCAAAACAAATAAGAAAAAATATTAGTGAGGTATAAATACTACACTAAGGATTAAACCCGAATGATGTGATGGAGAGGAACTGGGCGTCTTCTATAGACTGGGTGATCTGGGAAAACCTTTCTTATGTGCTACTTAAGCTGAGATCTGAATAATAGGGAGGAGCCAGCTGTGTAATGATCTGGGGAACAGCATGCCAGGCAGAGGGACAGCAAACGTAAAGGCCTTCAGGCAAGAAAAAGATCACAGAACGTAGTGACTAGAGCTTAACAGGCGGGCAGGGGATTTATATTAGCTGAGGTCAGAGATGAGAAGGGGTCAGATCCCTAGGGCTTTAAATGCCAAACTAATCACAGATAAAGGGCTAATCTCCCTAATATGTAAAGAATTCTTAGACATTGAGAAGGTAAAGGACAACTCAATAGAAAAACAGGCAAAGGGCAGAAAAGACCACTCATAGAAAGAGAACAATAAATGTTCCTGACACATATAAAAAGATGCACTACTTCATTCACCATAAGAAAAATGCAAATTAAAGTTGCATTGAGATACCATTTTAATCCAGATTGGCAAAACTACCAGAGTTGGATAATGCACTTGGTTGGTGCAGCTGTGGGAAAACGGGCATTGTTGATAGGAGCATGAAATGGTGCAACTTCAGTAGGATACAATTTGGTAAGATTTATTAGAAATATAAATGAATTTACTCTTTGGCCTGCTAATCCTTTTTCTGGGATTTTTTCCTTGAGATATGCCTGCACACAAACCGAAGAACCTAGGAATAAGGCTACTCTTTGCAGCTTGTGTGTAATAGCAAGAGATAGAAACAAACCAAGTGTTTATTGAAAGAGGCAGGTTAATAGATTATGGTCCATTCCCACAGTAGAATCCTAAACAGCTATAAAAAAGGAATGAGGAAATGCCTCATATTCTGATATGGAAACAAAATGTATTAGGTGACAAAAGCAAAATGCAAAACATGTACAATGTGCTACCATTGTGTAATAAAGGAGAAAATAAGAAGAGAGTCTTATTTGCTTGCATTTACTTTAAGAAACATGACAAACTTGTGAAAATGATTACCTGTGGGGAGAATAGGATGGATAGACATAGAAGCAAGACTTACTAACATATACTTTTTATGTCGTAAGTTTTTGAATCATGTGAATTGTATTTTTATTCAAAACTTAAAAAATAAAAAAGTTAAAGACAAAAGGAACAAATAAGAAAACCCACCGACTGATCTAAGAACAAATAAAGGCCTTGATAAAGAACTTGAAATTTATTTGAAGTATGATGGGAAGTTGTTGTAGAGTTTTAAACAGGGGATTGACAAGATCTAGCATATTTTGAAGAGAGTGCTCTAGCAGCCAAGCGGGGAACGAAGTGTAGTGGGACAAGGAGGATGCTGGAGGCTGTTAGGTGTACTGTTCTGCATTAGAGATGAGAATGACAGACTAGGATGAGGTGGTGCAGATGGAGAGAAACAGAATATGTCTTGGAGGTAAAATCAAAAGAACTTGCTGATGGATCGGCTGGGAGGGGTGGGGGAAAGGTAACGGTTTTGTGCCTTGAGCACTGAGGTGGATGATGGTGCAACCAGAACTTAGAAAGTGGTACAATAGCTTACAGGTTGGGTGGTTCATAAGGTTTCATGGAGAAGGTTGTATAACAGCACAGTTGTGAAGGACACTGGGATCTGAGGAGATGATGAAAAGTCATTGCAGATGGAGAGGAGGGAATGGAGCAGGCAAGGGGCACAGGGCAGGGGGCAGGGGGAGGACTCTGCCCTGCGGAGTGAGTGGGTCTCTCTCCAAAGTTGCTTCCATTTTTCTCCATTGTGGCTCAGCTCAGACCCACGGGCATGAAATGACTTGAAACCAAATCCTCCATTTCCGTTACATGCTTCTTTTAACTGCTTCCTACACTTCTTGTGACTGTTTCCTTGCAGTAACAGAAGAGTTTTTATCACACATGTTGGCATTCTGAGAAATATACTAAAAGAGAAAAATCTACCAGTCAAAATGGGGACTGTTTGGCTGGGTTAAAGATTTGTCGCTTTTTCCTTTGCTGGCACGATAACGGAATGACCTTCTCTTGGAACTGTAGTGGAATGGCGAAAAAGGGTGAATTTCCCTGGAGTCTGGGTTGGAAGCTCCAACAGATGCATCTGCTTTGTGTGTGTGTGTGTGTGTGTGTGTGTGTGTGTGTGTGTGTGTATGTGAGAAAGATCAGCCCTGAGCCAACATCTGTTGCCAATCCTCCTCTTTTTGCTGAGGAAGATTGGCCCTGGGCTAACATCTGTGCCCATCTTCCTCTACTTTATATGGGACGCCGCCACAGCATGGCTTAACAAGTGGTGCATCAGTCCACGCCTGGGATCCGAACTTGCGAACCCCAGTCCGCCAAAGCGGAGCATGCGAAATTAACCACAATACCACCAGGCCGGCCCCAGATGCATCTACTTTTAAGGCTAATTATTAGGCTAAGAAGCTTTTTGTTTTCACCTCTCCTCTCCACTTAGCAAAAAGATTTGTTAACTCGACTCCTCAATGGAGAGACTCCTCTGCAGATACTGTACTAATCTTGAAAGAGTAGTGGCCCCAGAAGTATGTGTTTCTGATGAAGAAGATACTTGAAGCTCTGGTTTCCACTTTTGGGGTAGGTTGTTACTATCTGGGTTGGGTTTTAATACAACAGTCCGATTTTCTTCCTTCCTACTCTTCCCCTCCACCAAACAGAATCCATGTGTTTTTCCCCTTTTAAAATTCAGTATTATTTCAACACTCTTGTCAAGTGCACTGTTTTTTGCAAGAACTATGTCATAGGCAGTTTATGAACCGGGACGAGTAACAGACCGGTAAAAGTTGTTCCACCCAAGTCACTTGTGAAGACTTTCAGCTCTGGGCTTTAGATTGGTTAAGTGGAAAAAACCAGGCTGGGTTTTAAAGCTGAGAAATTCTTGTTCTCCTTGCCCATCCTTCTTGTAAAGATGGTGTGCCGTGCTCTATAAAAGGATCATCTGTTCTGGGGCTTCTGAGCTGAAAGAAAATATTGAGAACATGTTAATAAAAAGAGGAAAACGGCTGAGATGTAAGCGTGTGTGTGTGGGGGCCGGCTCGTGCACACACACACGTGCGTATGCGCACACTCCTGACTCTCTTTTTAAGTCAAAGTAGGGTTCACTTCAGTCATGTGGTGGTTCTATCTTGAAAGTTTTTTTTTTTAAAGAAATCGCAGAGACAGTAAATGGAGACGATCATTAAAAATCAATTCAAGCTGTGACCTTTTGAAGAGGGAGATGATGTCATATGACCTTTATTTTAAGTATGAAATCAAATCTACATAAAGTGCAGTGTTCAGTTCCTCTGAAAAAGTTGAGATTGAAATTTAGACACAAAGACAGCAAATATGCCAAAAATCAAACTTTAGATTATTAATGACATCTATAAAACTTAAACCAGTCACTTGCCCATTTTCAAACACATTGTGTTAGGGAGGAGCAATGCTGCGGGTTTGGCTTGCTTTGAAATAAAAAACATGACTTTTTTTGGAAAATGGCACTTGGTATTATTTCTTCACTTCACAGAATTATTATAACATTCACAAACGGCTGGAAGAAACCAACACTTTATAAATGATATTTGATTAGCTAATATTAATTTTTCTATAAACATTTGTGGGGAAGGAGGAAGAGGTGTAGCAGCAAATCATCACGCAAATCGTCAATTTCTGTCTTAGTCAGCTCTGGCTGCTATAACAAATACCGTAGACTGGTGGCTTCAACAACAAATATTTATTTCTCACAGTTTTGGAGGCTGGAAGTCCAAGATCAAGGCACTGGCAGATCTGGTATCTGGTGAGAGCCCACCTCCTGGCTTGTAGATGATTGTCTTCTCATTACAGTATATCTTCACATGAGGGAGAGAAAAAGCAAGCTCTCTCCTGTCTCCTCTTATAAGGGAGCTAATTCCATAATAAGGGCTTCACCTTTATGACCTAACTACCTCCCAAGGGGCCATCTCCAAATAGCATCAAGTTGGGGATTAGGTCTTCAACATATGAATTGTGGGAGGACATATTCGGTTCATAGCATTCCACCCCTAACCCCCACAGTCATGTCCTTCTCACATGCAAAATACATTCATTTTACCCCAACAGCCCGAAAGTCTTAGCTCATTCCAGCATCAACTCTCAAGCCCAAAGTCTCACTTAAGTATCATCTAAATCAGATATGAGTGAGAATCGGGGTAGGTACAATTCATTCTGAGGCAAAATTCCTCTCCAGCTGTGAACCTGTGAAACCAAACAAGTTAAGCACTTCCAAAATACAACAGTGAGACAGGCATAGGATAGACATTCCGAAGAGTAGCAGAATATGCCACCCCAAAATATGACTGTGGGAGCTCAGGACGTGCTACACTAAAATGTGCTGCTTCAGTATATTGATTATTTTGAGCTGTAGGCACTTGAAAAACAGCAAATGGAAGAAGGGGCTTTCTCTGAACTCCTCTTATCTACCTAAAGACAGAGCCTTCAGATGAAACTCAGTTGTCATAAATCCCCTCTCCAGGAGTGTTATCAATCAGGGAAGACTGACTCATCATAGGAGAGGAGACTAGAAATAGACACCACACTCAAACTTTGTCACGAACTGTCATATCTCCCATCTATTCTTCTAAGGGCCCATTTATCTTTTCTAAAATCATTTACTCTCCCCTAAAAGGCCTGTATCCCTCCTCCTCTTTCCCTATTAAGATGCTATTTAATCCTGAATTCTAAAGCCACCTCCTTGAGTTACTCATTTTTCCCTGGGTATCTACCATGTATTCATGTAATAAACTTGTCTGTTTTTCTCTCGTTAATCTGTCTTTTATTATAGGGATCTCAGCCAAGAACTCAG
Organism: Diceros bicornis minor; assembly: GCF_020826845.1. NCBI lineage: Eukaryota > Metazoa > Chordata > Mammalia > Perissodactyla > Rhinocerotidae > Diceros > Diceros bicornis. The sequence continues at coordinate 28,051,491 of NC_080743.1, forward strand.
AAAGGTAGAAGGAAAATTATTTTCCTCTCCTATAATTCCCATTCCAAAAGGGAGAAATTGGAAAGAAGGAAGGGGTGACGGGTCCAAAGCAAGTCTAAAACCTAGCAAGACAAACTCCATGAGATCTTAAGGCTCCAGAACAACCTTCTTCGGTTTGATGATCTGCCCTCCGTGTCCACTAGGGTAGCAACATCACCCCCACAGCTCAGCCATGTTGAAACATGAAAAGTTTGGGAAAGACCTAACATCAAATTTTTGTTTTTCAGACTACTTTTTCTCTCAATTTTTTGAAATAGCATGAAGAAAATAAGATCTTTTTTTTACAGTCTAAGTCAGACAACCATATCTCTTATTATGGGTCATGGTTTTATAACCATTTTTGGGTCATGAAATCCTTTAAGAATCTAATGAAAACTATGACTAGTTGTCAGATGTTAAGGTGTCAATGAATTAGATCTATTTTTGGTTGCTCTTCATATCTATTTGAGGAATCTAACTCTTCCTATTTTAATATCATACTATTTTTATTACAAAATTTTATACTAAATTTTAATATCTGCTAAGGCCTAATCACCCTCACCATTCTTTTTCAAAATCTGAATTCAATGGGAAATGGATGAACTTTTTAATAAATGCTTCCAGTAGGTTGAATAATCATCTGGAAGAAAATAAAAATAGATCCCTACTCTCATGCCATCACAAAAATATGGAATAAAGATCTAAATTTTTAAAATAAATTAATAAAAGTATTAGTCTATATTTAGAGGTAGAGAGACCCTAAGCAGCCAGGAAACCTAGAAGCCAGGAGGAAAAGATAGACGTATTCAACTACATAAAATTACACATTTTATCTTGGCAATATCCATTATAAACAGAATGGATGAAAAGACCATCGTGGATTAGGAAAATATTTGTCACACGTGACATGTGACACATCATACCACTAATATGGAAATTATTAAGAAAAATACAACTCAATAGAAAAATGGGCAAAGGAAATGGGAATATACGGAAGGATCTGGAAAAGACCAATAGTTACATGATTAACAATTTAAAACTCACTGATTATGAGGCTAATACAAATTCAAATAATGAGATATAATTTTTTAACCATCAGATTGGCAAAATTTAAAATATGTAATGCTGGTAACAATAATAGCAGATATTTATTAAGTGATCAGTATATGATGAACACTTTATGTGGATTATCTCATTTAATATTCATGACAATGGTAAGAAGTAGATTTTTTTAAATTAAGGAAATAGCTCAGCTAGCAAACGGCAGAGCAAAGATTCAAACGCAAGCAGTCTGACGCCTGGTGCCCAAGCTCTGATTCAACACGGCCAGTGCTGATGAGGTGGCCTGTGGCAGTGTGATTTGCTACAACCTTTAGAGAAAGTAACATGGTATTGGATATTAATATTAAAAAACTCATTCCCTTTGACCCGGCATCCCAAAATAAAAGAACCACCACGATCCTGGCATTACCTGGTCTTTGCCCACTTAGTAGAACTTACTTGTAAAACCATCTGGGCTTGGCAGTGCTTTTTTGTTTGTTTTTTAATTTTGTGTTCTGTTTTGTTGTGAGTAGATTTTAAACCACTGACTTTCTTAATGGTTAAAGATGTATTTTTGATTTTCTGTTGCTTCTTGAATTGGTTTTGGCAAATTACATTTTTTCCAGGAAATCATCTGTGCCCTTTACTAGGCTTTCACCTCTCAGTTCCCAATCTACCCTTTCCTATCTGCCTGGTGATGTTGGCGCTGGGTCTCTGCACCACCCCAAACTTTAAGTTCCGACAATCCCCAGCCCAGGGATGTAATTCTTCCTACATTTATGAACTCCATGTTGGCTCAGTGTCCTTTCTTCACCTTTTCAGCCCTCCAACACCTGCTTAACCAGTTCCTTATATTAATTTCTCTCTGTTGAGATACCCACTGCATGTTCTGTTCACTCAACAGGACTCCACCTGACACATCACCCACGTTGTCTAAGTTTTCAAATTTATAAGAATAAAACTATATGGTGATCCCTTATTTATTAAAATCTCTGCAGTATCTGTTGATTTGTCCTTTTTCATTGCTAATGCATGCATTTATTTATTTTTACTTAATTTTCGTCTATCTCTAACAGTCCTTTTAAGTAATAATTAGTTTTTGGCATTTTTCCTAACATGCTATATTGGATACACTTTCACTTTCAACCTTCGTTTCCCAATATAAGCATTTTACAGCTATGAATTTCTCATAAATTACTGCTTTAGCTGTATGTTTGAATTTTGTATTTTCATTATTCTTCAAGTCTATATATTGTCTAATTTCTATTATGAGTACTTCTTTAAACCATGAATTATTTAGAAGTGTTTTAAAATTTCCAAATATCTTGAGTATTTTTAAATTATCCTTTTCTTATTGATTTCTAAACTGTTTGCATTGTGGTTAAAGAACTTGACCAGTATGATAAGTTCTATGATAATTGCCTAGAATTCCGTTATGGTCTAACAGTGGTCAATTTTTATAAATATTCCATATGTACCAAATTCTCAAATTTGGGGCCACGGGATTCTACGTATGCCTAGTAGATCAAGCTTAATTGCATTGTTCAGAACTTCCATATCCAAATCTTTTTGATTTATCCACTTCTGAGAGTGATATGTTGAAGTTTTCTGCTGCGAATAATGAATTTGTCAGTTTCTTTGTGACTGTCACTTTTTTTGCTTTAAAGTACTAGAATGCAAGGACGTATATACAAGGATATTAACTGCAGCAGAGTATCTTGGCAAAACCCTGAAAATAACACTTCTAAATGTCCATCACTAATGAATTGGCTGAATTCATTGTGTGAAATATTATGTAACCATTAAAAAGGATAAATTTGTCCTATATCTACTAACCAGAGGGAGGTCCATGGTAAGTGAAAAAGGCAAGTTTCAGAGTATGTATATAGTGATCCCATTTTTAGTAAACAAACCCAAAATTCCTCTCTTTGTGAACACGTGTAAATATGTTTGAGTCAGAAAAAAGGCTAACATCAGTTTCTCCAGGGAAGTAACTGGAGTGGGTGGAAAAGAGCTTTGACAAATAACTTTTTTATTTCACTTCCTACAATGACCATGTTTTACTCTGGTAATTTAAGGAAAGTCTGGTAAAAAAGTGATGATCAGTACTCATTTTATGAAGCCTGATAGGAAGATATGCCGTGTGAAAAAAGCAGGTCGTAATGGTTATAATGTGATCTTCTTTATTGTAGTGACATGGACATGTTGATATGAACATAAGGAAATGTCTGAGAACACATCCACGAAATTAGTACTATTATCTCTAAGTGGGAGGGTTATGGGGGCCTTTTTTCTGCTACATGTCTGTATAGTTTGCATTCATTTTGTACATATATACTAATTGCATGTGCAAAAAAAAATTGTTTTAAAGGATGTAACTACAAAAATGCTATGGACTCTCTCAAACACACACACAAAAACACCCCCCAAAAATAAAAAAAGTCCAGACACTAGGCAAAATTTTACATACAATTTCAGGTAGTTAACAGACTCGCTGCAGCCCATTTACGGATTGCCTAGGTTTCTGCTCCAGTAGATACAAGGAGAGTTTAATGGCAGAAAAATTAGGTGACCTGCCAATTTCTCCTTCTATCCTCTGAGAAAGGAGCTGACTCCAGGGCACAATCTTGTTACTGAAAAACGGCTGGACTCTCCTCTGTAAGGAGGACTCCAACCTTGCTGGAGTGAGATGCTGCTTAAGCCTCTCACACTGTTTCTACCGTGTGGGCACCTACCTGTGAGGCGTGAGGGGTGGGCTGCTGGCCTTGATACCTTTTTGGGTCTGTTTCTAACCATCTAAATCACTAATTCACAAAAGGGGAGAAGGTAGGAATATGAGAGTGCAGTTTGTAAACACATATTCGATGTTATAATTTAATCTTCCACAGTAAAAGAAAACTACTGTTTTCATAATATAAATTCATGTGGTGGGGCATGTGACACATAGAACTTGAGCTCCAGAGAGCTGAGAGAAGTAGCCGGGAAGGCAGGCAGATTATTCTCTTAAAACCATGCTTAGGAGGTTGAACTTTACCCTGAGGCTAACGCAGGAATTACTTACAGGCTTTCAGTCGGGAAGTGACATGATTTGAGTCTTTTTAGGATTCCTTTGGCTGCATCGTGGAGAAAGAATTAGAGGGAAGCAAGCTGGGAAGTCAGCATACTACTTAGACTGTTGTAGTAATTCAGCTTCAGAGATAATGGGCCTTGGATTCTGGGTAACAGCAGTAGGAGTAGAAATATGTCAGTGGTTTGGAGAAAGAAATATTCCAAAGATAGAATAAACTTGGATTTATTCATTTTGGGGTGTGGGAGCCAAAGAGGAGTCAAATTAGATTTCCAGGTTTCTGGCTTGGGCAGCTGGAAGATGGTGGTGCCATATTGATAGAGAATGCTGGAAGCAGCACTGGGGTATTTGGAGGGGATGAAAACAGTAGATCCAAAATACATAATATTTGTCTTTCCTTGCCTCTAAGAGATTGACAGAAAGCCCAGGAATGGATTCCAGGGCTGACACCCACTTCCAGGTCTCCTGCCACGTTTTTCTGAGAAGAGTGACAGCTCTGCTGTGCTCTCCTCTGCTCTGTCCAGCCCTACCCTCTGCTCTAGTGAGTCTGGGGTATTCTTTTAGCCTTTCCCCTCCCTCCTCCTCCTCAACACAGGACGATTGTAGCAGACAATACTTTTAGGAGAAAGTCATAATGAAAAAGGGTTATATCAGCCTAGGGGTAGAATTTAATGATGACCAAACAAGACATGTATTAATAATTGATATATACCTTTTTATTATGCACAGATAAAGGACTTAAAACTGTGGTTATCAAAACTATACATCTAAGCACGTTCACAAAATTGCCGACACACTGAACAGAGAAAAGAATACAACAGGGGTGTTCAAACTGGCCACAGGGATTTTAAGGGTACTCTTTTTACCCTCATAGATGATGAAAAACAGCAACAAAATCAGGCTCATTCAGGAAAAACCAGAAGAGAGAAGTATTGTATTTAGAAACTGATAATAGTCCTTTTTGGAAAACATCTGTCAGTTTCATGAACAACCCCCAGCTAAAACAAACAGGAAAAAAATCACACGCAATTCACCCAACAAAATGTGCTCTGTTAACACAACCAGCAGTACAACCATCACTCAAACCATGAGGTAGTTATAGTACAAAAAGACTGGCACGCGCGTGCGCGCCCCCACACACGCTCACAATCATGCCCACTACAGAACACACACAGGAAATGGGTATACTATCTTATTACAGACAAGGAAAAGACCATTTTTGTTTGTTTGTTTAGAAAATGCTATAGAAACAGCTTAAACAAGGAATCTCTGACTTTTAAAATACAGAGTAACAGCTGGTAAACACCACAAATTGTGAAAAGCTATAGGATATTACACAATCTGCCTTGAAGTTTAGAGCATTTCAACAATAGCTTTGGCATCAAACAACAAAATAAAATGGCCTCTGCAAATTAAGGGTGTAGCCTGCAGAAGTAACAAAAGACTGTAGATAGAAGAGTTTAACTGGAATATAACAACTGTTTTAAAGAAACTTACGGAACGTGTTATAAAGTAGAGCTTATACTTTGTATTAAAACTGTGAAGTATGAAGCAATTGGAAATGCTGTAACAAGAAGCTAGGGAGATTTTTTTTATGTTCATTTTTTAGAAACATTTCAGAAATACTTAACAACATTCACTCTCCAATTAACATGGGATCAGGTTTCATCAACATGGATTTCTTGATCTGAATAATACTTCTGACAATACGACCCAAACAAATAAAAGTTGACTTTTTTTCTTCTCTCTCTTTTAAAATCTTTTGGTTTGCATCTATAAATTTGTAAATTAATTTTAAATTATTTATAAAATCATTGGCAATGTAGCATCTCTCTCAAAAATATACATTTAAATATATTATAAAAGGTTTTAACCCTGTCCATCTAAGAACTGGATCTTTTAATATCTTTTAATAGCTAATTTTCTGTTTAACAGGATGGAAAGGGTTTTTTTTTTAAAAGCAAAGAACTGATCAAAAGAATTCACAGTAACTGAAATTAAACATTTCATATGGAGTAACTTAAATTTATCTAAAACACTTAAATATATCTTTATACACAAATTTTTGTAGTAAAATATAGCTATAAGTGACTTTAAAGACTCTAGTCTTCTTTGAAGACATCTTTAAACATTTTCATACATAGAATATGCTAATACAATACATTCTGCTGAAGGTTAGGCAAAGCGCATTATTTTCAAACACAGGTAGCGTAATCTAGGTCCTCCACTCTGATACCCTTATGTTAAAAAAAGTTAATTGAAGGAAAAAAATTCTGTAATCTCATATCCTCATTTATCTGTGGAAAACTGCAAAATTATCAATGTAGATAGCCTGGAAATCTTAGCTCTCAAGTAATCTGTTTTGGTTAAAATTATCCTGACTGAATGTCTACACCTATATAATCAATCAGAGTATTAATACTCTATGATTAGGTAACAATGACTGTCAATCTCCACCTACTTGTTCACCTGGTAGACACTGCCCGCAGGTCCTGGGTGTCATCATCATTCATTCCCTACTTAACGTTCTAGTCACAGAGAACCAGGCATAACCTCCTTATTTTAAAGGCAGTGAGATTTGCTTATGAATATTTTGGTGTAGAATCTAGCCTGTTCCATCTGTAGAATTCTCAGTCATTTGGGAGGGAATTCTGGAAAAAGAGTAATATTTATTTGCAATGAAGCTATCCTCAGTAGTGAATAATTTGGCATGGAAATTTTCCTCTGGCATTCTTCTTTAACATAGAGGTATCAGTTGAGCTTATTTTAGCTGCAAAGTGGCATCATATTATTCCATTTTAATGAAATTCACCTCAAATCCTTTTTGAGTTTGGTATATATTTAAGGCAAGAGAACTAAAGCAATCATAATGAGTGCCCTTTTCCATATCTCAGCACTTTCTTGGCAGAATTGGTGACACTATTCAGGTAACCAGTGAATCCAACAGGATCTGCCATGCATTTGCATCTTATAAGAGCTTGGTTTTTATAAAAGGATCTATTAAAAAGGTTGATATGTTTTGAGTGGAAACATTAATTCTCCCAAATATATTTAAGAATAAGTTCCAACTCTGAAGGCATAGGACATTACTAAAAGGGGAATGGATTTTCTCTTCTTCAACAGGGAAAACAAATGTACCAGATGATATATTATATACTTGTACTGGCATATATATCACTGTTCAAATTCCTCCTCAACTTTCTAACAGAATTTTACTCCAATTTATACATTAATTTATCAGAACACAATGTCATAAACGGGCACAAATCTGCAGTCTCAGATTTTGACCATTTTCAATTTCTATATGCCTATGAAGAAATACAAAATCTGCATTAAGACATTTTTGCAGTAGGTGTGCAAGTGTGGGGAGAAGGAGGAAGCTGATAAGGTAATCAGCATTGGTTTTGGCCCAGGGCACAAGAAAGGAATGTTGCCGTGATGTGTGTCAGGATGCAATCCCCGAGGGCAGCGCCCAACAGGCTGACACATCGGCCCCCACAGAGTGTGGCAGCAAGGTGAGAAGTGTGCATCCAGAAGGTGCAAATCAGACATGGAGGAACCCACTGAGAAAGTCCTGAAGCATTTCTTTTGTTTTACATCTTGGTTCACTTATAAAAGAATCCTTAGCCACATCTCCTCACTGGTTCTAACTATCTGGCTGTTATCCTTTTACCAACTCCTTAAGTCTGGGTGAAACTCAGGGCCCCAAATTATGAATGTTCTTACCTGGACAAAGCAGCATTTTAAAAACTGGCATGTGTTTCACATTGAAAACCCCCAAGCCTGGGAGGGGCTGGTGGAGAAGGCCACCATCTTAGCTTTCTCACATGAATCCTAGTGTGTTACAGAAGTCCAGGGGTCACATTTACAGTAGCCCTGGGTGGGGGGCGAATCCAATAGGTGATCTTTACATTGAAATTCACTCTCTCTTTACAAAGGAACCATAATCAAGCCTTCGGAGTCTGGAGTCTGGATACGCGCCGTCAGCCGTCAGGCCCTGCCCGTGGCAGTGGCCGGGCCGGGCTAGGCTGTGCTGCTGCTGGAGCAGGGCGTGCTCTGCGTGCTGCCAATGCTGTGGGCCGCGCTGCTGTTTTCCGAGGCCGGCGGGGAGGTGGGGACTTGCTGTCTTCCTGCAGTCTCTCCTGCAGTTAATAAAGAAAAAGGGCAAAGAAAGATGCATGTTAACGTGTGCACATTCCTGAAAAAGCCATTTCTCCCTTTGCCATCTTATCTGATGTTCTCAATGATGGGCAGAAGCAACTAGACCAGAAGGCCTCACACCATAAGGTTGTTCTCCTGGTTGATGTTTTGTTTTTAAAGCCTCTTGCAAGGGGAAAAGAGAACTGTTTTCAAGCTGACTGACAGGCAGGTATAGTGGCTAAGACCCCCGACAGTTGACGACGAATCCCCAGGATTTCAGCGTCTACAATCTTTGAAGAAACCACCACCATCTGTACTGTATGATCCACTGACCAGGCCCTGTAATCAGGTAACATGGTCCATCTCCTCTCATAAAGACACTTTTTAAACTGTAATAAGAGAACCTTGGCAGTTTGGGGGCCTTTTTCTGAATGCACTTGTTCAAAATGGGGGTGATGAAGCCTAGATTTCGCCATAGCTACAACAGAGAGAGCCACGTGCACCAAGCACACAACTTACCAGAGAAATGTAGGTGGGAGGAGCCTGCTCTCAGAAAAACCTTTTGGGGAAGGGGTTTAGCTGTTCGCTCATGGGGACTGCGGTTGCCAGGTAACACCCCCTCCATCCTGAGGTTCACTGTGGGGTGGGGCGTGAGTATCTCCTAACACATTAAGCATCCCACTTTTCATTACACACCCCACTGCATTTTAGCTAAACCCATTCCTAGTGCCAAATGTGCAGTGCTTCGGAGAGGCAGGAAACCTTTGGGTCACACACATGGTTTGCATTTAGCACTGCGAAAAAGGCTCTAGAGCTAAGGCTTGTCTTCAGCGAAACTGCCCTCAGGGCGGCCCTCAAAAAATGGCTCTAAGTAGGGAAAAGTGATCAAGGCTCTCAATGACAACACTGCATTTTCTTTGAAAAGTCAGAATATAAACTTCATAAACGTCTGGTCAGCAGTCCCCCCTCCTCCAATGTGAGAAGCCCCAGAGGGCCGGGTCTGTTTATGAATGAGCCTCCTCCTTCCTGTCATGCTGAAACACACAGCTATCAGCCCGAGATAAGCAACCCTCCAGCAGCTTCATTAAAACACAACACTTGCGTGAGCAAAGGCTCTGCCCTCCAAGTACAGGAACTTAGCCCGTTACCTCCATTCCCTTTCTGGGGTCCCTCAAAAGCCTCTGCCAAAAAAGCAGTTCTGCAAAATGTAGAACCAGCTTCTGCCCCTGGGTCTGGTTACAGCGTTCCTGGTCACCCATTCTGCGAACCACACAGCTAAAGCACACATTTTTGCATCAACCTCAGGGCGTTTATATGCTTGTTGCATATTTAGCCCTTGCTTTATTTCCTCTGATTATCTTTTCTTCTGGGATTGGTGGGATGAAGAAGGGACAGGGGGTCAATATCCTTCAGAGGCAGAGAAACACTGTTTTCAGTCTTCTTTTTTTGGCAATCTATTTTGGACCCTCCTCACCATTGCCCTCTACCCTTCATGTGTGTATATAATTAAAGGTGAGGAAGTTTGCCTCAATGACAACGACTTTCTCTCAGAAATTCACTTTCCCCAGAGTGGGAGCTTTATTTCTAGAAGGAAATCAAATCTCTCAGCTATTCTGATGGCCACAAAAAAAACCTCCAAAAACAAAAACCCAAAAACCTCCAGAGACCCAAACAAAAATTCAGCCCCCTTACAACCCACATGTTGATCCACACCCAGCTGGATCCTCATATTTTCAATCAGAAGAACTAATGTGGCTGTGCGTGAAGCACATTTTAAAAATATCTAGTCCCCATTTAAATAAAGGATACATCAGAAAAGCAGGAGCTAAGCCAACACCCCACATCCCCTTTTTGGCTCACCTGGGCTTCATTTGTTCAGCCTAATAGCAGCTAAAGCAAGATCGCCTTGCCTCATCTCCTGACAGTGGACAAGTCTGTCTCATCCAGAATTTGACATGTGCTTGGTTATTCACGTTCAGGAAAAGTACCAGTACTACTCCCTGCCCAGGAGGTCTGAATACTTGTTTTCCGATGCCTACTTGCCAAATACAATTTGCTGCCATGTCAGTTTATTTTAATCAGTGCCTGTTAAAAAGGTCTTTCAACTTCCAGAGTTTTGGAAACTCTTGTGCAAAAACACTGTTCAAAATGAAACCCCAAGCAAAACAAAACAAAGAAGCCCCCTCTACTTGAGATTGCAGGAGACATTTCACCAAGGTGGACAAGTCAACTTAGCCCAATAATCTATTGACTTTGAGCAATAATGTGCCAAGGAGAGTATTTGTCTGATAATCTGCTTGGAAATGTTGAAAATATCTTCTTTAGACTATCCCTTCTACCTCTGTGGCTATTTTCACATGTAAGATATGAGATTTCTCAATATAACCAAGTTGTTAAGAACTTTTATTTTTTCAGAAATTAAGAAAAAGTTTTTGCATTGTCAGATGGACGCAGCACCAGAGAAAAATTCACCATGAGAAAGAAAATTTAATGTGCAGATGTGTCTGCTTAAAAAGCCAACAGAGTCAGTCCCCTGGGTTTTCTGAGTTGGGTCCCTTGGTTTTCTGCTCTCTATCACAGTGACCTCTGATTTCTTGGAGCACTGACTTTCTCTAAAATATCCCTTGGATGACAGATACAATCAGCCTACTTCTGGAGAAGATGGGCAGGGAAGACCTCAGGATTAAGCAGAGTAGGCCTACTTAGCGAATGTAAGGAGTTCAAGGAAGGCTCCTTGCTCATAAATATCACACTTGGCCATCAGAAGAGATATGTTCAGTCTTCATGCTTTGCTCCTAAAATCTTAAACCACATTGAGGAAGAGAGATTTGGGGAGGAGAGTGAGTAGGGGAAAGAGGCATTTAGTACATGGGATACTCAAGAAGAAAGTGTGTTAGGACAAGGATTAATTCCACCCAGCTCACATATTAGCCTGTGGCTGAGCCTAGATATTGCCAAAGATGCTTTTAGAAACAGAAAAATATATTTTTTTAAGGAATAATCTGTTTTATTTCTTTAGCTTGGCATGGAGTTGTCCAGATCTGATTTCCTGCCACCTCTTTGGCAGTCTGCTTTACAACTGGATTCTTGTCTCTAAGCTTTTCAGCATGGCAGGTCCTGGGGAAGAAACTTTAAGAAAGATGTGACATGGAGAGGCTCTATGGAGAAACAACAGAACTTTAAAGAAAGAGGAGAGGAATCTCTATTATTTAGCCCAAAGGAGACTATTTGCAAATATTGCCAATAGAGAATTATTACAAAGAGGAGCAGACAGCTGTTCTTTATTTCCCTTGAGGGCAGACCATGAGGAAATGAGTTTAAATGGCAGCGATAGGGATTTAGGTCACATAGAAAAGAACTTGCTGATTACGAGGATTGGTTAGTTAAAGGGGGAATATACGGAATTTCTTTCTTGGGAGATATTTAAGCATTAGATTGAAAACCATATGCCTAGGGGTGATTTAGATTTAATATTACTTAATGCTGGAAAAAAACAAAGATATTTTCCTCTAGGCATGGGTTGCAACTTTGTACAAATTAATGTCTCAATCTCTTGATATCTGAATTGTAATTATTTCACAAGCTCACTCCTGTAAGGAGAGTGAATAGACTACCTTTAGTTTAGGGAAGTTTTCAATCACTATTTGTCATTTTCAAAAATTGTCCCTCCCCACTCTCCAAGCTAAAAGACTTTCCTTTTACAGGGGCAAAACTCTGCAGGAGGGGTGGATGAGATGTTGTTATAAGTTATGGGGAAAGGGAGAACTGTTGCAAGGCAGGAATTAACAGCTTTCAAAATGTCCTCCCTACCACTTTCTTCCCATATTCCTACAGTAGGGCCAACCTGCCTGCACCTGCACTGTGGTTTTCTGTGGGCATCTTACTTTCATTTAACCTGAGCACTTGGCTGAAAAGAGTGGATCCTGCCTTCTTTATCGTCACACCAGGGTTCCCATCCATTCCAGCTGCATTTTTCTGATCCATGGGACTTAGTCTCTTGTCACACCTTAGCCTATCTTCTTGATGTTTCTCTCTTCACCTGGATTATACTTGGGAGGTTGGAGAAACTTCAGACCTCTAAAAACATATGAAGCCTCCAGAGATGCTCCTAATTAAAAGCTCTTACCTGACTCAGGTGGACCTGGGTATGTGCTTGACTTCTGCTTTAAGAATACACGGTGTGTTCAACTGAGGATTGCTGAACAGAGGCCTGAGGGATTGGGACAGGCACACCTAATTCAAGACCTCAGCATTTTATTTTGCTCTGTGAAACAGTGTTCCTTCCACTCTTAGATATTTTTCTGCCTACACATCTGAGCACCCTTAAATATCTTACATTTTTGTAGGACTCAGGAGTTTAGAAAGCTTTACACATGCATTTCTTGTTTAAGTACTCTCGCCTCCAATAACCCTGTGAAGTAGAGATCATTTCTATGTTTACTAAAGGGAAACATGGTTAACATACCTGGCTCAGGTAACAAGACTAGCAGTTGAACAAACTAGAGCTTCAAGTCCAATTTCTGACGATAGCCCACAGCTAAGGATTGTACAGATACATGGGAGGGTGGCCTCCCTCCCAACCCCCCTTCCTTTTCCCTCTTCCTCCTCTTCTTATCATCAGACTTGGAGTGCATACTGTTCATGGGCCACAAAGTAAAATAAATGATAACATCTAACCCATCCCTCCTGCAGTTTTGCCTGTAAAAAGAAGGTTTAGCTTGGAGAATGGGGAGGGATAACTTTTGAAATTGATAAAAAGTGATGAAAACTTCTCTAAAGGTGTTCTAGTTCACTCTTTTTACAAGAGTGAGCTTGTGAAATTAGTTAGGATATCAAGAAATCAAGACATTAATTGGTACAAAATACACAACCAATTCACAGGCCAAGGGGAAAATCTCACCAAAATGACAATTTACAGGTTTTTACAAGGCATAAACCTAGAAGAAAGAAAGCAGGAGTGGAGACAACAGTAATAAAATATCGGAAGCTGGTGAGGAAATGGGTGAGTAGTAACCGAATTAGCAGATTCAAGAGAGCCAGAACCTAAGCCAACAGGAGGAAAAGCTGACAAACAACCAAGTTATAACACAGAAACAACCCTTAAAAACTCAGGAAATGGTGGCATCAGGTACCTCTAGAAGAGAGGGTGAACACGGACCAATAAGCAGTTGACCAAACTTCTATATAAGAAGCAGTAAGACTTCTCTAAATCCCCTTCTTTACTCCACAGGGTGGGAGCTTGCCCTTCCTCATCCGGGAGGAAGACAGGAAGTTTACTCTCTAAAGATGATGAAACTGAGGGTTCCGGGAACAACCAACACCAGGCACAGTGAGGGCAGAGAATCACTGAAAGAGGAGGATTAAATGAATGTCTACCTGTTGAATCTTGTGACCCCCAGAACGTTGGCAGCCAGACCTACACCCTCCAGGAAGGAAACAGGAAAATCTGTTTTATAGAAAAACCTGGTGAGCTCAAGAGGAAAGATCCAAAGATGTGATATCAGGAGTGCCTCAATAAAAGGTCCAGCCAGAATACCCTAAGGGAAGTTCACATTCAATATGTCCCACCCACAAGCTCAGAACTTCCCCATTCTTAAATAATCCTATGTGAATATTCTCAGAGAGATAAGACATTGTACCCATGAGACAAAAATAGAATTTTTTTTTTAATTCATAGGAAAAATTTCTTGGAATTTAAAAATTTAAAGGCAAAATAAAAACTCAATAAAAACTGAAAGATAAAGATGAAGAAGTCTCCTAGAAAAGAAACAAAGAAAGGAAAAAGATGGAAAACAGAAAAGAAAGGAAAAGTAGATGACTATTCAAGAGGTTCTACTTTCAAATAAAATGATTTCTAGAATGTGAGAATAGAGAAAATAGGAGTGAGAAAAAATACATAACTGCAAAAAAATCTTAATATTGAAGGACATGAGTTTCTAGACTGATGGGGCTCAATGAATACCCACTCTAACGTGTGAAAATACACCTAAATCAAGGACAACCATCATAAAATTTCTTCCAGAAAGAAAAAACAGGTCAGGAATCTGAATGGCTTTGAATTTCCCAAAAGCAATCTTTAGAGCTAAAAGTCAATGAGGAGTGTTTTCAAAATTCTGGAGGAAAATTATTTGTAATCTAAAATTCTATACCTTGCCAAACTATCTACCAAGTGTTTGTATACAACAAGGATATTTTCAGACATGCAAGGTGTGAAAAACATTTATCTCTTAGCTACCCTTTAAACCAAGAAGGAGGAAGACACGGGATACATGACACAGACATCCGCAACTCAAAAGTGCAGGAAATCCTCAGAAAGGTGATGAAAAGCAATAATATTATACTGCACGGCTAAATTGTGATTCGCATTTAGGTAGTCATAATAATGTAAACAGTAAATACTGATCTAACCAAAATTTTAGTATAATTCTATTAGGAGGATGGTGGGGATAGAGGGATAAGAAGGGCTTGAACGTATAATTAGGGCACAAGGAGTGAAAGAGAACTAAATTTTCATTGTGCATAGTAAGAGGTTGACAGAAAAAGCCTAAAACTGATAAGTCGAGAAGTAGCAATATACTCATGTTATCTAGAGATATGGATTAATGTCCAAGAGAATCAGCTAAGAGTCAAAAATAGTGCCTGGAGCAGCGAGAAAAGGGAGTGGGTGGGGCAGCAAGGAGCTCAAGGTTTTCATAACAAGTCTTTTTTTTTTTTTCGTGAGGAAGACTGGCCCTGAGCTAACATCTGATGACAATCCTCCTCTTTTTTTGCTGAGGAAGACTGGCCCTGGGCTAACATCCGCACCCATCTTCCTCTACTTTATATGGGATGCCGCCACAGCATGGCTTGACAAGCAGTGTGTCAGTGCCCGCCCAGGATCCGAACCTGCGAACCCCAGGCCGCCGAAGCAGAGCGCCTGCACTTAACCGCTGCACCACCAGGCCAGCCCCCATAACAAGTCTTGTGGGAGTATTTCAGCATTTAAACTATCTGCATGTACTACTGTGATAAAGCTAAAAAGTTTTACTAAAATATAAAAATGCTTTTGCCCCTTTCCTCAAAAAATATAACAGAGATGGGCCGGCCCCGTGGCTTAGCGGTTAAGTGTGCGCGCTCCGCTACTGGCGGCCCGGGTTCGGATCCAGGGCGCGCACTGACGCACTGCTTGTCCGGCCATGCTGAGGCTGCGTCCCACATACAGCAACTAGAAGGATGTGCAGCTATGACATACAACTATCTACTGGGGCTTTGGGGGAAAAATAAATAAATAAAATTACTAAAATATATATATATATAACAGATAAAATTTTGCATATGACTTTTGGGAACTTCATGGACTATAAGTTAGGGACCCCTGAACTAGCTAGGCTCCCAGGAGCATGAAGATTCTATGGTTCCATTCCAGCACCATTTCCACCCTGACTGGCCCTCCTCTCTGTGCCATCTTAGTGGGGAATGTATGTTTTAGGAACAGAGTTCTCCAAACAGAGTTAATATAGCCCTAAGGAAGTATCTCTTACTGTACCCAAAGCTGTCATATGATAAAGTGGGAATCCAGCTTTTTTAGACTAACGCACATTCCAGGTATGTAAGGAGATATCCACAATTCAAGCATGTGACTTGGTTTTGTTCTCTGTGCTGTAGAAAGAATAGAAAGCATAATCAAAGGGAAGTCATCCAAATTAAGGATTCTTTTTCACAAAGAGGCAGATGCTGCCTGAACCCCAAATATACCATATAAGGTCTGAGTTCCACAGCTTAGCTTATTGTGGACATTGAATGAGCTGAGTCAGTGTTTGTATACACACCTCGCCCCATTGGCCTCTACATTATGTTCCTCTCTTTTTATCTAAACTTGCTGCTAGCTGACCCAGGTACGAAGCTGAGGGGTTCTAGACAGGAACTTCCCATTGGGGCCTGAAGTGAGCCTTTTTCACACTTGTGTGACCCTGGTGTTCCTAATGAGCAGTCTTTAAAATGAACCAGAGGCTACAGCTTTTAATAAAAAGTCATTCTGAAGCCGCATCATATGTGATGCTAACAGGTTTAGAGCCCAAATGACAGTGTCTATAAACCTTTTAACTTCCAAATCAGCATAATTTATTTTGCTGGAAACCACCACAGGAAGGGTTTTTGGTTTTCTTTTTCTTTAATCTACTTACAAACCTATTTCTGTGTTAACAAAACTTAAAAACTCCACCTTAAGTCTCTGGTTTGGGGGAAAAGGGAGCAGTAACAACAAATCTCAGAATTTAATGAACAGTATTATATGCCATAAAACCAGGCTTGACTTTTTATCAGGTTTGTGAGCATGGCTGTGGACAGGAGTCTGGAATTATCAGAGGGAGTTCAGTGCGATGTGCAATAGTCAGTGCCTTATTCTGCCTGAACCTGGCTTCCTGGCCCTACCTGGCCTGAGACCAGCTTTCAGGGTTTGAGGGTGTAGCTCTAGGACCAAGGCCAGTCACAGGTCAGCAGGCACACATTAAGCGTCTGTGGGTCACTAGCCCATAGAAAATCCTCAGTGCTACAGAGTCTTCTTGGAGCACTTTCAAGTTCATTCCTAATACTGCTGCCAACAGCCCTAGAACCTCACAGCCATGCAGGAGATTGGGAAAAGTGGCAAAGAACTGCTAGTTTGAGATCTGAACATGTCAGTATTCCTGTGACAAAATTATTTACTCTAAGATGCTACTCAGCTAAAGGCTGTCCCTTCTGGTGCTTGTATAAACTGTTCATGAGGAAGAATATTCCTAAACTGATTTACAGATGTTTGTATATCCTCAGAATTATTGCACTTAAGAATCTTATTTTCTCTCTCTCACACGAAATATACTTCACCCAAAGGTTGCTGATTAGGACAATAATTTGAGGACTCGAAGCCCCACTATTAAACTCCCCTAAACTTTTGCTTTGGATTGTGTGACTTTCCTGTGCTGAGCACCAAAGGGTTCACTCTTCTCTTGCCATAATCTAAAAGAACTCAGTCGGAGGATGCAGTATTTGAAGTGAAGATTCTGATGAGGATTAAGATATGACTTCTCAAAGTGCTTCT
The DNA here is from genome assembly GCF_020826845.1 of Diceros bicornis minor. Lineage (NCBI taxonomy): Eukaryota > Metazoa > Chordata > Mammalia > Perissodactyla > Rhinocerotidae > Diceros > Diceros bicornis. Next base: position 28,068,812 of record NC_080743.1, read on the forward strand.
CTTCCCTTGAAAGTAGTCATCCTTTCAGCTTGGAAGGCCCAGGGTAGGGCCAAAGATCATCACATTCATTCGGTCAATGGAGAATTAAGAAAATTCTAAACAGAAAGCTTGGGCCTGCCACCGGTGTCTGACTGATCAACCCAACACAGTTTACCTAGGTTCACAGTGTAAACTACAAGTATCCAAGAAGAAACAACACAACTAGCTCACTAGACGTGCCTCAAAATGCGTGTCTTTCCTTCCGATATTTGCAAGGAACCTAAGAAAGAAGCAATAGGGACTGGCACAGTGGTGTGGTGGTTAAGTTCGAGCACTCTGCTTTGGCTGCCCGGGGTTTAAGGGTTCGGATCCTGGAGGAGGACCTACACACTGCTCAATAAGCCATGCTGTGGTGGCGTCCCACATACAAAATAGAGCAAGATTGGCATAGATGTTAGCTCGGGGCCAATCTTCCTCACCAAAAAAAAAAAAAAAAAACAAAAACAAAAAAGAGAGAGAGAGAGAAGCAACAGAAGGGCAGTCCATTTGTTCCTTCCCCACTGCACTATACACTCCCCTTGCCTGGCCTGCATTCTGTATTAGGGTCAGAACAGGTTCTCAGTTCAGGCCAGAATGTTTCAACCTTGGGACTGGAGGGAAGGGGCAGGAGGAAAGGCACATCAAAATTCTGGGGGGCGGAGGAGCGTAACTTGAAAACAAAGTGCTTTGTTTCACCATTTTTATTTATTTACAATTCATGAAAATATATTTTGAAAATTTAAATAACTTTATAGAAAGACAAGAGAATTTTACGTTTATCAAAGAGGACATGGTATGGGTTTAAAAAAGTTTGAGAAATTCTGTTTTAAGCCATTGATTAGGGACTCTGGTAGACAGTGCTCAGCACCTTGGCAGATGTGGTAATAAAATCTTGGCTTCCTTTTTCAATTCCTGAGCATTTATATGTCTATTCTGAAGTCTTTAGCTTTGAGGGAATGGTTTCTATTTCCAGTTTGTCTATATTAACTTTCTTTAATTAAATCCTAACCACAAAATAGCTTTATTAGAAGCTAAACTTCACCAACATCTCAACTGCAATTAAAACAAATAGTTTAAACATTCCTTTTCTATAGCTGCTTAAAGCAAATTATGTTTGCATAAAACCCAATTTATGCCAAATATGTAAATGTGAAAATAATGAGAATGAACTTTCTCTCTTTCATTCATTATTTCATCCATTCATCCACGCAAGGAAACACCGAGTATCTATTGCGTGGCAGGCACACAGGATGTACACCAGCTAATAGTCGTCACACTAACCTGTGTGAGAATAGATGTACCACAAGGCGCCCGTCAGGAGAGCTCCAATCACGAATGCTGCAAATGCAATGCCCATCACGGTGAGGGTGTCCAGACCATGGAAAATTGCTATAAGGAAGAGAAGCCAACACATACTTTACGTTAGTGTGCATCATATGTTGCAATTTTATCTTTGTTTCACAAGCACTGTCAGAAAGGCTGAGCCCTGAGTAATAGAATCTGAAGATGAAATGAGAATTCCTACAAAATACACTGTATTTTTAACATGAAAATTATTTCTCAAAAGAAAAATAAAATCATCAGATTTCTAAGATATCCTCAGTTTGCAATTTATTTTGAGCAACAAACTTACTAAAAAGTCAGATTTGTAAATTCTGTAAAACCTTAAGTCTGTGGTTCACTGTCTCAATCCAAGGACCTCCTACTTGAACGGTATAGTGGCTTGAAAATTCAGAGGTTAAGATGTTTTGGAAAATAAGGTGAACTTCCATTATCAAAATCCTACTCCTTGCTTCTTATCCATTGAACACTTCCAACAATGAGATGCTACACAGAAAACACACTTCAAATACTCTACAAACATATTTTCATGAACATGTAAAAGTATGAAAGATAGCAGGAAGAAAGGGGGTGAGAAGGAGAAAACAGAATAAGGATAAACTACTCCCATGGATTATAATATTTCACTGATCTCCTCATAGTAAACCCTCAATCTTAACAATTACATATTGTGTCACTTAAAACAACCTACCTTTTAACACTTTTCCAACCGTGATCTTTCTATGAGGGGAACGGAAATACTTCTCAGTGGGGAGTGATGTCGTTTTATGGTCAGCAAAACATATAAATAGAACCAATTGTTCCTCCATTTGGCAGAGATTTTTATATTTGAAATTAATTCCAGGCCACAGAAATAGAACATTTCCTTTCATTTAGGAGAACTACCTTCTTTGAATCACTTACAAAAAGTTAAAATCAGTTTCTAAGGGAGAGGGGTTTTCGGGAGAATAAAATTTCTAAGGTCTCTGTTTTTTTAATGTAAATTGAAGGTATAGGATCTCTTTATTATTTCAATACTCTTTCTATGTTCCTCTCCAGTCAGAAATGACTCCAGCTGATCTCCATATAAATTAAATCTCTTTGCCTTTCAACTCACTTCAGTGTAAAACATCCAGTTGTAGACAAATGTGACTCTTGAGCAGCCCCAGCACTCGAAAGGGCTCAGGAAAAGTATGTCATGGTGGAGAGGATTCTGGAAGGATCCAAATTTCCAAGTTCTGGTCCCTACTCTTCTAGCCATGTGCCCTTTGGTGTGTGTGTTTAACTTCTGAAAAATGGGGATAGCGCTACTTCACCTGCCGAAGGCAGGGGGTAAACAAAAGGAGTTTGTAAAAGGGCTGGTGATCCTCCAGAAGGAGTAAGAACTGGGAAGAACTCCCTGGAGGTTAAGACAAACCAAGTCATCAACCTAATTTAATTTAATCTCGTCCATAGGACAGATATTAAAAGATGACTTGCCTTTTTATGCCTACGGATGCAAAAGCAAGACACGATTAAAAGTTTTTAGTGAAAATATTCTAAAATTCTAAAGATGGAGATGTCATTTATGAAAATCACACTAGGTAAGTATGAGAGAACGTGTCCATATGTGTCTCTTTTTGGGTTCCTGATACTGTTTCACAATATTGTTAAAATAATACACTTAATAGAATAGTGTATAAAGGAGAGTCCTTTATAACAGAACTCTCCAGACTAACTATTCTGTGCAGTGACAGAGTCAGCCATGGAGACTCAGGTTTTCCTTACAAGGCAACATCATCTAGAAGAGCTCTGGGTGCACAGCCAGAAAGCCCAGGTTCTGCCTCAATGCCAATTATAACCACGCACAAGTCACTTAGACATTTCTTGGTCAGGGTTTTCTTCTGTATAACAAAGCAATGAAATTGGCCCAGACAATTTCCAATGCATCACTTTGTAGTAGTTGGTATCTGTTTTTTTCTTACAAGCCCCTGCTCCCCACCCCAGTCTTGGAACTAGAGATTGTCTTGAAGATACAGCAACGAGTTCCTTTAGCACTACTTCTCTGAGCAGGTACTGTTGATGACCCGTAAAGCAAACCACTCCCATAGCTGTATGTTAATGTTTTCAGATCACAACCGATCCAAATATGCAAATAATGAACTTTTCTCTCTAAAATGAAGAAAGTTACCACCTTCCCATTAAGGCCATAACGGCCAATGGGTCAACAAATTCATATTTAAAAATGGCAAAGGTAGAGAGAAAAAAGAAAGGAAAATGAAGGAAGGACAGAGGAAAGGAAAAAGAAAGTTACAAGAAAAAGGGGGGAGGGAGAATGAGAGCAGAAGTCTCCTTATCAAAACTCAAAGTTTGGCAAATGTTCCATAACCAACTCATCCTTATAAAAGCCCAGGAGTTTTTATTTCGAAATAGTTGCATAAAGACTTACGTGGAGAAACTGGACTTGATTCCTTAATGCTTGGACCTGTTTCTGAAACAAAAACATAAATCACAATGCATTCCACAGAGAAATCAAGTTTTAGGCAAAGGGTCATCAAAATCTCAGCAGAGACTGACACTCTTCTATTTGTTAATAAATACTTACTTTGTGAAAGCTCTGGCATTTATCCTCTTTAGATATCAAAGCTATAACATGGATGGATTACTCAGAAATTTTAAGCATTGTACTTTGTTAACAATCAATTGTACAGGCTCTCCAATTTGAAGCAAACTTGAAGACAAATATCTAAAACTTTAGGAATTTGAGTCTGGCAATTCATTTGTGTGTGTGTGTGTGTGTGTGTGTGTGTGTGTGTGCATGTGTACATCTTTATATTTATTTAAAAAGGATTCAATACCTTTAATACCATGCTTCTCCAGTGTATTCATAATACTATCCCACTTTCAAAAAATTCTTTTGATTTAATGTACACAAGTTTTGTAAAAGTATCTTTATTCTTCTCTCCTTAATGCTATCATCCCATAGCTCAGCTCCTATTCACCACTTTTCGGCATTATTACAGAGCTTTCCTCACTGGTCTCCTGTCTCCACCACTGCCCCTGCCCCAAAGATTTCCTCCTCCATATGTGCCCCCAGAGTGAATTTTCCAGATCCCAGAGCTGATTATGTTATTGCCCTGATTACACCGTTCCATAACTCCCCTTCATTCATAGGGAAAAAAAATCCAAACTCTTTAGCATGGCACACAAAGTTCTGCCTCCCTCCTCTCCCACCTCTCCAGCAGCCTTTCCTAATCACCCTTCACCCATGCTGGACTCCTTCACCATAGTTATTTCAGCCCCTCAAATTCTCCACGCTGCTCCACGTCATCACGCTTTGCAAGCCATCCCTTAAAGTACCCTCCTCCCCTAGACCTGCTTTGCTGGCATTTTCACTGGGAGGCCTTCTCTGACTCTCCCACCACCCCATCTCCACACCAGCAGGGCTGGTCTCTCCCACCTTTGCTCATTCCATCCCTCTTCTGTTACACATGTGCCACATCACATTGTTCTCTAATTTTTTTCTGCCCTGAGGGCAGGATCTAGTTCTTACTCATCTGTATATCCTCAGCGCTCAGGTTGGCATAGAATAGCCCTGTCAGAAATGTTTAGTGAAGGATGATTAGAATGTTGATGTACTTTTTGAAAATGGAGGCAGTAGAGGAAACTTGGAATAAGACCATATGAAAATGCTTGTATGCTTTGGCATTTCTATAACGCTTTCGTGTTCAGAAAGTGGTACACAGCCATGATCTCATCTGAGGTTCAAACCAGCGCTGTGAGGGAGAGAGAAAAAGAATTCTTATCACTATTTTACAAATGAGCAGTCTGAGACTCTGATAGCATGTGACCAGCCCAAGGTCACAGCTGGAAAGCATCAGGGCAGGGTTGAACCAGAATTCCAGATTCTGCCTAGTAGGCTAAATGATGGTGAGTGTGCTGTCCTCAGCCAGGAAGCACTGACGAAGAAGCTATTTGTGTACAGCTACTCGCTATCCTCAACAGTGAGAAGAGCACAGACCAGGGGTTAGCATATAATGGCCCAACACTTATTTTCATGTGGCCCATGAACTAAAGATAAATTTTATATTTTTAAGTGATTAAAACAAATCAAAAGAATAATACTTCATGACACGTGAAAATTATATGAAATTCAAATCTATTCCATAAATAAAGTTTAATTGGAACATAACCATGCTCATTCACGTACATATTGTCTATGGCTGCTTTCTTGCTGCAACAGCAGTGCTGAGTAGTTGAGGCAGGGACCGTATGAGCCACAAATCGAAACTATTCACTATCTGGCCCTTTACAACAAATGTGGGCTGAGTCCTGGCACTGACTCTGCCCCTGCTCCTTAGAGTTTAAAAGTGATAAGTTTTTAGCGCCTCTCTTTTCATCTCCATTTTCATTCAGTAAGGAAGGAACACACACGTTATGCTGGAACCCACAGTGAAGTGAAAAGAACTTGTGAAAAATTGACCAAAACAAGCAGTATTTGAGTTGATGTTTAGAAAAATAAAGAAGCTGGATAGAATTGTAAATTCTCAGGATTAACCATCTCAGTTAGGTTGATCATATTCTTGCAGCATGAGGTATCAGCCCTCGGGGAAGGAATGCTACGGGATGAAGCAAGGTCACTACAACTGAACGGTGGCCCCTGAAGCTGTGCAACATGGTGGTGCTGGGATGAGGATATATGCAAAAGTTATATGTAAATAAAATTACTAAGAAAATTAAAATAATTGTGTGTTTTTAAGAAAATCGAGTTCAGTATGCAGAACACACACCAACTACAAATTGCATACAAGAGACTGATTCCTGTGAGTTTGGTCCCATCAGCCTTACCGGCAACAATAAAATAACGACAGTGACGCCCTCCATTTGTACATTTCTATAGTGTTTTACAATTGACAAAAAGCCTTCACTTACATTTTCTCATTTTAAACTCCCAAGAACCCTATGAAATAGGGGTATCTAACCACAAAATTCTCCTACTTTCAAGAAGTAGTGGTTTGATTCGCTGAACTAAGTCCAAAGGCATTTAAAGGTCTCTATGGTGTGCATCATGCAAGAAATATACACGCTTCTGGGAAGAGTTCCATCCAATCAACTGCCCGTGGTTCAACTTTGTCACTCAGAATCCCCATGAGGTTTTCAATAATGATTTTCCCCTAAGGAGACCTCACATGCGAGAATTTACGTTTTAGAGCAAGGCCTGTGTGATGGATGGTATTGTTTTAAAATTCTTAATGGACTTATGTTATGATCTAATCCTCTTCCCCCACCCCAAATAGGGGCCTTCTCACAGAGCTAAACAGAAACAGTTGTTGCTTATTTCCCTGGGGTGAAGTTCCTCCACGATTTCTGTGCATAAACAATAACACGCAAAAGCTGCAGAACCAAGGTTAAAGGATTTTATCCTCTAAGTTTCTTGTCCCAAAATCCCCAATAACCGCTGAGTACAACTAAAATAGTTTGATCTCCACTGGAACCCTATAATCGAGCTGGCATGCTGAAAGGAAAAGAGTGGACACAACAATATTTACTTTTGGTTTAAGGGTAAGATTGTAAGAAAGGAATCCTAGCTAGTGCTGTAAAGAAAATTTTAACAATGAAGATTTCTTTACAGAAAGAAAAAAGTATAATCAACATTCTGAATTAAACTTTTTAATATACTCTGAGCACATTTTGGTCTGCCTCTACAATCAAAATTTCCCTCCTCAGATTGTTAGGCATGGTTTGCATAAAAGGCATATTTCTGGGGTTATGCATAAGTAACTGACCACAGCTTTTGGCCTCTAGCTTTCAATTCAGTTCTTCCAAACACAGTAGGACCGAGGGGGGCCACAAGGAAACAAGGTGTCTAACTGGTACCCACAGCTATCATTATTTGGCAAAGAGGGAAGGATGGGGAGATGAAGAAGCTTGTGCAGGCCTGTGCAGACCATTTAAGATGTAGTTTTTACTTCACTGTAAATGAATTCCTTCCCTGGCTTCTTTCAGTATTTATGGCGTTCATTGCAATTGCCTGTTCACTTATCTGCACTCTTCTACTAGATCAGTGGTTCTCACTTGGGGATGCTTTTTGCCCCCCCAGGAGACATTTGGAAATGTCTAGAGACATTTTGGGTTGTCACAACTGGTGGTGGAGGGGTTTTTTACGGGCATCGAGTGGGTAGAGGCCAGCGATGCTGCTCAACACCCCACAATGCACAGGACCTCCCCCCAAACAGAGTTACCCAGCACAAAATATCAATAGTGCCAAGGTTGTAAACTCTGCACTAGACTGTAAAGACCTTAAAGACAGGATAATTTGTTTACTATATGCCAAGCATATAGCACGTACTCAATAAACATTTTTTGGAATAAATAAGCATAAATATCATGTATATCTTATTATTGTGTATGTTCCCCAGCCACCCAACCTTCATGCTGCTCTCGGAGTGGTCTTCCTAAATGATCTGATCATCAGTTCCCTGCTCGAGATTTTTTGATGGTTCTCAACTTTTAGAGATGCACACTGGAATATTTATGGCTGAAATGAAATGTCTGGGTTTCCTTTAAAATATTCCAGGGACAAGAAGTGATAAAACAAGATTGGCTATGAATTGGTAATTGCTGAAACCAGATGGAGGGTTCATGGGCGTTCACTCTACTATTCTATTTTTATATATATTTGAAATTTTCCAAAGTAAAAAGTTTTTAAAATGTGAAGCACATTGAATAAGAAAATCCTGATGAGGGGCCGGCCCGGTGGTGCAAGTGGTTGGGTATGCGCACTCCGCTGTGGCAGCCCGGGGTTCGCCGGTTCGGATCCTGGGCACGCACCGACCCACCGCTTGTTAGGCCATGCTGTGGCGGCGTCCCATATAAAGCAGAGGAAGATGGCCACGGATGTTAGCTCAGGGCCAATCTTCCTCAAGAAAAAAGGGGAGGATTGGCATCGGATGTTAGCTCAGGGCTAGTCCTCCTCACAAAAAAAAAAAAAAAAGAAAGAAAAAAAGAAAATCCTGATGATACTCCTTCTCTTACCAGATAGAGACTGAATGTCTTGGTCTGTCAATTAAGCATTTCTATCATCTTTCTACTCAGCTTCCCCTCATCTCTACCTCAGCCTGAGGACAAAACCTGGCTGATGCTTTAGAGTATTTTTGTTCTGGAAAAATCAAATGTGTTCCAAAAAGTAACGCCTCTCTTGGATTAACTTCCAACTGACGTTCATGACTTTCCCTTCCACTCCCCTCCACTCCCCTTGAAAAAACCTAGTTTGGCTGACATGTTAAGAGGAAGGAAAGGAAATTAACATTTACTGAGTGCCCATGCTATGCCAGGTGCTGTTCTGAGCACACTTTTATTTTTAAAAAGTTATGTGGTGAAAATATGGAGAAAATTCAGTATTTTAAACATCTAACTTGCTAAGAGTTACATATTGTATACAAATCACGGCAAATTTGGGATGATATTTATTGTTCTTTTATGCCCATTTTTTTTTATGTGCTCTAAATTTCAGAGAAATGATTATTCTTCCCTTTCATAATTTAAAAAACATTATCCCTGACGTGGTGTAACCATTTTTATTGTGTAAGCACAAGTATTCTCGAATGCTGTAAAAAGTGGTCATAGCATCCAAGGCAAACAGCACTAACACGCCTATACTTCAAAATATTTCAGAGAATATGGTAGGATGGCACCACCTCAACTATTTTAATTGTTTTGCCATAAACCATAATATGCGTAAACTATTCACATTTTCTGAGCTTTTTTGTGAGTTACAATTCAAAGTCATAGAACTTCTCTGAAACTCGAATACTCTCTTGAACAGTTTACACGTTTACCAATATCTTAACCTTTTGGGCAAACAGACTTTTTCTCTAAAATTCTTATCTTCTTTTCAGTTCATAATCATTAGAGTATTTGGCTGTTAACTTGAATACCAATGTGATATGGCATGAACAGGGGAAGGGGGTAGGAAGAGGGGTGTGAAGAGCTAGTTGCCTATGTTGCTTGCAGTTTTGATTAAAAACTAGAATCAGCCACCACCTAGGATAAGGCATAGGCTCTGGAATCAAGTGCCTGGATTTGAATCCCACATCCACCACTTATTTAGATGTGGTGTGATCTTGGCCAAGTTACTTAACCTCACTCTATACTTGCCTTATAGGGACGTAGGAGGATTACATACGATTATCCACATAAAGTGTATAGCCCAGAGCCTTGTACTAAGAAAATGCTCAATAAATGTTAATCATCATCACCATCACCACCTCCAGCACCAACATCAATTATTGAAAGTTTAAGCAGCAAAAGAATGCTAACCCAACGCTGGTTCCCAAAGGACTGAGAGGGCAAAGGTGTGCTGTGGAAGCTCAGGAAAGTTCCATTAAAAACAGTTGCCCAAAGGAGGGACCTAGAATTATTTATTTAGTCTTGATGGCTTATTCTCTCTGTCCACAGAAGGCAGAAACACCGCTTGATATGTGTCCATGCTATTGGCATTGGTAGCAACAGAGCAGCTCTCTGCTTGTCTGTGAAGTTGATAACCAGAGCCTTAATTTGCTGCCCCAGAAAACCCAAGTGTTGGGAAATAAGATGGACCAAATGACCAGGGAGAGCTGGACTTTGGCATGGCCATAGAGTGCCTGTGTAGTTAAAAGGCCAGTGAAATGTCCCATTGGTTGGGAAATTTTTACCCAAAAAGTTAATCCCAATAAGAGATCTGCCCACTTCCAGAGATACTATAGTATCTGCGGCTTACTACAGTAACACACGAAGCTGTCTAGCAGGAAGAACACTCATGACCCTGATATTATTCAAATAAACCAATGCTATTAAGCAAATGGTCACATTCCCCTTTCAATTGACTATTCCAATTCACTGAGAGGCCGAGGGAAAGCACAGACTCCAATGGCCTGCATTGAGGAGAAATGATTTTAGAGTCAAAAGAAAATAAACAAAAAAAGTAAGAGGAGTCACTCACAAGGCTGAAAACTGCCAGAAAACCTACCATATTCAATGCAGAGTTAGAAAGCATATTTGCATATAGCCCCTGGGAAGCTAGCCTACAGACTTACCTCCTCAATTTGTTGAACAAACCTAAGCAATAAACTGTCTTCACCACATGCTTCTCCACTAAAATCTAGTCTCAATTAGCAAATCTCATGAAATTGCTTTGATATTTGGTAAAAATTTCCTCTTGAACTTTTATGTAAAGAAAACACTGAAGTTTCAGGATAATTACACTAAATTTAAATAAAAGTAATTACCTAATTTATAAGAGGAATTACTTAGAAAAATACCACTAGACTTAAAAGAAGAAGGAATGAATTACTGGAAGTTATACTGCTGCAATATTAATGCCTGATTATTGTCTGGCATAGGAAAAAGCAAGTTGCTGCCTTCAATTACCAGCAGAACTACCTCTCTCAAAATAGGTAAGAGTAACAACAGATGGAGTATGAGGCAGCTGTTGCTATTGTTAAACCACTTTCACAGTATGAAACAGAGCCAGCTGCTGCCCAATGTGATAGGCTTTGCGACACAATTAATTTATTCTTATTTCTTTCCCCTGGACCCAATAAACAAGAAACTATTTGGGCAATCCATTTATAAAAAGACTGCGGCTGTTATAACTGTTTCAAATGGTTGAAAACAAACCAATAAAACTAAAACAAACAACAACAAAAACGTTGTTGAGGAACCAATAAACATCTAATACGTACATTTCACACCAACTTGAGATGGCTGGGAAATGATTGAAAAATTATTTTGCTTCTTCAAACAGTATAGCCGAGTGTTACAGCTGAAAGGCCTCTGGAAGTCGTCTAATCCAAACTCCTCCTTTTCCAGGTAAAGAAAATGAAAACCAAGGACAAGGTCTCCAAAGTTCCACAGCCAGTTAGCAGGAAAAGCTAAGAGCTGCGCCCCCGGCTCCTGGCTCTAACCCAGTGCCCTCCCCACTATGTTCTCCTGCCTTTCCAAAGAGAGCATGTTCCTAGGAAGGGGGCAGATGCCGCCCCAGATATGACTGTAGGAATGGCTCTGCTACTTTCACAAAGGTCACTCAACTAAAGAATAAACTGGATGGCATCCACAGGCCTCTGTTCTGTTAGGTCCTGTCTGCTGCAGGGCCACCCCTCGTGCCTAGTCTTGCACATCCAACAATGCTTAGATCAGAAATGCCATCCCAGGGCTGCCCCATGCCTAGATCTGGTGTCAGCACCACCCAGCAGGTCTCCCAATTAATGCCCAGCAACTGGAGTCAGGCTGCTCACTGGTGTATGTCAAGGCCCTTGGTGCCAGGCTCCTCTCTGTCCCTCAGGGTGGTGGTAGGTGGCCTGGGACTCTAGTCCTGAAATATCTAACCCCAGAGGCTTGGAATCCACTTTCACTCTCCCAGCCTTCTCTTAGTTTGACACCCCTCAACAGCAATGATTTTGGACAGGCGCAGGTTGTATCTAGACAGTGACAACTCTAACTGCCCAGATAGCCCATGCGACATTTGGTTCCACCCCCTCAGATGCTGACAGCTGCCTGGTGTGTTCTTGCTTGTTCATGCCCTTGGAGCTGTGATGCTGGTCCTGTCATATGCTCTCCACACAGTCCAAAGGGCCTCATATCCATTCTCAATATCCCCGAAGAGCTCAACTCTGTTTCTCTGCTGGTTTGGCTGGCTCAGCCTACGCCAGGTCTGGCTTTTCCCCGCCTGTCCTCTCAGTACTCATGCCACACCTCTTAGGACACAAGCTTCCTTTTCTCCTAGAAGATGCAGCTTCCTGAATGTTCCTGCATGTGTAGGAAGAGGCACCCTTGGCTTCAAACAACAAATGTAACTGTTTTAGATTCTGAAAACTGAATTATAAAAATACATTTAGACAGTGGTTCTCAACCTTCTTTCTGCTGTGACACCTAAGAAGCCTGGTGTTCATATAGACAACACTCTCCCCAAAGGTATCTGTGATCTTGACAAAGCACTACAACAGCTTGGAGCCAGCACAAGATTTACCAGTAGATCACAGAACGATGGGCTGTGGACTGGGTGCGATTCCAGCATGCCAAGAGGAACCCTAACCCTTTCCTGCACACTCAAGGAAGCATATTTGAATGCAAGGCAGAGTGACACTGTGACAGGGACAATCTTGACTCGGATCTAATATTTAAGGAGGATCAATATTTAAGGATCATTTGCAAATGTATCACTAACCACTCAGCCACAGGCAGCAGGAGAATTAACTAAATAAAAGACTCTTCGGGCAAAGAATCCTTTTCTAAAGTTACTAATTGGCCATTGATTTATCTTTTGAATAACACTGGACTTTGATTTACAGTAGTATTGGAGCTTCTTCACAGCAGCCCTGAGGTCCCTATTCTCTCACTGAGCCTCCCAAAACGCACCTTTAGCTTCTACTTGGTGGTGGATCACAGCGAGGGGCTTGGTGAACGTCTTCTTATTCTGCATCATGGCCCAGATCATCGAGGCATCCAGTGAGGTGCAGGCTTCATCGGGAGGCACACACTGCAGAGAGGAACAGCAAAGCACAGAGTTGAGGGATCATTCAAAAGGGCCTTCACCAGCTCAGCCTACACAGTTGTCCTGTGTCCCTTATCAGACAGCTCACAGCTGTTTACCACAGAAAAACAGGAGATTTTGGTGTTTTTCAAAGAACCACAAATAATCTGGCACATACAGTGGAAGGCTCAGTGTATTCTCAGCTGCACTTAAAGATGCAAATATTGCTGGACGGCTTATAAATATTGTCTTTTTCTTCCTCTGTCTTCCCATAAAACAACTGGAGGTTTTAGTGTTATTTAGTCTGAAAAATAAAGAAACTATAAGACAAATGTTGGCTCTTCACCAAGGTGGCTTCACATAAATGGTTCATGTTTGTGATTTGTGATTGTGGGAAACTTCATGTATTGAATTATGAAGGTGACAGATCTTATATGAGTTGTCCAAAAAGATAATCATGTTGAGTATGTTTGATTTTTAATCCCGGTATAGGCTCATGCAAAATGAAGCTTTCCAGGGTCATCTGCTTTTAATGTTCCAAAATGGAGACCTGGGGAGTTGTGCCCAGGTGTGGAGGCCATGAGATCAGCTGCTTCTAGCTATTTTAAGAGAACTAGCATGCCCAAGCCCAAGGTATCTGTTTTTAAAAAGTATAATCACATTCTATTGCCTTTTTCTTTAAAATAACTTTAGTTACTTGTCTAAGTTCATCATTAGGTGAGACTCTAATGAATGACAGCCATTTGCTTTTGTTGTAAGAAGAAATTTATTAGCCATTTTAAAAGTCTATAGCAAGGCACCCCAAAAAGTTAATTAACTTCCAGCTCTTCTAGTCACAAAAAAGCAAAGACTTTTGGCTTTATTGTCATCGCTGCTCTGAGCAACATGTAAGTCAAACACATATTATAAGAAGACAACTCCTGGGGCTGGCCCGGTGGCATAATGGTTAAGTTCACACACTCCACTTTGGTGGCCTGGGCTTCGCGGGTTCAGATCCCGGGCACAGACTTGCACACTGCTCATCAAGCCACGCTGTGGTGGCATCCCACATACAAAATAGACGAAGACTGGCATAGATGTTAGCTCAGTGACAATCTTCCTCAAGCAAAAAACAAAAGAGGAAGACTGGCAACAGATGTTAGCTCAGGGCCAATCTTCCTCACCAAAACAAAACAAAACAAAACAAAACACAAACCCAGAGAAAAATCTTTACAATAGTCCTCTAAGAATGGATTTTCTGTGGAGAGGTACCATTATTGAAAAGATTTGCATTTTAGGAAAAGCCTTCTTACTTTCCTATTAGTTCTTCAGCTACGTAAGAGTCTCTGATTCTATGACTAACTTATTGCATGACCTGGGCAAGGCACTGAACTCTCTGGTCTCAGTTTCATCAGCAAAGGGCAGAATTGGACTTAATAATCTTTGAGAACTCTCTCTAGAAGATTCTTTGGCTCTATTGTCCTAGAAAGTACTCAGAAGTTACTAGAAATATGGAAATATTAACCATAAGCAGTGAACAGAGAGACCGTGGTAAGAGCTCATCCTAAGCTGTGCTCTATAAATGGTGGACTGTCATATCTACTATCTCATTTGCTCCTCTACCCAGGAGGGAAGCCAGGTACTATTATTTCAGTTTTATAGATGAGGACATGCAGGTTCTGAGAGGTCAAGGGACTTGCTTAAAGTCCTGTTAGAAAGCAGCAGGCCTTCCTTCTCAGTCTCCATGCTCTTCCCATTGTATCTTGCCTTGGGTGTAAACTTTAGGTTTAGGGTCACATCCCATGTCATCCTTTGGGACTTAGCGCTCTCCTTAGAATGTTCTGGAAGGAAATATTGGGACTAATTTTCACAAATTAACACACTATGAAGCTGGGCTGCTACAGGCCAGGCTTGGTGAAAGTTAACAGCCAAAGCCATCAGTAAAGACCCCTGGTAACTGCCAGACCTCCCCTCCTAGATCCCTAACTCCTAAAAGTTATTTCTGCCTGCAGGAAGTAGCTGGGTCCCACAGCCAGGCATTAAGTTCCCCAGGGCTCTCTACCACTGTCCACTAAGCTCCAACCTTGATGGCCACTGGAAGGTAAATGGCCACAAGGCTAAGGCATCAATGTTTCCAAAAGCAACCTAAAGAACACAGTCTAAATCATCTTATATATATGTGCTCCCTGATGATTATAATCAGATTTGCTACATTTTCATATGTATTATAAAATTTTCTTTGGTGTTATTGAAGAAATGAATGCCCAAGGGAATATAATAGTGCCAAGGATTCAGGTCAACGTAATCTATCTGATAATAATTTTTCCTCTACCTCTACACCTATCTCTTACAACCTAGGTATTAATTGAGAGAACTCTATACATATATTATTACCCATACAGTGCGATTATTAGACTTTTAGATATTGACCGATATGTGACTTGTTACAAGAGAATTAGAAGTCAGCTTACGTTGTGTGAGATATCTACAGAATAAATGCACATACGAAATTATACATAATTATGGCAGATCACAAAAACAAAACTAAGGCAAAGGATACCTTTCATGTACAAGGCCAAACTAATGAGGTAATTAACCTTGCAGATCTCCCCTATAGTAGCTATTCCAGCAAGGTCAAAAGGTTCTGATTTCTGTTGTGGCAACAGAATGTACTAGTTCAATATGGGGAGTAATGTGAGGCAAACACGATGAACTGATATGAAACTGAGAAAAATTAAAATATCTGTTAGTTTCCCTTAGAAGTCCTCCTGAGACAAGTCAACCCTATAACTCACACAGAGAAGGTCAAAAAACAATTGCAATACAAGTCTCGGCAGGACCTGGAAAAATTAATCCTCACACTGAATTTGTCCTTCGGCTCTCTGTACTTTTGGCACTGCATGCTATCTGAATAGTGAAGATAAAGCCAGGCCTCTCCCTCAATGGAAAACAGTCTTGATTTATCTCATTCGTAAGATACTACTAAGTAGCACGCACGGAAAAAAAAAAAATCACACTGTCAGGATTTATTCTCTAAGACTCCATAAAACTCACAGTTCCCTGCTAACACGGACTTTTATTACTTCAACTGGGCAATTCCCAAACCAAAAACCTCAACCTGCAATAACTTGTGATTACAGTTCTCTGTAGGCCACCACCTCACCTAAAAATATCAAAATAACAGTACAAATGGATGAAGGCCCACAAACCTTAGGTAACTTCTGGGGGTCCTTTTCCTTCTTGGTACACAACGTGAGCTCACACTGTAGAAAGAGCAGTGAGGTGTTGAAGACAGGCTTAAAAACAAAGCTGAATCGCTTCTTGTCCATCTCGGCTTGTGGGATAGGAAAGTGCACTCTCTTGGGATTGTAGAATTTCACAGATTCGTCTTTAGGACAAATGTTCTCAATGATGGTGTAATCTGACATTCTATCGGGGTTCGAATATGGGGAGATAAAGCACGTTTGGATGGCAAATCCCAGTTCTTGGTCAGCCTTAGTAACCGACACCTACAAAAGAACAGAAAGATCAATTCAGTAACAAGTTAGCACCTCACTTTTACTTTAGGCACAACAGCCACATACAACATGGCCCTTTTGATGAGAGACATTGCTTTAATTTCCACAACATACTTATACAGTCTTCTAATTACAAAAGTAACACACATTCATTGAAGAAAGAGATGTTTTCCACTTAAACTTGATATGGAATTATTTAGTTCAAATGCCAGCCCGGAAGATTCTAATACAAGATGAATAAGTCTCTTTACCCTCCCATAAGTCCTCTGAGGGATAAAAATAAAAGCACATCATGCACCTGAAGTAAATTTTCCAAAATAAATAAAATAGCAACAGGCAAAGCCCCTACTGTCATAATAGTGGATCACTTGTTAGGCAAGCTCTTTTTAAAAATTGCTCAAAAAATAAAGTGCAGAGGCAGCATCTCTTTAACCTAGGCAGGGAGGAGTGAACTTCTAAATTGCAACAAGTCAGAGTGAGCCTAAAATATTGCAGTAAAGCTACAGATTCATCTAAACTCCTGCTTCGCAGAGAGCAGGCAGAGCTGGCCTCTGGGGTTGGATGTCAGGGACGGTGCAATCTGGTGGCGATCACGGGCCTGGCAAAGTGTCCCAGCTGCTCACAGGTCCAAATCAGGCCTTGCCAAGTACTCTCCCTTCACTCTTTAAGCCCAAGGGTATTTTAAGGGAAATCTAATCTGGAAACGTTTCCAACTCATTTACACTTCCCTCTTACAAAACATTTGTATGGGCTATGTCCAAACCTTGTTAAGGTTCTTTTCTCTAGAAACAAGAAGTAGTGTTTAGCCAAGTGTAAACAGAATTCAAACCTCAACTATCCCAAACTCAGCTAAAATCCCCAGACCAGACTGGATTCTCCATTTGGTGATACACGGATCACTTTATGAACTGCCTCTTCCCTCTGTGCCTCATTCCATGACTAAACTTAGGATCAAAATAAACTTAAACACTTTAGAAATAAAGTTTGTCCTTAACCACAGGCCAATAGCCCTAGAATCCTTTCAAAAAGCATGCGGCTATAAACACACTTTCCATTCTGAGATACCGGGGGGAAATCCCTGACAACGCAAGGGGCTTTTAGTCCACAGCACTATTTTGAAAGATCCCTACGTGGTAACTTCAAGACACTCAACAATGAAGATGTTATAATAATGTCACTTTGCTGTGCCTTAAAGCTTAATCCTTCAGAACAATCTTGTGAGATAAATACTTTCACGCCCATTTTACAAATGGAGGAAAACTGAACACACAGAACAGATGACTTGTTCAAAATCATATCTAGCAAATACTGGGTAATACCAAGGCTTAAACCCAAGTCTTCTGACCCTGTCCATTTCTCTCTTTACTATTTCACTGTAGCCACAGGGTCAATGCAACGAGGCCCAAGATATGGCCCTGGGAGAGCACTTGGTAAGAAATCTTTCTGGGAAGTAGTGTTTGGTAGTCCATAAATATTCACACTTCATTATTTTTGCAATATTTCTGAAAAATAAGATATTTTATCTTGGAAAGATGGCAAATTACATATATCCTATTACTCAAAAGTACCCTTCAACATGAACTCAGAACCCGCCATGCAAAAATGTGTGACTGAAGAAATGCAAATCTTTTCTTTAATCTCAAAGAAAGTATGTAATGGCAGAATGTCTAAGGTATCCCAAAAAGTTGTTTTGGAGGAAAAAGTATTACCAGTAATTCTTTTACTCTAAAATGGACTGGAAAGGAGTAGTAGAAGGACTACAGGCTTTGGAGTGAGATGAGCCCCAGGAAGTCCTGTGCTCTGCTGCTCACGCACCGTGAACTCTGAGCCTGTTTCCTCCCCTACAGAATGAGGGCACTAATATCTACTAGATACAGTTATTGTGACGATTTGTAAAGTCAAAATCACATGCAAACAACACAGGTCCCAACTAGTCAATAAATGCCGGCTATTTTTGGTAGTACTATATAGATTAAATTTGGGGGGTTATAAACAGCTTCTTTAATTCCCCAAGACAAATGAACTAAAAGAAAAGCTGCCATTACGTGACCAACTACCACCCAGAGATGACAAAAGACCGAGTGGCAAAACTGATAATGTCCTGGATTAAAGGAAGGGACTGTGATCTAGAGGGAACAGACGATTTTGGTAGGGGGTGTGATAAGGACAGCTGGGAGAAGAAACTGGAAATAGTTCTTTAGACCGAGGTAAGTTTTACTTACCCTAAGTAAGAAAATTTCTTATCAGTAGTGGAGTCCAAACTGAGAAACACAGATTAGGCATGGCGGCTATCCTATTTAGCAAAATATTTACAGGTTCTCTCTCATATTTTAGGTGATTTAAAACAACTTTAAAATAAAGCAGTTTATAACATTCTCCTCCTCTCCCCCCAAATTCTCTTCAATGTACTTGATATTTAAAACGATAGCAGGGGGACTGGCCCTGTGGTGCAAGCAGTTAAGTGCGCACGCTCCACTTCAGTGGCCTGGGGTTTGCACGTTCGGATCCTGGGCGCGCACCAATGCACCACTTGTTAAGCCATGCTGTGGCGGCGTCCCATATAAAGTAGAGTTAGAGGGGCACGGATGTTAGCTCAGGGCCAATCTTCCTCAAGAAAAAAGGGGAGGATTGGCATGGATGTTAGCTCAGGGCTGATCTTCCTCACAAAAAAATAAATAAATAAATAAATAAAATAAAATGGTAGCAAAGAGATTTGGTCCTCTTCCTTTTCATCACTTGACAATGTCTTTGACTAAATTTAATTATGAAAAATATAGATAATATATGAAAAGATATAAATGGGAAAACAAGAATGAAAAAAGGTATTTCACGTGAGCTAGCACTCGGGGGATGGGGGAGAAAAACCAAAACACCCAGGGTGGGAGGGATACAGGAGGAAGATGGGTCACTGATTAGCATAAAGCAGCAAAGCCATAAATTAGCAAAGTTGGCACACGTTTGGAAAAGAACACACTGCCATTAAGCAGGGCCACTAAAATCCACAGCACAATAAGCAGTCACCGACCAACTGCACGTGTGGATTGTGCAGCCACAAAAGCAAGAAGAAAACAACAATCTTGGATCAGAAGAGGTCTATGATTAGGAACAACATGTAGAAAACAGTATATTCTCCCCAGTGGAGAAAGAATGCATTCCCAAAGAAAGAGAAGACCTCTCAGAACAGGGAACCAAAAAAGAGGAGAGATCCAGGAAAATGTCTAGAGCCAGTGGGCTCCGTCCCAGAATCAGTACAAATGAGAGCTGTCTTTCTAAAGCAGAAATATGTGCACTGAAGTCACTTCTAATATATGGAAGTATCTCTTTTCGACCCCTTAAGCTTCTCACTCCTCCCACAGTGAAGTATAACACCAGCCTGCAGCTTAGCACCAAAACCAGCTCATCAGACAACAACTTCCCTGTAAGGCCAGCAGACATTCCGGGGCCATAAGGATATTTATCTTCTCTAGAATCCAATCTATGAACTTGGACACTTGCACTGCTAAGAGGTCACATTTTCTCCCCTTTCAAGTGGCATTTGGAGGATAAATGATAGTAGCATCCAGTGATAATAGTGTGGGCTCTGGAGCCAGATGGGCTGTGTGTGAACCCTGACTCTGAATTCTACTAGGTACTAACTGTGTGACCTTAGACAAGTTGGTGCCTCAATTTCTTCATCCATAAAATAGGGATATTAATAGTCCCATCTCATAGGATGGCTTTGAAGAGTAAATTACCACAATACTTATAGCTGAGTTTGGCACAAAATAAATCTGCAAAAAATGTTATGTCATTATTACCACCACTACCTAATATTTTTGTAGTCATTCCACAGACTTATGCTATGCATTATTACTACCATTTTATATAGAGCAAATAATTTTAATAAATTTATAGATACATTTAGATAATGATCTAGCAAAAGCAATTTTCATGAGATAAGGTAGAACACAGCATTTCACTAAAGTGTGTGCAATTTAAAAGATAAAGTGTGAGGTGGTTTGAAATATTCCATAGTTAGTGGATAATTCCATGGTTATTGCAATACTCTGATATTTGCAACTACTGAACTACTGTTCCAAAAATGCTAAGGACAAAGCAAGGACATGGCTTTACTAGCAGAATTCACACTGCCAATTTTGTTAAAACATTCATCTATAAAATATTCTCTCCATTTAGCAAATCCTGAAATTTCCTGCTTTGGTCAGAAATCAACCTGGAAGTGTTTTCTGAGTCAAGCCCTCACCCAGAGCTGGTCAATGCCAGTGAGGAAGAACAGGAAGAGGTCTGCTCCAGGGTGCATGAGCTCCTGCCCCAGAGCTACAACAACTCAGTGCTAACCTACAAGCCCAAGGCGAAGGTTCACATCTCACCTCAACATAAATGTGTCCATTCTCTGCCACGGAGAAGACCCCCTGGGAGGGCACCAGGAAGAGGTCAGTGTTGTACAGCTCCATGTTGAAGGTGATGTTTCTGTTGGGCGGGTCCTGGAAGCTACTGGGATTCCCCACCTGCCGCAGGCTGCAGTTAAACTGGAAAAAAACCCAAACAGATAGAGATAAATCACAGTCAAATGAAGGAAGAAGGCCCTGTAGCTTTATGAGCTTTGGCCTTTCACATCTAATTTTTTTTCCCACTAGTCCCTAACTAAAGCCAGCCAAAAAGACAACATTCTCCACAAACTACCTACTGCAAATAAACACATACCACCACAATTTCAGGTCGGCTGAAGAAGGAAGTATCCCCTTCATCCATATCTCCCGGAAATCCATTATCACCTGACTCCAAATCTTCATAACCATCTGGCCAACCACTACTATCCCCGGGGGATGGAACCTGTATCACAATCTAAAAGGCAAACAAAGCACAGACAATGTTATAAAAACACCAACTCACATGCATTTGGTTCTACCTCACATAAACACCCATGTAATAATTCAAATGCAAACTGAAAATGTGATTTAAAAAAAATAAAACTGCAAGTTTTTTTAGGACTTCATCTTCAAAGAGACAAAAAATAAAGAGAAATCCAATGCATGTTCACATTAAGACTTCAACTAAAATATGTATTTTCCCTTGCGAAAAAATACAAATTATTTCAAACAGTGGAAAACACTAGACACTGAAATAGGGTTGAATGTGGTTGTCAACAGGCCTGCCTATACCGTGGGGGAAGGGGACTTCTCCTTAGGGTGCTTGTCTTTATACTGAAAATTCTAAATACTAAGAGTTGGCTAATGAAGGAGCTTTTGTTATCAGTATCCATCGAGTTTTGTATCAAGTCTGGTATGAGTTAGAAGCAAAGGACCCAATGTTTAGCCATCTCTCCTCATCTTTTCTCTTGTACTCCTCTATCTTTTCCTCATTTCTTCCCCAGTATCTTTCTGTATGGTGTATAGATGCAGGAAAGTACATCATGTTTTATTCCATGACATTCTATCTTAACACTGGTTAAAATGATTATTCCTAGGTTAGTTCTGGATGAGAGGAAAAATTCACCCAAGGACCACAACTCCATAAATTAAATCCTGATTTCTTTGCATATGTAGTATAGTTCTGCTTTTTTTTTTTTGTTTGATTTTTTGCTTCACATGCTTAGATTTTGAATATTCTGCAAAACCAAAATACATAGTAAGTCTGAAAATTACTACAAACAATTATAACTGGAATAAACAGCTAAAATAGTCACTGAAGGGAGTAGAATGGGAAGACAATGTAGGAAAACCTCATCTCTATTCTTTACCAGGTCCTCCAAGTACTGATGCAATTGAAGCAAGTACCTAGGATATTGCTTACCCTAGGTATCACCATCATCATCATCACCACCACCACCACCACCACCACCACCATCATCATCTTCATCATCATCATCATCACCACCATCATCATCATCATCACCACCACCACCACCACCATCATCTTCATCATCATCATCACCACCACCACCATCATCATCTTCATCATCATCATCACCACCACCACCACCACCACCACCATCATCATCTTCATCATCATCATCATCACCACCATCATCATCATCATCACCACCACCACCACCATCATCTTCATCATCATCATCACCACCACCACCATCATCATCTTCATCATCATCATCATCACCACCATCATCATCATCACCACCACCACCACCACCACCACCATCATCTTCATCATCATCATCACCACCACCACCATCATCATCATCACCATTATCATCATCAACACCATCATCGTCAATACATATATACATATATATGAGAAGGAAGGGATTTTAAGGGCTCATGATTTTCTCTTCTGAGGCAAATGACACTTTTTTTCACTTAACAGACAGATTACCATAGCCTCTTATTGGTGTTAATTAGACACAACCTGAAAATTCCAAAATCAAGTATACCAGTAATAAATGACATTAATTATACCTGGAAAAATTGGATAATTGCAAGAAAATCAGTGTTGGAAATGGCAGAAGGGAGTTCATCATAGAGGTCAAAACTTATTCCAGTAACAAAGGGCGATCAGCTGGGCCAGCCTGGTGTTGAGGAAAGATTAGTGGCGGAGAGGTCAGGAAGCTGGATTCAGGCCTGGCTCTGCCTTTAACTAGTCCCTCAAATCTAAGCAAGTCTCTTAACTCCCCGAAGTTCAATTTCCTCACCTGTGAAATGAGGAAGTTGAATGAGATCATCTTAGGGTTCTTTCCAGCTCAAACATTCTAAGATTGTCTGAGGAACAATAAACTTGGACTCACAGCAGAGTCAGTCTCCACATGAGCCACACTAACTGGAGCACTTGATCGCCAGTCTTTTCTCTGGATGGGTCAAGCGTATCTATCGACCGGCAGTGGAATGAACATGAACGAGTAGTTGTGCACCCCCCAGCCCAAGCCAAAGCCGGAGTAGGGGCTAAGAGCACAGACACACACATCGTGTCAAAGCTGGACACAGGGATCTTTGAGCCTTATTTTTACCATCAAAAGTACAACCTGAACTGCAAAATTAACATTATAAAGTTCTTTTGAGATTTCATGTTTCAAATTCTTTTAATACTCACTGCCTAGTGTCCGTCTCTGCAAGAACAGGTTTAAATTGAAGAGAAAAGATTTAGATGAACTGACAAGAATGATTTCTGAAAAGTGTTAGCTATTGCAATGGATTATCATTGGGAGAATTTGTGAAATCTCCCTTTGGGTAACTTCAAAAGCAGATTTTCTTCAATTTAGGGGCTTCCTTACAGGTGGAGAGAGACTTAATAATAATTTCTTGAAGGCTCTTTTCGGATTTTTCTTTCTTTTGGCTCTTTTGTTCATGAGGGAGGGAGAAGTCCTCCCACTTCTGGACAAGACTCAAATGACGCCAGAGAGACCACGGTTCTGGTTAGCTCAGTTGTGTAGATGCGCTCACTCATAGCCCAAGGGCTTGGATGTATCCTCCTAAGAATCAGGCCATTTGTTCCTGCAGCTTGGCCAGAGAGAAAAGTCATAATCACCTTGCCAGTGAACTCTTTGTCACCAGGAGATGGAAGGATGGCTGGAAGAGATGACCACAAATGCTCCAACCAAGAAAACAGGGCCTCCCAACTCCCAAAGATTCACCAATAAAGCAAATAAAACAAAGAGTTTAAGGTCAAAGTACATCCCACTTTGTTGAGAACTGACACATGCCTTCGTTCAGGCCTGGGGTATATGCCTCCTCATCTTCAGAGAAGTGTTAAGAATAATTTTAAGGTAACACCCAGCAAGGTTCTGGCAAAGAGCCAACATTTGTTCTAGTGAACACTCACAGAGTTATAGTAAACCACACCATCAGGGGCTGACCGCCGGTGCCGAGTACCACAGCCGTTCAGGGGAGACTCCAAAATGAAGTGGGTGCCATTCATCTTAGCCTTGCAGGTAGGATCCAGCAGGGTGAGCTCCAGCCCTGAGTAGCTGTTGGCCTGAAATAACAACCACCAAAGACATGAACTACCCACAGGTAGTTCTGCAGCATACAGTTAACACATTTTGCCTGGTCTTCCTAGTAAAGGTTGCTGGAGGCCTGCATGCCCCCTCCCCCCTTACCTCTTCCCAGTCTACCACCTCTCAACAGCCCAAGGATTGTGTTTGTTGGCCTTGGAAATTCAATAGCAAAATATTGACACACAAGGATCTGGAACCCCCTTACTGAGAACAACAGGAACTGGGTAAGAATCACAGCCAAGGGGAAGTGAGCCCATCCAACTGAGAAAACAGTATCAAGTCTCCAGAGTTCAAAAGTGAAAGAGCTAGAGGGAAATAACTAATACATACTGGGCAAGATGGGGAGGGAGGTAGCCTGCTCTTCTCTCCTTTAAGAAATTGCACTGACCTGAAAGGAATCTTTTTCTACAGCCACAGTCATCTTTTCATTGTCACATTTGACGGACAGGGCAACACCCATGCTCCCTTGCACCTCCTCAGGCTCTCTGGGCCCAGGAAACAACCGTATGCTGGGGATGACAGGGTCCTTTGGCCGGGGGATCCCATCTTCTCCCCCTTCCTTCTGCCCTCTCCTGGAGATATCAGGGAAAGGAAAGGGGAAGCCTCCACTTCGGCCTCCCCCACCCCGGATGGGTGGGTTCTCCAGGGCAGGCAGGATGCCAGGGTCCAGCAGGATCCGTAGCTCAGGAGGGATGGTATGGACTTCCTCATCTCTCATCTCCTCTGGAGGTGACAGAAGAGGACAAAACATCATCAGTGTTTGATGCAGGTTATAATCATCATCATTAGAGGCAAGAACAGGAGGAATTAGCACAGAATGCACATGGGTAAAATTACTCTTAACAAGCAATGTATAAAAGAGATGAGGATCTGGAAGCCTGAATTCTTGTTCTGGTGTTTTTTCTAATTGAGTGGCTTGGAGCCAGTGGCTTCTCAGTTTATTAATTTTTAAAATTAAGAGGTTGGATTATATCAGTGGTTCTCAACTTTGGCTACATATTAAAATCACTTTGGGAGCTTTACAAAAAAATCCCTATGCCCAGGCTGCACCCCAGGGTGGTTCAAAATCACTCTCTGGAGTAGTACCTAATCATTAACATACTTTAAAGCTCTCTGTATGATTTCAACATATAGCCAAGGTTGAGAACCATTGATTAGATGATTTCTAAGGCCCTACAAGCTATAAAAAAATCTATGATATGAAGAAGTTAAGTGGGACAATATTATTCCATTCAAATGCCGTTGAAATACTTCCCTTGAATCTAGAGATTCTTTAGAATAGTTTCTCTAAAGACTTCTTGAAACAATATTGGTATTTTAAAATTATTTGCTACTTGCTTTTTGACTGCTAAATTCTAACAGGTATTTGGGCAACCCGGCCTTTTAGAACTCAGTCCTAAATGAGAAAAGAAAAAGTTGCTTAGGCACACTTATTCCTTCAAAGGGGAAGATATTTCCACACAATCAATACTCGGTGTTTTTTGTCATATTTTCAACAATTTAGAGGGAAAAAAATCTCCCCACTATTCTCTACATCCACTCTCCAAAGCCAACTGATGTATGCTTGAGGTCAATCCATCTCAGTGGGAGTTGGAAGTGAGATGACCAGTGGACATAACTCCTTCAATACTATCTTTTTGAAAAAGATGGCACAGCTGTATGGGTCCAAAAGAAGTCAGAGCTTTGGAGGGTTTTTAATTTGTACTTTGACAATAACCTTCACAACAACCCTGTGAGGCAGGGCCTACTGTGTTTCCCCATATTACTGAGGAAGAGAAACCTGAGGCTCAGAGACTAAGCAATTCCCAACCCCACCCCCGCCCCCGCCACCAGCAAATAAATGGCAGAGTTAGGACTTGAACTTGTACTTCTAACCTTGTTTGTTTTTTTTTTTTGGTGAGGAAGATGAGCCCTGTGCTAACATCTGCCAATCTTCCTCTTTTTTTTTTTCCCCACTGAGGAAGACTGGCCCTGGGCTAACATCCGTGCCCATCTTCCTCCACTTTATATGGGACGCTGCCACAGCATGGCTTGCCAAGCGGTGTGTCGGTGCGCGCCTGGGATCCGAACCCGCGAACCCCAGGCTGCCACAGCAGAGCGCGCACACTTAACTGCTTGCGCCACCAGGCCGGCCCCTAACCTTCATTCTGTCGGCACTGCACTCAGGGGCAGTATCATGAGGTGAAGAACAAGTCTGGGGATCAGAAAACTTAGGATTTGAGTCTCGCTTGCTCTAAGACTCTGGAAAACCTCAAGAATTTGTTAAGCCTCTGCCTTCTGTTCCATCAAACTGGGGTAATAACTCCTGCATTCCCTCTCGGTGAGGAGGAGAAAGCACACGTATGAGTCTTCGTAACTATTTTCCTCTAAGACACAGCCTGACCTAGGACTTCTCTCCTGCAGTCCCAACCCCTCTGTCTCTCAGCTGCAAGTGATTATTAGATACCTCTGAGAGAAGCAGCCAGGTTAATTTATCCTTAATGTAATCACAGTGAAGGCGATCTAGAACATCAACTCCATTTGACTGAAAAATCTGTATTAAAGAGTTTCCTCAAAATAATCTATCACAATTCTAGATAACTTTAAGCTGTATAGTAAAAAGTAGTCAAATGAATCATCAAAATTTGCAATAGAAAAATAGCGCCATATCAACTGAAAGGAGAGTTCCTCATTAGAAAGCTTCATTTGGGGGATAGTTTTAAGACAGTTAAAAAAAAATCATACTTACCATTGGTTTCAAGCCGAAGATGAAATCTATTAGCCACAGGAGCCACTGTGTATGATGTTACTGGACTATAGCCATTGTCCAAAGCCCACTTGACTAGATTCTCTTGGGTTGAAGGAACGTCATCTCTTATTGATTTGGTCATTATCATGGATCTTTCACTCTCTTTCCCAAAACCAATACTGTTAGGAGCCTGAAGATAACAGCAAAATTTCACTAATGAGTCTAAAATTAAACGGTGCTTTAAACAACAATAACTATCTGAAACAAATAGATGCTATATTGTATATGAGGGAATTATTTATTCTTTTGATTCCTATTTTCCTTGGGCTAAGAATACTGATGTGAAAATCTTTACAGCAGATTAATAGAAATCTATTCATGCTGTTTGATCATACCATTTGGGTTGCTTATGTCGAGAAAAGTAATCCAATGACAGCTAAGTAGCTATACTTATAGCTAAGTACATCTAGTACGTTACTGCAGAGTTAGTTGAATGTTTAAATTAACACACATATACCAAATATGTATACCAAATTTTCCCTTATTTTTATTTATTTTTTTAAATGTTTCTTTTTTTTTATTGAGGTCATAATGGTTTATAACATTGTGTAATTTCAGGTGTACATTATTATTAGTTTCTGTATAGACTGCATCATGCTCACCACCAATAGTCTAATTTTTATCTGTTGCTATACATATGTGCCCCTTTATCCCTTTCACCCACTCTTATTTTTATTTAAAATTATACAGATGCGCACGTTATATTGCCAAAAAAAAAAAAACCCTGCTTCTACTCCCCGTACCCTAGATTTACATGAAAGAAGGCATAACCTAGTTACTTCAGTGTGGAGACCATCTTGTCTTTGTAAACTATTAAATCCCATAATCAATGTCAATATTTCATTTATGATTTATGATCAATTTAGCAATCTTGAATTATATTCATTTGCCAATTCTATTAACTGAATATGCTTAAATTTTATGTTCTAAATATTAATTAATGAATTTAGGTTACTGTTCCTCTAAGTACCAATATTTTATCCAGCAATACAAGTAAGTCTTAAAATTGGCTTTAACTTGGTAAGCAGCTACAAAACTTAAATGGAATGATAGAAATCTTTCCAGGAAAAGATATAAAAGGACCCTGAGTAACCAGGATATGGGAAGGTCAATTTCCACATCGCCTTCTGACTCCTACAGCAGCGATCTTGTCAGGTGGTGAGGGAACTGAATGCTGCAGAGGGGACCCCAAAGAGAAGGCCCCACATTTTCAACAACTGCTCTACCAGGGCTGGGAAGCCCTTCCTGCATGCAGATTATGCCGTTTTCATGCCGTATAAAAATCACTTTAATTTCCATGCCCAATTATTTTCTCCTGCATACATGCAGCATTTTTCCTAAATTCCCCATTTGTTTCTCATTCTGTTTGCCCCTAACATGACTAAATATTAATCCTTTCCCACTGTAAAACCATAGATGATTCACAGGCTCTAAGTTCTCTTGGTCTCTTCGGTTGTGGGATATTGGCTGAGGACACATATTTTCAAGTCAAAGCTTCAAGGATCTCACCCAGTATATTTTCCTATGATCCAAAGTGTTTATCTGAGGAAAAACTGCCACACCGGCCAGTCCAGTCACAATCACGTACACAAAGTTAACCAGACAGAGCTTTAACTAAGTTCGGTAGCCATTTGCAAAAAAATTCAGTTTCATAGGTTGGAATATTCTAGTTTTAACTCTGATTCAGAGAAAACTCCTTAGGGGAAGGAAGAGTTGAAAAACAAAAAGAAAAAAGAAAACTAAAATGAGGTAAAGAAGGATCCAATTTGTTCTTAGAACTTTCTATTCATTGAGTCAACAGCAGTTTCTTAGGCACAGCTTCTTCCATCTTTTCAAAGCAGCATGTCGTTTTGATTGGCTGGAGTTGCAACACTGGCCTAAACAATACTGCTTGGCCTCATCTGCCTTAGTCTTTCATGTTGTTGGACAGCTGAGAA
The DNA here is from genome assembly GCF_020826845.1 of Diceros bicornis minor. Lineage (NCBI taxonomy): Eukaryota > Metazoa > Chordata > Mammalia > Perissodactyla > Rhinocerotidae > Diceros > Diceros bicornis. The sequence continues at coordinate 28,097,808 of NC_080743.1, forward strand.
AATACTGTATTTCCAGAATACTATCATCATAACTGCCACCTGTCTTTTTGTACCAATATGGAATGATTTGTTCACACCTCTCCACTTAACTCTAGGAGCTGTCAGTACAACTCATGTTGATTAAGCCTCGGGACTTACAGGGCTAGAAATCTATCTACACGTTTGTAAAGCAGGAAGGCTTGGGACAACGGCAGGCAAGTTGGTTCCCAGCAATGAGTGAATTCCTCACTCTATTTCTAGGAGTCCCCAGGCTCTCTCAAGGCCTCAGGGTAGCTACTCCAAATGGGAGTGTTCAAGGGAATCTCCAAATATCACGGCCATGTTTCCCAGCCACGTCTTTGTGAAGGATGAGGAGCCAGGTAGTTTCTGAGCGCCTCCCCCTTCCCCCACACCGCCCAACATACACTTGCATTAGAGCCGGTGAGGGAGAGGAGGGGGGCCTGGGGGAGGGGCTGGTCAGAGAGTATAGTGCATATTCCCAATGGGATTAAAAACGTCTTTTCTAAGAACAAGCTGGCTACTGCCAACCTTGAAGTCCAGAGGCCATATGAAATAGTACGACAGGAAATTTTTAACGAGTTTCCTCCATCTACTCTTTTATGTTTTGGAGGTTCTTCCAAAATGTGATTATGCATGGTCCATAAGGTACCTGAAGAAAAGCTAGAGCTGGGCGTGGCAATGTGGACACTTATTAGCATTCCCATTCTTGCCCAAAGCTTGACCTTTGCATCTCTTTGGACCATTCTGTCATTTGGAGGGTGCATTCTGCCCATGTCCCACCCCAACACACATACACTCACACATATACACACACACACGCCAGCCATGTTTAGTGGGGCTGTTCTTTAAACCTACCCCATCAAGTTCCTTACTATTCCTTTAGTAGACATTTTTCTTTGTTTTCAGTTTGTTTAAAGAAGTTAATTGCTCCTATAGACAAACTTTTAACAAGTTGCTTATGGAAGGAAGATGAACTCCCTTTTTACGGCAGGCACTGTGCTAAGAGCTTTACATTTGTTATCTTATTTAATTCTCCTACAAAATATAAGGAGATAGGCATTACTCTTCCTTTGTTAGCGAAGGGGAACCTGATGCTCACAGAAGTTAAGTGGCACATGTAGCTGAGAACTCACCGTGGGCAGGCAGCGGGCCAAGTGCTTTAGATGAAATACCCACTAGGCACCTATCAAATACTTGTTGAGTGAACAAATGAACGAACTCTTCTAACCCTCACAGTAACTCTCAAGGTGAGTACTATCATCGTATCCATTTCACAGGTAAAGAAACAGACTCAGAGTTCAACTGGCTTGCCCAATATCAACTGGGAGTAATGACAGTTGGAGATGAGATTTGAATGCAGCCACATCTGGCACCAAAACCAGGATTCTCTCCATTCTACCATGCTGTCTCTAAAGGAAATACTAGAAACAAAGTCACTACAAACCATTTCCCCCTTTCTAAGCACAAAGGTATGCCTTTTATTAGCAGGTACTTTTCCCTCACAGCACAGTCAGAATTCACATCTGAGACAGGGACTTAGGAAATCACAAAGCATGAAACTGATTGGGGGAATAAAAAAGAACATCGTGAAACATTACCTAATTGTTTAGTAACGTTGTCATGCATTGTCCAAAATTGGCCTGGAACAGGAGTACAGCCAAGGAGAGAAATATAAACAGATCTCGCACTGGGATGAGCCATCTCATTTCTAGCCTTTCTGATTCATATGAGAAGAGGGGACATTCAAAGCGAACTCCAGGACTGCCATGGACCAGGCACACATATTCAGGGACAGAAAGAGCCAGTGAAGGGTCAGGGCTGAAAGAACATTTACACAAGAACTCCAGCAGGGAATTAAAATGTACTGTATGTTTCTGCCTTTCAAAGCATGATTCCCTTTCCTGTTTTTGTTATTCTGAAATTAAAAACATTTGGTCGGTGTGCCAGGCAGCAAAGGCTGCAGACACCCCAGGTCACCAACACCCCTCATGCCAGGGAAGGCAATCAAAACAGCTCTGACTTCAGAAAATCACAGCTGGGCTTTGTGCTTAACACCAAATTAATGTCTCACCATTACACATGATGGCTTATTGGGATCCTCTTGAAGTTAAAAAAAAAAAAAAAAACAAAAAAAACCCACAGGAACCAGAAACGATTACTTTAAAATTAAGATGTGTGTGTGCGTGGCTTTGCCTGCTGCCTCTGGTGAGTGCTTGTACATGACGTTGCCTAGGGGACTGCTGGCTCTGTTCACTGGTGTGTCACACAAAAGGTGCCATGAATGAATAATACCCAAACCAAAGGCAGCCCTCTCCCAAAATATTGAAAACACAAATCCCACTCCAACTGATTCAGGTTGGAGGTACTGAAAGAGGAACTGGCCACATTTTTTTTAAAAGACAATGACAAAATTTCGAGTCTACAAAAGAGATGCTAAGGTAATTATCTTCTTAAAAATGAGGAGATGCAGGCCGGCCCCGTGGCTTAGCGGTTAAGTGCGCTCGCTCCGCTGCTGGCGGCCCGGGTTCGGATCCCGGGCGCGCACCGACACGCTGTTTCTCTGGCCACGCTGAGGCCACGTCCCACATACAGCGACTAGAAGGATGTCCAACTATCATGTACAACTATCTACTGGGGCTTTGGGGGAAAAAATAAATAAATAAAATTTAAAAAAAACAAAAAAAAATGAGGACACGGGCCAGCCTGGTGGCATAGTGGTTAAATTTGCATGCTCCGCTACGGTGGCCCGGGGTTCGTGGGTTAGGATCACGGGTGCAGACCCACACGTTGCTCATCAAGCCATGTTGTGGTGGCGTCCCACATACAAAATAGAGGAAGATGGGCAGGGAGGTTAGCTCAGGGCCAATCTTCCTCAGCAAAAAAGAGGAGGATTGGCAACAGATGTTAGCTCAGGGCTAATCTTCCTCACCAAAAAAAAATAATTAAAAAAAAAATGAGGGGATGGATTTTTCTTTAACTTTCAATGTAATTCACACCAATGTTCGGTCAAACAGTTATCTCCCTAAACATATTTGAAAAAGATCTATTTTACCAAATTTCAGCATTCAACTTTTCAGGAAACTAGCTGCTATTTGCCTATCATGCCAAACAACTAAGCCTCTTACATATATTTCCTTCATGAAACATAATGCTTAGGAAACAGGCTGGAGGGTAATTTTCTTGCATCATCTCACTAACCTCTCCATAACGGCACTGTGATTCTTTTATCAGTGTGTTACCCTTAGAAGTTAGAAGCAAGTGAAAAGACAAGCCAATACTATGTATTTATCTCAAAAAGAAAAGTCAACAGTATGAGCTGGGGTCAGCCTAATTTCCCACACCTTCCCTAAATACCTAACCCCAAAGTGAGAGCTGATAATCAGGACCATGATACTGAGGCCCTCACAGGACTCTCAACATGAAAGCCTTCATTGTGTTCATTATTTTACACTTACCAGGACTGGAAAGTACACTAATACATTTTAAGAATTTCACAAATGAGGCAACTGGGGTCTAGAGGTTAAAGGACTTGTCCAAGGTCACAGTTTGTACATGGCCAAGTCTGGACTCAAATCAGGTCTGTCTTGACCCCAGAGCCATGCTTTTAACCACCACACTGTCTACCTTTGTCAAGAGAAAGCAAGGAGCAGCCTATTTTACAAAGCGAAAAGTAATTGAGAGAGCTCAGAGTCCAAAGAGGCAGAAACTTGACAAAAATAACATACATAAGCACAGCTTAAATTACTGCCCTTCACCCAAACAAAGAAATGCTCAACCAACTTACAATAACTTTCAGGTTTCCCTTCACATCAAAAGATTTGATCACCCAGTTGACAGACTTTTTGCACTTCAAGATCAGGATGAGATTTTTGACCACCTCAGGATCCTTTCGAGAAGGTCTTATGTCAATTATTATATCCACCTGGAAAGCACTGGGAATGGAAAACAAAGGCAGAGTTAGGACCCAAATGGCAGAAAGTTGCAACTATCTCCTCTCTTCCAAGTCTTCGTGTTTCCAGTGTCTGGCCAGTTGATTAAAAAACTGGAGTTGATCCCAGGCAAATGACATGTGCAAAACAGATTGTAAGTGCACACATAACAAAATGGTTTTACATAACAATAGAAAAATACGCTTGCTGCTGATGAGCCACTAAAATTTTTCTCCTCTTTGTGGGCAGGGGGCAACAATAGGTGATTACTTAACACAGCCACCATTTGAAACGGACTTGAACAAACAGAAGAGTCTCCTTTTGAAGCAGAATTGTTGCTTTTTCTACCTTCAACACCCTCCATGTGTAACTATCCAACTTGCAATATGTTCAAAATCCTTCAAAACCAGAAGTGGGCAGCAGTTTGGTGAGTAGGGAGGCACAGCAGTGAAAAAATTAGGAAACTTTAGAATAAAATGAGAGGCAAATGGCTGGAGAATTTTTTGACTTATATAGGTTTGCTTAAGCCATTAACATTTGCTACAGAATACCTGCATTTACTTTCCCAAACTTCTGGATATACAGTTATTAAAATAAAGAAACAGATGGTCAACCAAGTGATTACTGGAAAATTAATGCACACGACCCAAACTTCTAAGAATTCAGCATAAAAGGGAATTTTTACCAAACAATAACCTCTGTCATTCTGAATTTAAAGGAAAATCTTTCTTTCCATCTTGGTTTTACACACTTGTAAAGCATAAAATGAATGATATACTCGAATGAAGCCATAGGCTTAATATCTAAGCACATTTGCCAGATTGCTCCTGTTCCCATTCCCTTTTAATTTTCCACAAAATTCTCCATGTGGGACAGAATGGAATCTTACCAAAACTGATCTGTAGTTTATTCACTTTTGAAATCAAAATTTGATTAGAATTTTAACTTTGAAATCCCTCTACAATATAAATTTACATTTTAAGTCACTAGTCCACAGGAAATGCAGGCTAAAGGGGAGAAGGGCCTACTTCCTCCCCCTCTTTTCAATTCCCTAATCATTCTTAATAGGGAGGGTTAAATTTCCAGTCCCTGGGCAGGAAGCTGAGGGTGGGAGAGGGTGAACAAGAACACAGGGAGAGGCAAGTTGTATCTAATGGCTCTTTCGTGTGTCATCATGAAGGGCCACACCCCCAATACACACACAAGTGCGTACACACAGCATTAAAGTAAACAGTCATGAGTGCAAGTGTTCTGAGCACACTATGAACAGAATTTTATTAAAAACAGAATGTTATTAAAATGATAATTATGTTAATAAGGCACATTTTGTAATTTTCTTATCAGGGATAACCTCAGTCAAAGGAGACATTGATGGAGCATGAGTGAATGTGTCCTATAATCAGTCCTGAGAAATTCAGAACAGGCTTCGGGAGCTCATCTGCAAATAGGGGATCCAGAGCCAGATGCAAAAATAAAATAAAATACACACTGGCGCCTTGACTCCTTTCTTCAAAGCTTCTGTGAACCTCACCCAAAGCATCGATGGCTCCCTCCCTCCCTCCCTCCTGCGCAGCGGGTGCTGCACTGTCTCCCCGCCTCAAGTCAGGGAAGATCTTTATTTTCTTCTCTTCAGTTTAGAACACACACACACACAAACACACACACACTCACTCACCTGTAAGGGTTTGAGTTTGGAGTGATTAACTCGATGATGTGAACTTCCTTATCCTGGGGCTGGCTGGCTATCACACACCCTTCTGCTGCTTTGGGCTGAAGGTACTCGGCAAGGTAATTGAGTGAGAGAAAGTTCTTCCCTATGTTGCACGTGGGAGGGAACACTTGATCTGAAAGCAAAGGAGCACAAGACAATCTGTCAGACCACTGAGCTACAGGGTAACCAGACGCAAAGGAAAGAGCGTGATGCTGACACTGAGCAGGTACAGGATACAGGGAACACACGGAATGACAAGCCTAAGGAAGGGCCTTAGAATGCCTCAACCACAGCCCTGAAATGTCCCCCTACAGTCACCAGCAACCTCCTACTGACCAACTCTAGTGGCCTCTTTTAGTCTAAATCCTCTGTTTCCTGTTCTCTGTGATACTTCTTCAGCCTCATCCATTTCCTCTACCTTTCAGTCTCTTTCACTGGCTTCTCTTCCTCTGCTCATCCTTTAAACACCAGTGGTCCTCAATCTTTGGAGCACATCAGAATCCACCTGTTTGGACCTCATCCCAGAGAGTCTGATTCAGAAGATCAAGGTGGGGCCTCGGAAGCTTTCTTTTTGAAAAGTTCCATAACTGATCCTGATATAAACCAAGACTAAGAACCTCAGTTCCTTCCTCAATCATCTTTTGTCTCATATTCTTCCTAGATGATCTCAATCACTCCCACAGCTTCAACTGGTACCCTGATCATGACTCCTTTTCTGAGCTGCAGATCTGTACTGTCATCTGTCCACCAAGCACCTCCCACCTAAGAATCCACAGATATTTCACAGTCAGCATACTTAACACTGAATCCAATTATCTGTCCTATCCCCAAATATGGTCCTCCTTGGATATTTGCTACTTCAGTTAATAGGAGAACCAGCCAACTAACTAGTTCTCTGGCCCACCAGGTAGAATTAATCATTCCCTCCTATTTATTCCTCACAGGATTTTATACTCTCAAGACTGAAGTTTTGGGGGAAACAGTGAGGGCAGACTCACTTTCTCACAATCTTGACACAGACGACTAATGTTTGTATGGCACCTTACAGTTTACAAGGTGCTTTCACAAACATTATGTCATTGTGCCGAGGGCTGCTCATCACCTCCACCAGGGAAAGTGATGCAAGTACCAAGAGTCTGAAGATACTCCCCCACTGGCATATGCCATTGACACAGCACTGTGGTTGATGGGATTTCCATCCAGTGGTTTAAATGTTTAAACAGAACTTGAAACTGCTGGCAGTGTGACAGCTGGGACCAATGTCAAGGAAGTTCTAGGTGTAGCAACCTTTTTTTCAGAAGGGGTAATTAATCAGAGCCCTGGCACTTTAATGAATAGACTTCTGCCTTTTTCATTTAATGCCAGAGTTCAAATCCACAAGTGAGCCTCACTCAGGAGTGAGGAATCTGCCCAGGAGGTCTCAAGATTGGGTTGGTACTGCCCTCCCCCGCCCCCGCCCAACTTGTGCAACCCCCCTTGTGCTGAAGTCCACAGCACACACTGTGGTGTCATGGCTCTGCACACCATGGCACCTCCAGCACCACCCTTAGAACAGAGGGGACCAGAGGAGCTCACGAGGCCCCTGCTGTAGGCTTGTTGCAAGAGAGCGCTGGCTCTGCACTCTGCATTGTTCCCTAAAGACCCCCTCAGAGAGAAGAGGCCAGGGCTCCGCCGACTCAGGCTGCTGGAGCAGCCTCCCCTCCACATCTGCTGAGGGTTTTGCCAGATGAGCAGATGAGGAACGCACACCCTGCAGCTGCGGCCCTGCGGATGCCTCCCCCAGATCATAGGATGGAAAATGACATCGGAGTGAGAAGGCAGAAATTTAATCAAGAATCAGAGGCTGTGTGCATGGGCCAGGGACAGACTGGTCTGGAACTCAAGAGACTAGGACCCTCCTGGGACTCTGGCCTATACCCAGTTCCTAGATGTGGCTGGTTTACACCCGGCATATAGTAGCACATGGTATAGGTTTCCTGAATTAACAAACGTTAATGTGAGATTTGAGACAAATAACGAAAAACTTACCCACGTTGTGGCCCTCCTAAGCCACTAGGGAAAGTTTAATTGTTTACAAGTTGCTGTTATTAAGGGCTCAAGTCCTAGAAGCCATTGTCACCAAGTTGAATAGGCTGATCACTTTTTGTTGTGTGTGCATGTGTGCGTGTGGCGTTTTCCCCCTAAATGACCTCCAGCGTGCCTGGCATCAAAACTTAACACCAACTGCCAAGTAGAAAGGAAACCACAAAGGGGAATCCCCGGGTAGAAACCTGGCAAGTTTGGGGGGAAAAAAGTCACATGCTTATTTGTATTTTAGGAAAGGATTGACCAATGACTTTGAGATCTAGAATAATATACTCAGAGAGCCTGTGAGGTAATGCAAACTCCTCATTTTACTGTGGTGGAAACTGAGGCTCCAGTGGTAAATCAGAGCGTTGCTTGAAGCCTCACAGTTAATAAGACCAGTTGGGATAAGAACCAAAACTCCTCAATTCTTCCACCCTAGGTATACAGCTTAGAGCAGTAGTTCTCAGATGTTAGCAAGCATCGGAATCATCTGGAGGGCTTGTTAAAACACAGATGGCTGGATCCCACCCCCAGAATTTCTGATTCTGACCAACCACCCCAGCTGGTCTGGGGTGGGCCCAAGAACTTGCATTTCTAATGAGTTCCCAAGTATGAGGATGCTGCTGGGGGGTGGGGACCACACTTTGAGAACCACTGGGAATAGAGCAAGAGGAAGCTCATGGCCTGGGATCCCTGGGTACAAGTTGGGTAGAGACAGGTCAGGTTCTGGGAAGCTAGTGGATGAAGCTTGCTCAGTGGAGTCTGATCCATGATGATAAACAACACTGCCTTGTGGTCCACCGACCCAACCAAGGACCCTCACTTCCCCCAACTGTTCCTCCCCATGGTGTGGGCCAAAGACTTATAGCCAACTGGTGGCTGGAGTCAAGTTTCAGGGGCTCCAAAGCTGTTACCAAGGAGATAACCAGTTTTTACTAGACTGGACACCAGGTCCTTTAAGTTTCTCCCCAACCTAGAGTGTGGCTTTGGGGAAGTCACTTAACCGTTCACTCTCAGGGCAGGCAACAGCTGTTCCTAGAAGCTCATGCGCAGTCAAGAGAACAGAGCCCAACATTCTAAATGTTACTATAACATGTTTTCTTATTTTAACAAATTCCAAGGGGGTAATCAACATTCTTGCATGCTACTAGAATTCAGCTTCAGAAATGCAGACCATTGGCCAGGGCTTAGATCCTTTATTAAAAGAGATTTTTCATTTTGTTCCAATGGGACTTGACCTCTATTATTAGCTACCTGACTACCATGAGAGTTTAGTAACAGACGTCAACTTTCTGAAGCCAATTTTCGTCTAAAACTCCTCCTCTCTCTACTCTACTAAACAAGTCTTTCCACCCAGGTGGCCCACTTTCTTGTTTATGTTATGCTTATTTGGCTAAGACTTAAAATACAGCATCAGGCATTAGACTCAAGAGCCAGGAAACCTGGGTTTGAGTTCTGGCTTTGCCACTTGCTAGTAATGCGGATTTAAGCAAGTTAGCTCAACCCTCCACTAACCCCTCTGTAAAATGGTGGAAATAATGGTTTCCTCCTGAGATTACTGGCAGGGTTTAGGAGGGTGCGTGTGAAAGCACTTGATATGGCCTCTGCACGAATCACACACTCAACATCAGTATCCACCTTTCCTGCATCTGACCAAGAGCCCGGATCCAAACAACGGCTGGAACAAGCATTCAGTAACCCACTCTGCACTGCCACGCTGTCTGTGGAGCAGGCGACAACTGCTGTAGAATCCAGCAGAAAGCAGATGGACCCTGAAAACCTGAAATGCAGTCTTCACACAATCACCTGACTATAACAAGGACCTAGTCACAAGAGTTGTTATTTCTAGCAACTTATGGGGGCTCCAAATATAGTCAACTAAAAATAATGATACAGAAGTTACTAAAAAAGTAATACACTTTCAAAATTGAATCGCCGGATATTTATATCTCTCTACAAGGCAAGGAAATTAAAATAGGCAATCTCTTATCAAGGTCACACAGTTCCTTTCTCTAATAATTTGTCCTTGTAACAGGCATTAGTGTTAAAAATATATTCAAACACTTTTCCTCTGCTACTGTCTAAAATTTAACTGATGTCACAAGACCATAAACTGACATTGGCTTCAAGTGTTTACAGAATAATAGCTCTGTTATTATTCTGTTGAATAATAACTGTTGACCCATCCTGCCAACTCCTGCTTCATTCCATCAGTTACCACCTCCGTTCCCACACCCTCGGCTTCCTGTCCTCTACTCACTTCTTCTGACTTCTGTGCGTGGATGTTTTCTAAATCCTACACCAAAACCTCCTTCTCTCTCGACCACGCTATACCCCATTTCTCACTTGGCCATTACCAGGTCTGTTTCCTCAGAAGGAAAAAGGGAAGGAGGGGATGTGGGGGGAAGCAGGTCCCAACGATCCCTCAGGTCCCTGCCAGCTCCAACAGTCGGTAATTCTATGATTCCTCCCTAACCACCTGGTCTCAGAAAAGAAAACAACTGACTGTCGTAAATCAGTCATTAATTGAAACCAGGTAAAATTTACCTTCCCCCACTTTAATATAAATGTTTCTTGCTATCTTGAGTTCGGTGAATGAAGTAACTGCTCCATATTCCTTGCGGGCCCAATTTAACAGATGTTCATTTCCATGGGGGAAGCTCCTTTCTTCTGTTTCTGCTGACAAGGAGAAGTTTCCTGACGAAAACTGGACCACAGAACCCTCAGACACCTAGAGGAAATAAAATCATGTATTTAATGTGGCATAGTCACCCGGAGCTAAATCATAGAGAAGGCGTTTATCAGACATCTTATGGATATTTGTCAATCCAACCTCTTCCCTTTGTTATACAGGCAGAGCATCTTTTTTTCAGCAGCTGACTCAAGAAATAAACCCAAGGGTACTTCTCCCAGGTAATGACAAAACTACCAACAGTGCAGGACATCCCTTTGAATTTTTAAAGAACGTTGTCATGAGAGACTGCAGACTGCGTTGTGAGTAATCGTAAGAATTATCACTGCTATTTTCCAGATATCTAAATTGAAGGCCAACCTTTCAAGTAATGTGTTTCAAGTCAAGCGGGAAGCCTTGGTGAGTGCTGTCGCGGGCTTGTAATGGGCTTCAGGATCAGGGCAAGAGATCCCAAAGTCCTGCTAGCAAGCGAACGTGACTTCCAGGTCTTCCACAGCTGCAGTGTCACCACCACAGGGACACAGCCAGAGTCCCTTTGGTTTAGGTTCTCCTGAGCTCTGAGATAAAAAGAACGGCCAGAGGTTGCCAGTCTTCTGCCACATCACACTACCTCCTAGCACTCAGATGAATCCATATTACAGTTTATTTTGTAATAAGGCCCCCAAATTCCCATAGATAATGAAGTCAAGAGGCTGTTAGGCGGATCCTAACAAAGCTTTAAGGATGATTTATGCAAGTCCCACATTCTTGCTGGAGGTATTTAGACCATCGCTGACTTAGCAAATCATGGTATACATAATTAACACAGACAAATGAGGAAAATTATCATCTTGTTGCTGCACTATAATCAAATTTAGTTGATGGTGAAAATACGTATGTCATCTTTATTGGCTTGCATTTATAAAATAACAGATTTTCTCAATGTCAGGTTGAAACCTCAAAATATGAGCAAAAAGGCTCACAATTCCCAAGTCATAGAACTATAAATGTCTTGTATTAAGTTTCACATTAACTATTTACCACTGACAAAAAGCAAGCCATTTCTGAAGAGGATATAAACAGCCAGACTACAAGCAGCCCCAGGGCAGGGATTCTGTTTATGGTTCTATCGCTTATAGCAGCATTTTCAACTTTAACACACATACAAAATAGTACTTACCCTAACTATTGTGCTAGGCATTAATATTTTCTATTCAATTATATATACATATATTTTTTAAATGCTAGCAAAGAAGTATTTCACTGAATTGATTCCATGACCTACTACTAATGCTGTGGTCTCCCTCTTGGCTGAAAACCAGAAGCACCTAAGAGCTTGAGGACCAGGCCACATCCCAGACCAATTAAAATCTTTGGGGCGGGCCCCAGGCATCGAAATATTTTAAAGCTCCCTGGGTGTTAGATTTGAAAAACACTGTTATAGGTCAGGCCTAGTGTGGGCATCTCACAGCTTCCTTTACACCAGTGATTCTTACCCAGGGGTGGTTTTTTCTCCCAGGGGACTTTTGGCAATGTCTGGAAACATTTTGATTGTCACAACTGGGAGGGAAGAGCTACTGGCAGCTAGCGGCTAGAGGCCAAGGATGTTGCTAAACATCCTTCAATGCACAGGGCAGCCTCCACAATAAAGAATTATCCAAAATGTCAATAGTAACATGACTGAGAAATCCTAGTCTACACTTTGGACTGACCAAATGTTACTACCACTCAAACATATACCAGATCCCCAAACTGGATCCCGAAATTGACAGCCCTTTCTACACTAGAAATCAGGCTGTTTAGTACTTAATAAGGAATAAGAGAATCTTTTTGGTTTGTATTGGCTTGGGAGGCCCAGAACTCTTCATTAATAAGCTGGACATAAACTATGACCACTAACAATAGTTACTATTCACTGTCACCTATTATGTATCAGGCCCCACGAAGTGCCATCAAGTGTGCTAATGACATTTGCTAACTGTCCCGATGCCAGTTATAAGCAGAACCAGTGGGGACTGTTTAGCTTTGACCTTGTTTTGACATCACCTACATAAGAAAAAGCTCCTGTGCCCTTTACCTGCCAAACCACAACCACACCAACCTATGTATAAATCCTCTGAGGCTTAGCTACTCAGCAACACTGAACTTCAAACAATGTTTATCTGATTTTCTGATAAGCACTGTAGTAAAAACTTTCTTTTCATTGAAAAACACTTGTGCAAAAAAGTCCTTTTTATCAAGCCAGTCTCCGAAAAAAACCCACAACAGTCCAAAGGCCTTTGTCCCACTGCCAGCACAGTTGTGAATGTTAGGGCAAGCATCCCTGGATGTTCTGACCCTTTCGTCCTCATTCAAGTTACAGCATAAAATAAAACAATTAGGTTTGAAATACGTTATATATAGAGTACATTTCTGCAGAGTGGAAGGTGGGATCTATCAGCCTGGTGCATTCCAGAGGCAAGAATGTGAACAGTATAAATAAGAGAAGAAATAGGGAGAAATTTCTGAATGTATCCTGAAGTAACTGAAAAATGCTACCATAGTATAGCTGATTCTTCACGAAGGGGCAACTCTTGGCTGATCCCTCCATGCACCATCAACCCTGCTCAAGTCTGTCTTCTCCTGGGCCAGCAGCAACAAGGATCATACACTCAGGGCTGAGGAATTTGGAAAAGGAGGTAACCGCCACTCCTCAGGCACATTCCAATAAGAAGAAAGCAAAGCTGCCAGGGCGGCAGTGAAGTGTCCCTGACTGCAGGTCAGCGGAAATTTTCTGCTGCAGCAAGAGGTTAGTCAGCACTCCTGATCACCAGCTCTCCCAGTTCTGACAAAGCTGGAGGCCGACAAAGACCCCTCAATCCCCATTGAGTTTTAGAAGGTATTGTTATTTCCATCTGACCCTCAGGATGACCTGTGAGGTAGGCTCCTGTGATTTCCACGGTAGAGAGGAGGAAACCTCCGTGAAGCAAATGGCCTAAAAGGTCAGAGAATCAGACCAGGGCAAGATCAGAACAGGAGACTTCTGACTCCTGGTCACAGATGGCCTCTGCTTGAACCCTTCCAGAAAGAAGACCTTGCTAGCTACCAAGGCAGAAGATTTCTGTTCTTACCTTCTATCTGCTTGTCTGAGCTGTGCCTTCCAGACCAGAGACTTCCTTCCTCTTTCCTCCATGAGACAAGCCTTCAAACATTTGAAGATGTCACTAGAGCCTGACCACGACTTCACTTCTGCAGGGCAATACCTCCAGCCCCTCAACTCCTCCCTAGAGACCACGGTTGTCGGCTCTTCACCAGCACAGTCTCTGCAATGTGGTGCCCAGGACAAGGCTCAGGGTTTTGGGTGTGGTCTGACGAATGTACCGTGATGGTTAATTTTACATCAACTTGACTGGACCATGGGGTGCCCATGCATTTGGTCAAACACTATTCTGAGTATTCCTGTGAGGGTGTTTTTGGAGGAGATTAACATTTAAATTGGTAGACTAAGTAAAACCAACTGTCCTTCTTAACTTGTGTGGGCCTTATCCAATCACTTAAAGGCTTGAATAGAACAAAAGGCTGACCTTCCCCTGAGTAAGAGAGAATTCTCCTGCCTGAGGACATCGGCTCTTCCTGGTTCTATAGCAGCCTGCTGGCACTGGGACATCAGCTCTGCAGATTTTGGACTTGCTAGCCTCGAGAATCACACGAGCCAATTCCTGACAATAAATCTCTTTCTTTATATATGTGGACACTGCATGAGGCCCAAGATTGCAGGAGGTCCAAGATCACACTAGCTTTTATATCAGCTGAACTCTGCTCTTATCTCATATTCATTAATTTATGGTTTAAACATACATCCAACAAACATCCATTGAGTGCCCGCCTACTCCGAGCCAGACGCTGTTCTAGGTGCTGGGGATCTAGTAGAGAATGCGAAAGACAAATTTCCCCCTCTGTGTGGAGCTTACAGTCTAGTAAGGAAGCCAGAGGAGCAAAACTAATAAGTAAAACGAATAATATGGTAATCAGTGCTATGGAACAAAACCAATTGAGAGAAGAAGAGAGGGGTACTAATACTTTTAAATGTTGTGATGGGGAAAGTCTAACGGAGAAAGTTACTGAGCAGTTAAAGACCTGAAGGAGATGAAAGAGCAAGCCATGCACACGTCAGGGGGAAGAGCACTCATGGTTGAGACCCAGCAAGTGTACAGGTCCAGCCTGGGGAAGGAGGCCAGGGTGGCCTGCGGCACAGGGGTGAGGGAAGACCGGCAGAATAGGTCAGAGAGTTCAGAGGACATCGGTAGGTCCAACAGGACCCTGCAAAGCATTGTTAAGGACCCTGGTGTTTAGTGTGGGTGAGATGGGCCACCACTGAAACTTCATTAAAACACCTAACAAATGTTTTAACAGGATCACTCTGGCTGCTATGTCCAGTCTAGACTGAAGGGAGACAAGGAGCAGGAAACCAGTAAACTTCTGGAATTATCTAGGGGAGAAAGAGTGGCAGCTCACACCAGGGAGGTGGTGGTAGAGATGATGGTACCTAAATCCCCAGGTCTTTATCAGGTCGAGGCTCTTCACATCCTTCCCTTACATCAGTAATTCTTTTCATATAAATACCAAGTCTTATATTCATTCTTTAGATCCGTATTTCAAGTCTGCAGAGACCAAAAAAATTCTTGTTCCTTTAGTTGTCAATATCTCGGAATTTCATACGCATGCCTTTTACACGTTCATCTATATCCCTAAGAAGCTGAACGAGACCAGACTGAGGTCTATGACTTACAGGTACACTCCCACGCTGACCCAAGCACATTAAACAGCACTTGCTGGGGTCCAAGGTTGTTCAACTACAAAGTGACCCCCTGGAACTGTCCTCATCTTGTCTGTAAGGGCATCATGCTAGAAGCTGTCAAGAGCCCCACTGAAATAAAGACATGATATATCAATGTCATTCCTCTGTTCTACCAGTCTGCTCTACTCCTTGCGCAATCTTCATGGTGTGGTACCCGTACTAGAGTCTGGCCCAGGTTAAAGTTTGTGGAAGAAGACAGATGCAAAGAGATTAGCAAAAAACAAGAAAAAAAGGGAAAATAACAATTTTCTAATACGAAGAGGGGTTACAATCACTAATCCAAGGAAAATAACCACACGAGTGAATACAGAACTGTTTTTAAAAAATATCAAGAGCAAGGATATTATATTTGGATAAAATTGCAGAAACTTTCCAAGGCTATTTATTCCACCCCCACCCTCTACCTTAGTTGTAGGTTCTTGCCATGCTACCACCCCATTTCTGGCCCTTATATCTCAACCAACTGGGTATCTCAACCATTACAGCAACCTCCTGCCTTCCAATGCCAATAGGTCTCCTTCCACCCCTCCACCACACTGTCACCTGGGAGATCTTCCTAAAAAGTAAACCCACGATGATGCAGGACAGCATCTAAGCATCTTAACTGGCACATGACCAGAGAGGGCTCTGCCTGCCCCAATTCCCACCACTCCCCGACGCACTCGCCATAAGCACCCACTCACGGTGGCAGAATATATTCTGCTGCTTCGGGCTCCCGGGTCTTTACATCCTGCTCCCCACCTGGCCTGCTCTTCCCTGCCTTGCTCACCTGGTAACTGCCCCTTGTCCTCCCACAGGGATCACTTTCTCTGTGAAACCTCCCAGGCTCCCTTTCTCTCCTCAGGATGGAGCTGCCCCTGTGCCTTGGGCATACCTCTAGTCCAGCCCTTCTCGCACATGAGCTGCTACCTATTTATCAGCAAACCTGCCACCCGCACTTGACAAAGAACAACACCTTGATGGCCAAGAAAGTGCCTTGTTCATGCTGAATCTCATGGGTCTGGCAGAGTGCTAGGCACAAGAGTCTCAAAATTGCTTGTTGCATGAAAGCTCAACGCTGCTCCTTACAGGAAAGGATAGGCCACAATTTCTTCATTCCCCAGCTCTTACTTCCCTCACTGCCCAGGAAATGATCTTTCATCCAGGCTGTAAAGTTAATGATTTGATTTTTCACCCAATAACTCCACCTAAAAACCAATTATGAAATCATTTAGTAGTTCCATGTCTCCCTCTAGGATCCACTGAACTTTCCTCCTGCTTGCTAATTGAAACCCAATCCTCTGACATTCCCTGACATGACAAACGTCTTCCTGTGGGAATGAACAGAGCATGGAGCTCCAAGAATCCTGATTCTTAGCAAGCATCTGTTGAAAGGGCAAATGTGAAGCACTTTACTGTCCAACAAATCCCGGCCTGCCGAGATGCACACCGGGCCACCTCCTCTCCTGAATGCTCTTCACTACTTACACCGTGCCGGCATTTGTATTTTCAATTCTGGTTACGCTACCAGACTTTTTTAAAGAGCAGAACATTACTCTATCTGCCAGTGCTGCGAGTTTTATTACAAGAACTTACGGCTAGGGAACGAGAGCCAAGTTTTATTATTTTTTCTGGACCAGATTCAACAACCTTGTCCAAAAGAGCAAGAAAAAAG
Source organism: Diceros bicornis minor (assembly GCF_020826845.1). Classification (NCBI taxonomy): domain Eukaryota; kingdom Metazoa; phylum Chordata; class Mammalia; order Perissodactyla; family Rhinocerotidae; genus Diceros; species Diceros bicornis. The sequence goes on from NC_080743.1 coordinate 28,114,677, forward strand.
CAAAAGAGGCAACCAGCCCTTTTGTTTCCACACCTGCGTTTAAGCTTTAACTCTTAAAGTCCTCAGCAGACCCACAGAAGCCTCGAGAGTGATCTCCCAAGCCTGAGTGGAATGAACACATCCTGGCTAATGGGTACAGTCACCATTTTCCTGGAACTGAGGCTCTTCATTTTAGCACTTATCTCAGCACATTACCGACTCAGAGGGCTGGTGGTTGCATCACAGGCTCTCTCTGGGCCTCCCTCAAGTTGACTTGGTCTTCAGTGAGGAAGGAGAGCAGAGCTTTGCTGAGGATGGTACCATACTGTAGAGCCTCATCTAGTCCTAGCCCCCTGCTCCCGCTTCCTTGACCCCCACCCCCAAAAGAATGCTCCCAGGTGAACGATCCTGATGAAAATGCAGGCTACACTATATCATGGGTAGCAATTAAGTCTCATCTGAAGCTTCACCTCACTTCCTTCGTGTCTGCTTACCTGTCACCTTCTCAAAGGGGCTGATATAAAATTACAATCCAGCCGCCCAGCAGCGCCCTACTCTAGTAATTCTGGTTCCTCCCAAACCCGCTTTACACGCTTTTATTTCTAAGATACAGTATAGTCACCTTCTAAACTACCACAAAATTTACTTATTTATTATGCTTCTTGCCCACCTCCTCCCACTAGAATGTAAGCTCCTTCAGAGGCCGGGATCTTAGTCTGCTTTGTTCATGCGTATATCTCAAGCACCTAGAACAGTGTTGGGTACAGAAAAGACACTCAATAAGTATTTGCTTAACGAATGAATGAATCTTGAGGCAGTGCCTACCTACAGTTCTGTGCTGAGAAGGATTCTGAGGTCATCTTCAGGAGTACTGGAAAAATGGGAATGAGCACCATGATCAGTCATGTGTCTGCCAGGGGCTCAGGGCAGGCCATCCTTGCTCTACAGGAGCCACTAGCCACATACCACCACTGAGTGCTTGAAAGGCTGCTAGTTAAAATGACCTGTGCTATAAATGTCAATACATACCAGACTTTAGTACAAGTAAAAAGTCTCAATAATATTTTATTGATTTCATGTTAAATGATATTATTTTGGGTTAAATAACATATGCCATTACAATTAATTTCACTTATTTCCTTTACTTTTTTATTTTTTTATTTTATTTATTTTTTTTTTTGTGAGGAGATCAGCCCTGAGCTAACATCCGCCAATCCTCCTCTTTTTTCGCTGAGGAAGACGGCCCTGGGCTAACATCGGTGCCTATCTTCCTCCACTTTATATGGGACGCCGCCACAGCATGGCTTACCAAGCAGTGCGTCGGTGCGCGCCCGGGATCCGAACCAGCGAACCCCGGGCCGCCGCAGCGGAGCGCGCACACTTAACCGCTTGCGCCACCGGGCCGGCCCCCTTCCTTTACTTTTTTAATGCACTAATAGAAGATTTAAAATTACCCATGTGGTTCGCATTTTATTTCTATTGGACAGCACTGCTCTAGATCCTCCTCCAACATGACCCTAAGGGAGGAATATCTTTATAAACTGATAATGTCCATCCATCCATCTGCTTCTTGGTCTGGTCTCAGAACAAAAATCAACATCAAGAAGACATAGCAAGCCAGTGCTTCCCAAAGTGTGATCCTCAGACCAGTGTATCACAGAGAGAAGTATGGTAAAATGCAGATTCCAGGGTGGGGTGGGAATGCAGGGTCCAGGAAACTGCATTATAATCCTCCCCCACCACCCCATGATTCTCATGCAAACTTGAGGATCGCTGCTCCAGCCACAGATACAAATATTATTTAAACTCCAAATAATCTTTGTAAAGTGTGAACAGGATTGCTTGGAGAACAAGCAAGAATCTTCTCTCCTGCACTGGTGGGAAAGAAAAAAGCCAAGAGGGAGAGAGTAAAGCCAAGTCATGGATGGAGTCATTTTCTTGCACATCTAAAAAGAAAGAGATGGGCCCAGTGAAATAAGAGGAGCCATAGCTTCCCAATGATAAAGAAAAGCTTGCTGAGATCTCAGAGGAAAATCTGTTCCAGGAATCTCACACACGCACACCCCCTATAGCTCGGCTGTGGTCCATTTGGAGCTTGAGCTATGGGTTGGGTGAGGACCTGCTATTCAGGTTACAGCTCCTTGGGGCTGCTCTAACTCACACACCCAACTTCACACATTTACATGACTTTGGCATTGGTGAAAGTTCAGCCCTTGCACAATCAGGATTGGCTCCTCTCCCTCTTCAGTCCTGCCCTGCACCCAACGTTTACTATTCCTCTTCCTTTTTCCTGACTCTTGCACCGACAAATCTCTTTTTGGAGTTGCCTGCTTAGGAAAATAGAAAGAGCAAAACAAGGAAAACAAATAAAGCAAAGAAAAACACACTGACATTTCAGAAACACCTGCTGTGCCAAGAATTTGCAAGTTCAATTCTAGGGGAAAAAAAGACATATGGTACAGTAGAATGGGCATTTCTCTAGAATTTAGGTTTATGTATAAGTAGGATCTATGCAGGTTGGCCTAGAACTTGTAACAGTGCCCACATAGAAAGGCATTAAGGAGACTATGCTTTGATGCATTTTGTGCACAAAGTCCAACAGAAACAAACTTACATAAAGTACCGGAACAGTACTGAAATATTTACCTCCCAAATGTGGACTGAACCCTACATTCTGAAAGAAGAAAATCACACATTCTCCCTAACCAATTCCTGGGAGGACTGTGCTTGCCTAGCTCCTCCAAAGCCACGTGATGTGAAATGTGATCTGAAACATGTTTTCTATTAACCACATATCATGACTCAATTTTTTCAAAGTTTGTTTTAAACAAATAATAACTTCCATGTCCATGAACCTACAGTCATAATTTGCAAAGCTACATATTCATGAGCCTTGTGATTATGGTATCTGCCAATCGCGTGTTTAAGAAACACAAATCCATGCATAAAAATTCCTGGATGTTTTTATTTTGTGTCCACAGCCAGATTACGTTCTTCCAATAAAATGACTTAAAACATATTCAACAATTTCTCTCAAAGTATTCATTACGATTATCCTCTGCTTTTAATTTTTACTTCTGCTGAAGGAATTTATTTCAAACTAAAGGATTGAAACTGCCCTCTGTTCTGAATGCCCTACATGTTTACACATGTCCAAGAGGAAAGCTTGGAGATGCTGCCCTCTGAATATAAACATGCACAAACTTGAACGTGAGCCAGTGCAAAAGCAATACTCTAATCTCCCACGGAAACGTTACGCAAAACAATAGTATATGTGAATATGTGTATATACAAAGAGAAGCAAAATAGCTCACTTCATCTGAAAGACGGACTCAGTTCCCACAGGTTACCAAATTAATGAAGTGTGAGCTGCTATATAATGTAGAGTTTTCCAAAGCAGAGTCCCACGCCACACAGGGATCTTCGATGGCCTTATGATCTCTCCAGACTCCTAAATCTACCCTTTCTCATCCTCCAGTGTGTTACCATGATGTTAGGAGGAGGCTTGACTCAAAATTTCAAGTACATTTGCCTTCTACAGGGTGTTTTTCAACGAGAAAAAAAATGTTGGCATCATTACTATTACTTGCCACAATCCTCAATCTACTGTTGCCCTCCAAATGTGCTTCTGGGAAACCTCTCACTGGGGAGGATTTTTTTTTTTTTGGCTGAGGAAGATTGGCCCTGAGCCAACATCTGTGCCCATCTTCCTCTATTTTGTATATGGGACAGCATGGCTTGATGAACAGCGTGTAGGTCTGCGCCTGGGATCTGAACTTGCTACCCCCGGGCCACTGAAGCGGAGCGCATGAACTTAACCACTATGCTCCTGGGCCAGCCCCTGGGGCGGATTCTTTCTTTTATTTTTCTTTTATGTTACATCCAATCTGCCAAACCAGGTTCAAGGGCACAAACTGAATTTTACAAACACTTGGCTCCAAACAGGTTCCCAGAATTCTCGTTACGAGTTCCTCTTCATCAAGACTGAGAATCTAGGTTCATTTTACAGACAAGGAAATTGAGGCTCAGAGAAGCTAAAGGATCAGCCCAAGGCACAGAGCTGGTAGAAAGCAGGGCTGACAATAGGACCAAAGACCTCGTTTCTGACTCTAGAGCTTTCTCCTCCACCACCACGGAGTAGTCAGCTACCAAGCTCAAGAAATCAGGAGAGCAGGGCAGACAGAGCCTCCGTCGCCCTCCTACTAATAGAACACTGGGACATAATAACCATAAAGCTCTTACTGATCACTTACTAGGTACACGTTTTCTAGATTCTGAATCCTCACATCTGACGAGCGAAAAAACTGGGGCTCTGAGAGGTTGGGTAAAGCCCCAGATTAGGTAGTTTTAGCAAAGGACAAGTGCAGATTCAAACTGTATCTGTTGGACTCCAAAAACGGTGCAACACAAACCCAGGCTTTTAAGAGAGCGGAAAGGGACAGAAGTAAGACAACGCCGGCAGTTATGCCCTTCCTGCCTGTTGCACAGAGACGCTCCCCAGTGGGTTGCTTCCTTCTCTTTCTCCCCTTCCCCAGCGGCCTGAGGAGCTGTGCTGGTGACAGTAGAGGAGAAGGGAATGGAAACGGCAGAGAGAAATAGTAATGACTGTTATGGAAACAAAATAACTGCTTGGCTGGAAGAAGAGAGATCTGTTATAATAAACAACAACAACAACTGCCAAAGGATCTGAAACTGATTGAATAGAAACTATAGTAGATACAGCATGGCAAGAATATTGGCTGTATAAATTTAAGATGTAAATGCTTCTGTGATGGTCAGTTTTAATATGTCAACTTGGCTTGGCTCTCATGTCCAATTATTTAATCAAACACTAATCTAGGTGTTGCTGTGAAGGTACCTTGTAGATGCAATTAAAGTCCATCATCAGGTGGCTCTAAGTAAGGGAGATTATCCTATGTAATCTGTGTGGGTCTGATTTAACCAGTTGAAAGGCCTAAGAGCAGAGCTGAGGCTTCCCCAAGGAAGAAGAAATCCCACCTGTGGACAGGTGTCCTTCCTGACCGCCAGCCCTGCGGATTTCTGACTTGCCTTGCCTGTCCCCACAATGGCGTAAGCCAATTCCTTGCAATAAATCTCTTCATATATATCCCCTACTGGTTCTCTGTCTCTGGATAACCCCTGACTGACACAGCTTCTGTGAATGGCTGACGCAAGCCCCAAGAGGAATGGAGCTGCATATTCTGGCTCAGCAACCACAGACCTAAAAACAGTTTGGGGAAAAAAGGTTCTAAAGGAGATTTTCTTGGCGGGGGGTGGGGAATGGAGGTGGGCCTTCAGCTCCAAAAATGGCTGGACTCCTCTTGAACTCCCTAACGTTAGCTCTCAGCCACAGGCAGACCATGTTCTGGTGTTCACCCTCATTTTCCAGTCTACAGTTAACAGTCTCTGAAGACAGCCAAGGCAATCTCCTATGCCAAAGCAAAGAAGGCTACACTGAACATGTTTAACACTGATGAAGAAATAAATGATCCCAGAGGTCTAAGGACAGGTGCAGATACTAAGCAGAGCATCCTGGAGGAGCTGATCCAGAGTCAGGCCAACCAGGGGAGCCCAGAGGAACAATTATGTTGGGACAGGGGTCAAGAAGCCGTTTTAAAGCCCTTACCTGAGTGAACTACTGGCATGACCTAGATGCCAGCACTGAAACAAGCCAGTCACAATACACCGGCTGAAATGAGACCAGATGGGCGATTCCACACCAGCTCCTCACTGGGTCAGGTGAGCAATGCCCCAATTTGACTCTACAAGTTCAACTCTGAAGCCCTGGTTTTGGGACAGTCATTAGTGGCTCCAGGTTGCAGACCAGCGTTCCTATTGACATCACAGTCACACCCTTGAGTCAGGTGGTGTGACCATCCCCAGTGAGGTCTCCATTTACCCTTCTGGAAAGTGTGGGGCACCTGGATTACGTACGTCCTTCAGGGGGTCACCCAACTACCTTCCTTACACTATCTGTGACTGAAGGGTAATGGCAAGGCTCCAACCACAGAGGAAAAAAAATCAGGGAAAAACAAGCTCAAAACACCCATGGGGGTTAGTCACTTTTAGAATGCTATTTTTAAGGTGGCAGCCACCCTGGCTAACTTCCAGCCAGTAGTAGGGTAACTGCTGACACTACCTCAGAAGCTTCACATGATGTCTAGGAATACTACTGTTATATATAGTCAGGTGTGATCAGGACCACCTCTCACATCTAAATCTCAGGGAAAGCCATTTAACCTCAGTATCTTCCTCTGCAAAAGGAGAACCCTGGGCCAGATGACGGTGGATAATTAAAATCCAATATCCCTGGCCACACTTACTTGCTCCCATTCAAAGCACAACTTCATTCAATCCCAGGATCGAATCTGGGATACATGATATAAAGGGAGAAAGTATGGGAAATGTAGCCCAAACTGCTAATCCTCATCATTAAAAAATATTTATTGTTATTATTGCTAACATTTATGAGCAGTTATTATGTGCCAGGCACGACTGTAAGCACTCTACATGGGTTACAGCCACCACTTACTAGCTAAGTGACCAGTTAACTTAACATCTCTTTGTTTCAGTTTCCTCACCTTAAAATGAGGATAATAACAGTACTTACTTCATAGTCTTGTTATGAACATTAAACAAGGTAATATATATATATAGTGCTTAAAAGGGTGCCCAGCACATGGCGCGTGCTGTGTTTGTTAAATATACACATACCTGTGTACATATCCTCACAACAGGACACAAGGGTTGTCTGACAGATCTTGAGGTTGACAGGCCACGATTGATTCCTCACAGTGATGGGACCATAGCCTTCTTGTCCAAACTGCTAGGAAAGGATATACAAACCAAGTTTTCAAGGATTGGAGCAGTGTTGGCTCCAAACAGCAGCTCTGAATATCACTCAGCAGCCTGCATCACCAAGAAACTATAGAATCTCCAGAACAGGCTCACTGTGTTAAAGACGGAAGGGCTCGAGATCAAATGGGCAGTGCCCACTGTAGGCTTTTGCCAGAGGTGGCAGATGAATTAGCACCTGACTTCCAGGTACACCCTGGGTCCTAGTATCACAGCTGTGTCATTCACCACCCAAACGGGACAAGGCAAGAGCAGACCAATGATGACTCCCTGGCCCAGTGGCATTAAGAGCCCAAGCACGCAACAAAGACCCCAGGTCATCTGGGGATAGGTATTAGAACCACAAGCAAAAGCAGACCTTGGGATACAAATTCTACCCTGGACCAGGAAACAAAAAAGGCTAAAGGGACCCCTTCCTCCTCTGAAGAAATCAGCTTCCAAGCCAGGGAGTTAGCTGATGGAGGCTTTGAACGGCAGAACTGGGTTGCCTCAAATAAACCCAATGACTCTGTGCCAAGGAAGGAGTTAGGACCATCCTGTGGTCCTTTTCAGAGATGAGGAATATAGGCCACCTGTGGGGTACTTACCAAGGGCCTCACTGTCTTCAATTTATGAGAGGACCAACGCACAGCCACAAGCTTTCAAGTCAGCCTCACTGGAATTTCCCAGGAAACAAATTTTTCCCCCTCCCATGACACGAAAAAATATTCTGCAACCTCCTGCAACAAAACACTTATTTCTTCTACCAAACAGCCCTCTGGAGGCTGCCCAACACGTTAACCAAGGGCATCTGAGATGTAATATTTGATACAATTGCCCAATGCTTAGAAAGGGCAGATTCATCAGATTACCAGATTAGCCTTAGAGAGTAAAGCCTTGAAGGACGTCATGGAATTCTACACGAAAAAACACCAACCTTCCCCCCTCAGTGAAAGCGAGTTTATTTTAACCTAATTTGTTGAATGAAAGCAAAGCCTTTACAGGGCTGGGGCCCATGCCTGCACACAGACATGACACAGCAAGTCCAGAGGAGCCAGGAAAAGTCTACGCTTTCATGAACCCTCCCGGACAGGATGTCTTGATCAGGAAGAATACACCCAGGCAAACCTCATACGGCCAAAGGGCCGCTCACTGGCAACATTCACCACCTTAACCCAGCGAGTTAGGATAAATCCTAGGAAGTCTTTCAAAAACTCTTTCTGGACCAAGATTACCAGCTGAAAATGGACTCTTTCCAATGCTCTAATTGCCACAGTGACATTTAGGAAGAGCTCTCTCACCACAAAAGGGCCAGCAACTCCTTCCTAGGAAATATGGTAGTTGACTGACCCTAGTTCATGAGAGGATCAAGCCCCTTATAATTAGGGCTCTTATGGACAAGCCACAAAACCAATAGATAAGCAGCCTCTGGAACAAAAATGCATGGTACACAACCACTTAGAATATCCCACAGGACACAGTGAGTCATTCCACAAGAGACATTTAAGAAAAAGAAAAAAAAGAACCAATCTTGAAACATTTAGTTATTTAATCTGCCTTTAAGAGAGAATTTATTTGGGGAAAGACCTCACTGGAAAATCTAAAATGGTATGTCCAGACCCCTAGTTTATAGGGGTGACACTTCTGGTTGAGCAAAAAGCTGTGTTTGTGTCCACAACCCTGACCCATCTGCCACATGCTGCATCTCAGTCAGCCCCACCGAGGGAGCTGCCTTAACTGCATTTGGAAGAAGATTCTTATTTTCTCTAATTTTCAGGATCCAACCATGGTACTTATTACACTGAACTGCAATTCCCGATCTCTTAACCATCTCTCCCACATAATGGGAAGCTCCTTGAGGGCAGGCAACCCGCTCCACATCTCTCTGGATCCCCCAACGCAGCCCAGTTCCCAGCATCCTGCAGGCACTAACAACTGGGTGTTGGATGAATGAACAAGTAGATACATAAACCATCATACCAGGTATGCTAATGTCATGTTTTCCTAAACATGGAGAAAACTGCCAAACAAGGGAACGAAAGAAATTAGAAAAGAAAAACATCACTTCCAGATTTTTAAATGCAACGTAGTAGTGAACACAGAGATTTTTTAAAAGTTCCCTCCTTCACAAGCAAACCTGCATGTCTGAGTTATTCATAGGGCGTTTTTGGACACTACAACCCTCAGTTACACACCACGTGGAGTCATGAAAAGGAATGACCAAACACGCCGTGGTACAAGCTGTGCATGTCCCCTCCTAGAGCAGGACTGAGCACACATCTGGGGCTATTTAACAACTGATTGGAAATTTTGCCTTCTGATTTCCAGTTAAATACTGGGCACAGGAAAACAAATAGCACTTGTTTTTCACTGAGCCTTGTCAGTCATCCAAGCTGCAGTGCACACCAGAGAACTGCCTGTGGTTTGGTGGCCAAGGCCCAAAATATTTGGACCATTTTTTTCCCCCAAGTAAAAGGAATAAACCAGATTTTGGCAACTCCAGCTTCTTCAACCACCCCTCCCCCTTCTCAGAAACACAAAACTAGGTTTTAAATATTAAGCATGTTCCTGGTATTAATTTACATTTTTCATTAGGATTAAATTTTGATTTGTTTTTAATCCAAAGCCAATAGCATAGAGTTTGGTTTCTCTCATTTATTTCAACTGCCCTGCCTTGATATTTACTTGGATTTGCTGAAGAGGCAATGTTCAGATTACTATTTTCTGTTTCCAATTAAATTGGGATATAACATTTAGCAGTTGTATTATCAAAGAAACAGAGAGTTTGAAAGCTAGGAGGAACTTTCGAGATGGCCTAGTACAACCCCCTCATTTTAGAGATGAGGAAACTGAGGCCCGAGTAGTTAAGTGATTTTGTCCAATGATGTATAACTAGCTAGTGGCAGAGCCAAGACTAGTACTCAGGCCTCCTGACACCCAGGTCAGAGCATTAACTAGAAACAAAAACCTGAGTTACTTCTAAGTAGACTTGCCAGACAAAATACAGGACACTCAGTTAAATTTGAATTTCAGATAAATAATGAATAATTTTTTAGTATAAGTATGTCCCAAATATCGGCATACCAAAAAATTTATTTGTTGTTTTCTGAAATTCAAATTTAACTGGGCATCCTGTATCTTTGTTAACTCTGGAAACCCTACCTCAGACACCAATATCCCCTCTACTCCACACCTCCACTCAAACATGCACACAATTACATACATTTCTTTCCTGATTTAAATGATAATTATCACTGGAAAATATAATCACAGTACAGTAATCCCAAGAGCGAATGAGTTTGGAGGAAGTGGTTACTTATTTCTTGAGACTTTCCTAATCTTAGATACCTTCTTTCCTTATGAGCATGCAAAGCAACTAAACCTGACATAAAAAGGATGGCCAAGGCCTCTGGACCACACGTTTTATATTATTAGAAGCCAGGCATTAAGGTCTCATCTTGAGAATTTCTGCTTGTCCCAAGGCTCCAAGTCTGCAGACCTTGCAGAAGAAAGTGCTCAGGTTTGGAATACAAATAAAGCAAGATTAAAAAACAAAAATCAGACAGGCACACGGAATAAAGTAAAAAGATACATCTTTAAATCTAGTTCATTGATTTTACACCATCATTTTTAAAAAGAGCACTGTGGCAAGTTTTTTTGTAATAGCCTTATTGAGATATAATTCACCATTCTTATAATATAAATATAATTATAATTCACCCTTATAATTCACTTTATTAAAATATCTTAATAGTCACCCTTTTAAACTGTACAATTCAGTGTTTTTTAGTATATTCACAATTGTGGTATATTCACCACTATCTAATTCTAGAACATTTTTATCACCCCCAAAAGAAACTTCATACCATTAGCAGTCATTCCCCATTCTCCCCTCCTGCCAGCCCTTGGCAACTAGTGATCTACTTTCTGTCTCCATGGATTTGCCTGTTTTGGACATTTCACATAAATGGAATCATACAATATGTGGCCTTTTGTGTCTGGCTTCTTTCACTTATCATAATGTTTTCAAAGTTCTTCCATGTTGTGGTATGTATCAGTACTCCATTCCTTTTAATGGCCAAATAATATTCCATTACATGGATATACCAGTTTTTTTTTTAATCCATTTTTTTAATCCATTCATCAGTTGACGGACATCTGGTTTTTTTGCACTTTTTGGTTATTATGAATAATGCAGCTATGAACATCTGGGGACAAGTTTTTCTGTGGGCATGTGTTTTGCCCAATTGTTTTCCAAAGCACCATTTTACATTCCCACTAGCAATGTATAAGGGTTCCAATTTCCCTACATCCTCAACAATGCCTGTTATTATATCTTTTTATTATAGCCATCCTAGTGGGTATGAAGTGGCATCTCATTGTGCTTTTAAACTTGCATTTTCCTAATGACTAATGATATTGAGCATCTTTTAGTGAGCTTATTGGCCATGTGTGTTTCTCCTTTGGAGAAATGTGTATTCAAATTGTAGCATGTTTTAAAAGACAATTTAGTATTGTGGCTCTTCCCAAACATTTTTAGCAAACTCAGGTTGAAAGTTCAGATATCTATTGCCCAGTTGAACTACCTTACTTTTTCTTCAGTGTGGAAATAATTACATAAATTAAAAAATAAGCTTAGATGATTCTTCTATGAGAGTTTTACTTGGAGTTTCAACAGGATAGACTGAAAGGGTAGGATTATTTTTATTTCTGATTGCACTGAGGGACAACTCTAACCTACCCAATATTCCATACACTCGAGAGAAAAACTATAAAGCTGGGACAGCTCCGTTGTGTGTGCGTGTGTGCATGTTTGTGACTCGTATTCAAAGGTCCACTACTTGATACTCAGCCTAAAACAATCATCTTCACTCCACTCCCATTTCCTAGAGCAGAACAACCAGATAAAGGAACTGCACTTGCAGAGGACACAGTCCCATTCTCTCCCTGCCTGACCCACTCTCTCTCGCCTGCAAGGTGGAATCATGAGAAGGACTGGAATGATTTGACAGAAAAAACCAGATGCCTTTATTAGACAGTATTGAAGTATAATGTTTTTAGTCACCCTGGTGGGTGGCTGAGACGTTGTGAGTAACACAAGGCCCTGCTAACTAATTATGAAAGGTTTCATTTTTTTAATTTGGGCAGTTATAATAATGGAGACACGTCAAATTAAATTAAAAGGTCACCCGGATAGATGAGTAGATGCCATTACTTGAACTTTTCTCCCTACCCCATTAAAAAAAAAAAAAAAACTGTTAAAGTATTAAACCTCCACCTAGAAAGTAAAGACAGCTTTAAGGCAGTCAAGCAAATCCTTCAGAAGCATATCAGGGAGGAAGCAAGGACACATGCATCTTAGACTGAGAGTCAAGGGACCCACCCTCTCTCCTCAGCTCCTCTAGCTATCTGGGTAACCTTGGAGAAGACACTGATAGAAACAGCTAGGCCTGTTTCCAAAGATTCCATAGGCCTTCTAAAGGGTTTAGATGAAACACCTTACGTAAAATAATCTGGTTATCTTATCCCCAAACTTTAACTCTTAACTATAATAAAAGGATAAACAGAACACACCACTGGTTTTCTATCTAGCAGGTGATCCCCCTGCTGAAAAGGCTGTCAAGTGGATGAGCAGACTCTGAAATTCATTTCAGGCTACAGAGAGCAAGGGAAGAGCTTGCCTTGCTTTCTTCAGCACACTCTCTGTTAGAGAGAGCTGCCCAGCTTGTGAGAGAACTTAAATCACTCATTGTCTACTGACCTGAGAACCTGAATGAACAACAGACGTTCCACCATCTCTCCCAGGCCATGAAGAAATGTACAGATGCGAGAAAACCATTTTCCCTAAATAAAGCCTGCTGAACAACAAAGCAGAGTTCAGGTGTTCCAGAATTTAAATCCTTGACTTCTCCCAATGCTGCCTCCCCCGTCTTGGTAATTTTAGATTCATCACTTGATCTGCAATCTCCTTACATGGGATTAACTCCAAATAGGGTTGATGTTAAACTGTTTACTAAAACTGTCTCCTTTTTTCATTGTTAGTGTATCTTAAACTGAGGGCCAAAAAGCAGTTCTTACAGATCTTAAACAAAATTAAAGCAAATAAATAATAACTAGGAGACAGATACTTTCCCTCAAAACCCATGGAGTGGTAAGTTGAAGAAGGAATCCAGAGAGTGACCAGTAACTGTGATATATGTGGCCCATACTTTTCTTCTGGACCTATAGCCCAGAGAAATAGGAACTCCTTTCAGTCTGGGGCTGGCCAAGCTAGAAATTTCATAATTAGAAATGTAAATTCAACATCCTTTCCAAAAGTGTTCATTACTATGACTTATAATAAAGAACAACAATGTTATGGCAGGTAATGTCTATGAAGTTATCAGTGCCAGGCCCTGTACTAAACGTTTTACATGTAATCTCATTTAATCAAATATCAACCCCCTGATGTAGGGACTATTATTATTCCCATATTACAACTGAAGAGGAACAGGCTCGGAGAAATTAAATAATTTGCCCCAGGTTACTGCTTGAATTCAAACCAGAGTAGGTAAAGCCTTTGCTCGTAACTTCTCCATAACCCTCTCCATGCCCAATGGGGTAGCCACTAGCCTCATATAGCTGCTGAGCACCTGAAATGTGGCTAGTGTGCCTAAGGAAGTGTATTTCTGATTTTAGTTAATTTAAATTTAAATAGCCACACACAGCTATTGCCTAGTATTGAACAGTACAGCTCTGCACTATAAGGGCTAAATGTGTGTACAACTGTATGATCACGGCCATTAGACACACTATCACAAATACCTTTAATTACAGGAGATTGACAAAGACTGTGAGTATGAAGGGAGCCAGTTTAGCATAAGAGCTTGTAGGGTAAGTCCTCTGCGGGTCTGAGTCCCACACTGCCAGTAACTAGCAGTGTGATTTGGGTCACTACTTAACCTAAGTCTTACTTCCTCTTCTGTAAATGCATCTGTAAAATGAGGTAAGTGCCCCCACCGTCACAGGGTTATTGTGAGAACTGAATGAGCTCAAGTATTGGAGCACTGAGTGCAATACCTGGAAGGCACTGAGTACTAAATAAATGTGCTAGGAAGAGGAATAACGACGACTGATTTTGACTTTTGGCCTCTTTAATTTAGAAGTCATGAGAGTTTCAATTGTCAGAATAGGCTACAATTTAAGTTACAATAACTGCAACCTTGTAAAATGTACTTCTGAGTTTAAAAAATTTTTATTTTGAAATTAATTCAAATTTACAGCAAATTTGCAAATATAGACAAAGAACTCTTGTATACCCTTTAACTAGATTCACCAGTTTTTAACATCTCGCCACATGTGCTTTATTATTTTATCTATAAATCATATATTTTTTCTGATTTATTTGGCCCTTTATCCCTTAATACTTAAGTGTATTACGTTTCCTAAGAAGAAGGATATTCTCTTATATATAGTACATCTACAAATCCAAGAAATAATACATTGACACAATCATTTAATCTATCGGGGGCCGGCCCGGTGGCGCAAGCGGTTAAGTGCGCGCGCTCCGCTGCGCGGCCCGGGGTTCGCTGGTTCGGATCCCGGGCACGCACCGACGCACTGCTTGGTAAGCCATGCTGTGGCGGCGTCCCATATAAAGTGGAGGAAGATGGGCACAGATGTTAGCCCAGGGCCGTCTTCCTCAGCAAAAAAAAAAAAAAAAGAGGAGGATTGGCGGATGTTAGCTCAGGGCTGATCTTCCTCACAAAAAAAAAAAAAAAAAGATAATCTATCGGCTCAATTCCAATTCTGTCTATTGTCCCCACAATGTCCTTTATAGCAACGGCCCCACTCCCTACCCAACAGGATCACAGTTTAGGGTCACATGTGTCTTCTTAGTCTCCTGTAATCTGGAATGACTCCTCAGTCTTTGTCTTTCATGACTGACATTTTTGAAGAGCACAGGCCAGTTATTGTACAGAATGTCACTCAATATGGTTTTGTCCAACGTTTCCTCAGGATTAGATTCAGGTTATGAGCATTTTTGGCTAGAATACTGCAAAAGTGATGCTGTGTTCCTTCTCAGGTTACCACATTTGGAGGCACACAATATCCATCTGCACTACACTGGTGATGTTAATTTTGATCAGTTGGTTAAGGTATTGGTAGCTCCACTGTATATAGTTACTGTTTTTCTTTTGTTATTAGTAAGTAATTTGAGACTACATAAATATACCATTCCTCAAACTCCCTCCACCTCCACTAGATTTAGCATCTATTGATGACTCTTCCCTAATCAACTTTTACTATGACGGCTGCAAAATGATGATTTTCAAATGCCACCATTCCTTCTATATTTATTGATTGGTATTCTACTATAAAGAGGAACTTTCCTTTCTCCCCTTTTTACTCATTTATTTATCTATTTATTAACTGTATTGACTATGGATTCTTCCTTTATTCATTGGATACCTTGAGTATTTAAAAGAACTCTTCAAATCTAAGTGACAAGAAACTACAGATTTGGATTAAGAGTCATTAATTAGGCAAAGTTTATTCATCATGCAAGAGGAAGACTATTAACTGAAGCCTCTTTTTGTTCTGGATGCTGTGGGCAAGAGAGGTTTAAAGCCTCAACTCTGCCTTTAAGGACATGAGCGTGCAGCTCGAGCAATAGACAATGTGAGTTATCACTGTGAAGTGCAGAGTTGCTCATCATCAGACATGATATCATACCCCAAAAATTCCATCCAAACAACCCATCAATTTCTCCACAACTAGCAAAGTTGAATGTTCTGGCAAACTCAAAAGGACATGATTTACAAATAGTAGGTAATATTTGGATCTTTCCATAAGAGCTGGGTTCCAGCTTTTTTATAAAATACAAATGTTTTCATTTTGGAGCTCCCTGTGTCACTTTCTCAACAAACAGATCCTCATATCAGAAATTAGGCCCGTGTTATATACAAATAGGATGGGTTTGTGCATATTTATTTTACGGTCAGAGACCACACACCTAGTGGCTACTTACAATATTTACATTGCTCCTGATGCCACAAGGGGAGGCTCAGAGCTGAGACCGAAGCTCAGGCCACACAGACTATGACTGCAGGCCCTGCTCTAACGTGCAGACTAGACCTGACTCTCCACCTACAGAAGAAGACACACGATTAGTGTTTGTTTCCTGTGAATGCTTATCTGTGCCGTCCCAACATCACTAAGAGCGTAAGCCAAATTTAACACACTGTGGACTTGGGTATTATTTCAACGAAATAAGCCTTTTAAAAAGCCTTCCAAAGTTTTAGAGTCATTATATCCTTGTGTTAAGGATCACTTTGGGATGGTTTCGAATACTTACCAAGAAAAGTCTGGAGACCCCAGTTGCAAGCCTTTCTGTCTTCAGATGCCAGACCAGGGGCTGTGGAGAGTTGAGCAGAAACACGACAGGCTTGTGGTGAATGTGGACTGAAGAGATGGGATTCAGGTGCAGAGTGACCTAGGAAGCAACAGAAAGAGGAGGGAAATCTTAGCACTAGCTTTCCTTTAAATTCACTTAGTGTAGCATCTGGAATACTTTTTCACAGCTCACCATTAAGAGAAACCAGCTATAAGCTAGTTCAGATTCTATGGATAAGATTTATTAGGTTGAACTAGATGATGTTGCCAATATTTGACTATTTTTTACTACAAAGATGGCTATATCATATGGTTCGACCCACACCAATCTCAACCAAAACATGATTCAGCTCCTAGTAATAGTGGAACACAAATAAACAGAACATAGTTTTTTATAAGCTGGCAAAGGCAGAATAAAAGTTATCTTCCCTCAGGACTGCCTCATCCTTCAAGTCAAATGACTAAGCTGAAAATTGGAGTGCAGAATCCCCCGGGGGCGGGTCATCCCTCTGGATCACCAGAGAAAGGACTTTCTTCTCTTCCAGGTAAGCTCCAACTTCTATAAAATTAAGTGAGTTCTGCCAAAGAAAAGTGCCGAAAGCTGAGGGAGAGGGGCTGCCAAGGGGAGCTGCCAGCGCTTTCATCATCCCAGCCATTAGCTTGAAGGGGTTTTCCAAAGAAATGAAGCACAGAGAACACACAGAATAATAACTGATTGTATATCGCCCCGGTCCAAAAAAGGAAAAAACAGGGAAGAAAGCCATGAGCCTGGAGAGGAGAATTATGGCCCATCTTGATAGCGGATCAAGGACTATTGTAGGTTACCACTGTCATCACTAACATCATCAAAACGCACCTGTGAGGAGAGCTGGACCCAGAGCATTCAACAACGTCCTCCCAGAGCACATGAGCCAAGGTCGGTCGACACGGATGTGAAAAAGCAAAGGGGTGGATAAAGAAATACTGAACAGATGCTTTCATATAACTATGTCTCACAGCGGCTTTCCGTACAGAGGGGTGAAGCAAGACCCAAGAATTGCGTTTTTAAACAAGTTGAACTCACCAAAGAGCACCATCGAGTGATAAGGGAGGGAAAGGACAAAAAAGGACTTTAGCTAGAAAGACACAGACTCCATGATACACTGGGAATAATAGCACATCTCAGCCATAATCCTTACGAGGATTAAACGGTCTAGGTCTATGACGTGAGTCTATACAATCATCAGGGACAGAGCACACAAAGCTGGACTGCTTTACATCTTCCCAGTGGTTGCTGGCCCACTCTAATCTCAATGTATCTCTGCCTTGTATTGTAGCGCTTGCCTATCACACCAGTGTCACTTATTATAGTATATTCTCAGGTCATTGACAAGGCACTAAACTTTACTTAACTTTCAATACCCATGCCTTAGCACATGGTAGGCATTCAGTAAACGCCCACTGGATGTCTAATTCTCTACTTTTCAATGCCACGAAAGTACTTTATTCTGTGAATAATTTGCACTAGAGTACATAATACCATCTCGTTCCTTAACCGTTGAGTGTGCGTGTCTTATTTTCCAAAATAGATCATAAACACTCAGTAGGCAAAGATATGTCTTATGTTTAAGTCTGTGCTTAGTATAGAGTCAATAATTTTTAAATGATTGATCACAGCAAATTCATAAATTTATGTTACCCAAAAGGTAAAAAAAAAGGCTGAATATATGAATAGGTTCAAGGGATTTAGCTAGCTAATTTACAGAAAAGTAAAAAAAAAAAACAAAAAAAAACACGAGGAGACTCAGACTGTCATGAGTTGGTTCTGCAACACAGCTAGGATTGTTTTTCTATTGGCATAAGCGTAGTACCAAAAGCAGAGTACTAATGAACGGTGATGCCGCGTATAGCTACAGCAAAATAACATGTCCTTGGTTGTACAGAGTCCACCTCACAGCATTTTGGAGATGCTGTCCACATTTAGAAATAAACAGACTGATCGCACTGTAAACAAGAGAGGCTGCAGAAACACAGCAGGGGCCAAGATTCAGATCACAGCATTAACTAAACAGAGATGCACACTACAGAAAGCAAACACTACGGAGAGTGAAGAAAGGAGAGATGAAATCCTTACTCGTTCAAGAGTAGCTGAAAATTGCAAAGAAACACTCTGTCACTAATACTACGTGTCAGTAAAAAGTTTCCAGATTTAGTCATTCCAAAACTGCTTTTTGAGCACCACAAGGGCACAAAGAACAGCAATGTGTATCCACAGAGAGTACATCAACTCTTTTTCTGATGATTTTCTTTGCAGCCCTCAAAGTATACACTTCTTGGAGCTTGCAGATAAAATAGTAATGAATATGTATCTCAAATGAACAAAAATTAAAAAAGAAACCTTAAGAACTGAAAAGAAAAATATGTATGAGACAGATACTGGTGTTCGGGTCCAAAATTTTCCAGATGGTCAAAAGTGTTGAGGCCTGGCTCATACGATCAAGGAAAGATTTCTAGGAGCCACAGCTCTCCGAGCTTTCCTGGAAACGGCTGCCTCTTCGATATGTGGCAGTGTCTGGCCAAGATGAATCCCCGACTCTGGCACATGGGGCCCAGGCAAAGCCCCAAAAACCATTTTGCAAAGAGGAATTTACACTATGATTGGGAAATTAAAAAAAAAAAATACTCAATACTTTTTTAAAAAGATCATTTGGCAGGAACAGAGAGTCCCCCAAGCACCCACTCACCTAATCCCTCAGCAACCTTCCTCTACTTGTATAAATCTTGCTGAAGGGAAGACAGAGGACAACCAAAAACAACCAACAAAAGAATGAAGGTATAAAAGCTCCCGGAAACGTGGGGAGAACATACCCGGAATATCTCTTAAAGAATTCCTGGCTAAGGTGCCTAATTTCTCTCAGGCTGAAAAAAAGAAAAGAAAAGAAAAGAAAAGGAAAAGAAAATTCTCTTTAGAACCAATTATAGCTCAGGATAGACTACAGTTACAAAGATAAAGACAACCTGCTGAAGTTTTTCATGGGTGGATTGTCCAGCGATCATGGTCTAAAGACCAGAGCTGAGACAGACAGCAGCAAAGAATAGCCCATGGAGAAATGATACAAATGGTATCCAATAATTTCCAGTTTGGAAATCCAAACAATAGTTTACAGAGTTGACTCTCAATCCTACGTCAAATTTACATAAAAATAAGGGTCATCACTTAGTCCATGGGCTTCATAAGCATAACGAACTGAACCTAGGGCCCATGTCACTGTGAAGACTAATGGGGCTTAAAGGGGATGCATACCAAATGAGGGGACAATGACTGGTCTCTAAATTAGTGGCTTCTTTCTTAATCTTAATCTCAAATCATAGAGATTTGAGAACTTAATGCAATAATGAACCTTCTCCCCACAAGAAAAAACAAACCCATATGCACACAAAACTTCGCAGACAACATCAGGGAAATATATCCATTGCAGGGCCCATAACCCCAGGTTAAGTACCTATTAACCTAGGTTAAGGAATCCATTGTAGAAGAGCAGGAAAATTCTAATGGCAAAAATGGAAACAAAATGACTCCATCTAATTAAACTAGAGACTACACCTCTGGTCTTAAGATGTCATCCTTTCAAGGAAAGAACAGATGACAACTCAGAACTAAAAAACTTTCACATGCAGTTTCTGGGGTTTCAGTGACCTCTTGAAACCATCCACATAGTGGTCCATAAAGCCTAGTCCAAGAGTTCCTGCTCTAATCATGTTTGTCTCAACAGTGCTGAATGTTCGGTCTTCCTAATGGCATGAGAAAATGTAAGTAAATTTGATCTGTCACATCCCACATGTAGACACTGTTCCTCATACACTGCTGATCCCCCCCCTAAAGAGAGGAAAGCTGATTGGTCCAATCGGTTCTACGGCATCTATTTATACTAGGTCTTCTGAGCTTATCTATGCACTTCAACTATCTACTAGATGTAATTAATGTATTTCTCCTATTTTATAAAGAAATTCAAAGTAAATCTTTTCTGAGTACTTCTCTGGGAATCTGAACACAATTTTGACAAAGTCAAGGCCAAGACTAAGGAGCATAAAACCTCCAAGTGGGAGAGACAACCTTTCTATCTCCCATTTAGGAGGCATGTCCTTGCCCATTTTATCATCAGAAAGCAACATGAACAATTTTCTCTGGACCTTGTTAGGCTGAAGACCTCTCAGTTCAGCAAAGATTATCTTTGATAAGCAAAAACATACATTGCATCAAACTCTGTATACCACTGTATATAAATGAATTATGTACTTTCTTACAGGAAAGAAAAAAAAACCCTACTCTCTTGATGGAAAGATGCCATATGAAAATTGTTCCGAATTCCCCAGGATTCATAGTAGAGATGCAAGATACTTCTACCATAGTGACTTGAAAAATGCCTTTAGTTAGACCCCCTACTCCTGGAGGTTATTAAAACAAACAAAATCAAAGCAAGCGAAACAACTGATATGAGAGTCTAACAGCTGTCCAATTTTGCTAACATGTCAATGAGGTTCCATTTCAACATTTCTGATTCTTTTGACAGCCCTTATGGATCCATGAAACAATGAAGTCATCCCAAACATTACCAAAGAGACTCCTGTTCTCTAAATCCAGACCAAATAATGCTCTGAAATGGATGATCCAATAATCAGTTTACACAAAGACTGATAAGAACTCCAGCAGTGAGTCTATAACTAAGACCCATAAAATCACACCCTGGTCTGTATATAGCCACCATCTATCCCCTCTTCAGAGGTAAGGAGATATTCACTTAGCAACAGTGTTGGTAGTAACTGAAAACATCCTGAATCTGGGTCTCGTAGCACCCATAATTTACAAAAACGGACAGTGCGACATGAACCTATTACAAGACATTAGGGTACCACAGCTGAACTCCAATTTTACTTACATTTGGGCAATATGGTTTTTAGGAACTCAAATCTGACCCAAGATGCATCTGAAATGTGCAACCAATTGCTGGGAGTGGGGAACGGTAGTTAGTTAAGCTGCTGCTACAGTGTTTTAAAGTGTATTCCAGTCTGAGGAACCCCTACAGCTGACATTTTATTTGCCATTGCTCGTCTTTTGCCATTTGGGAATTAGTATAAAAAGAGTCCCTTAAAACATTCTTGGAGGGGTGGATTTGGAGTTTTAAAAAAATTTTCCGTATTATTTTATTTTTATATTTCTCTGAATTTCTAGAGAAACATCAATCAGTTGGTGCTGAATTCAAGGAATCTCCCTTGACCCCCTAAGTGTCTCTACCCTCACCCGGGAATCAACTGACCATCCTCCCTGGTCCCAGCAGCACTGAGGTCAAAGATTTCACACTACTATGGCAAAGGATATCAAGTTCTTTCTCAACAGTTTTGTCATGAAACCACTTAATGTGATGAGAGGGACCCAGCCGGTCAAATCCAAAACTAATTCCTCTTCCCCACAACAAGGACGGGATTCAGGATTCCCTGGGAGCCTCTGAAAAATAATCTAATGTGACCACAAAACCGGAAAAAAAAAAAAAAAAAACCAAAAATGAAAGTCTCAAATTTGATACAGAAATAAGTCTGCCCTCTCTGCTCTATATTTTGAATGCCCTGGAAAAATACTCGGAACTAAATTTGGGTTGGGGGTTGAGGGACAAGAACTCATATAAACAGAAGAATATTTCTGAAACTATAGGTCATGACCCTTTAGAGGGGTCCTGGGAGAGTTGCAAGGGGATTCCAGGGACCCTGGCCCTTCCTTCCCAGAGTAGCCCACAAGCTCAGTCACTACAGAGAAGAGAGGAGGGAAAGGGGAGACCCTGGGTGTGGTATGTTCTGGGGTAGGAACACTGCTGCAACCCACAGGAGGCTGCTGCTGAGAGCAAGTCTGAGAACACTGACAGCACCTCTCCACTGTCCTTCAGTATTAAACATCTGCCATCCGAATATCATTCTGTATATGTCACTAACACACCACGGCCTTTCAGGATTCTGGCCTGCAGCACCCTCCCACCAGCCCCTGGATGGACATGTGCATCCAACTCAAAATGCAATATCCAGTGAAACTGGCCCCATCCCCCAGGCAGAGCTGGCACTAGGCGCTGCTCCCACAGACCACACTCATGTTTCTACCTCTGCATGGCACTGTCGTGATCCGTTTAGGTATTTGTCATTTACTCCCTCCCCCTTACACTGTGAAATCCTCAGGACATTCTTCAAGGGCAGAAACCGAATTACACTCCTTTCTGCATCCTTTGGGCCTAGCACAGGGCTGGATATCTAGTAAGCAGTCAAGAAGTTTTCTGAAACAATGAATAAAAGGAAGAATCAATAAAGGGTGTTAATGAAATGCAACTCAAGTAATGGTTACAGAGTCATATTGTCATGTTTTTCTGGCCAAAATGGGGGTAGGGGGGTATGGGTGCATCTAGTAAAGAGAACATTAACCTCACTATCAAGTTCAACTTGAACTTTAAAACACAGTCAAGAAAAGCAAACAGATTCCAACTCATGCTACCAAAACGAATGGTAGGGGTTGCCTGGAACATATGTTGGAGAGGATTCCGAGGCCATACCCAGACTTTGTGGGAATAAACGCCCTGATTATCATCCTCTGCTGTGTGTACAGGACAGGGTAGAGCAGCACCTATGATACGCCACGTACAGGGACCACACTAGGCAAAAAAAAGGAAACAGAATTTTTTGGTTATCTTTAACAGTTATGCAAATTCAATATGTAAAAACTTCTGGAGCATGTTTTCCTCCTCAGGGATAGATAATAAAGATTAAAAAAGAATAAATGTCTCTCATTGTCTGTCTGCCTCTCTTTCTCTCTTTTTCTCCCTACCTTCCCATCCCACCCTTAATCTTGGGTGTTGGCCTTGGGGCATAGGGGAGGATGGGGAGTTGCTCTACAGGAATAAGAGGCAGGAACTACTTTGCTTCTGGAAGAGAGGGAAAGATAAGGAAGAAAAGAAGTGGATTGAGTTGTGAGCAAGATGACGGGAAGCTAGCACAAGCTGAGAGGTCATTGAAACTCCACAGGGATGGGTCAACAAGTATTTTTATGAACCATGATGTCTACAGTGCCAGCTAAAGTTGTTTGAGTTGCTTTGATGTAAATCTTCCTCTATCTCCTCTACAAAAGCTTTAATAATGCTTACGGTTCTCATGAACGAATGCACTATGGAACTCAAAATGGTATTGGTTACATTTCAAATCCAAGTGAATCAAGTGTATCTCAGACACATCACGTGTAGAAGTATAAACCCAGGATGTGAAGAGGGCCATGAGAACTCTAATGCTCTCGTAATCTGCAGAAATATACCCTCCTCTGGATTTCTACAAACCATGGAAGTAGCAGAGGTGCAACCAATCATTCCTTGAGCTCCAGGGACTCACAAGTTGATACGTGGATTAGACCAAATTACTCCCCAAGGAAACTAAATTCTGGTCAGGGTAGGAAAACCTTGGGAATTCTGTGAAGTCTGGTTTCCTCTGAAAGCTCTAACAAAAACAACTCCTGAAGCTCAAAGTAGCAGCCCCCTAAGGGTATTCTGGTCTCATCCAGCCAGGTTATGATTTTAGAGGAACTTGAGCTTCAATGTTACATGGCCTGTCTTGAGAGAGAGAGAAGAAATAACCCAGATGTCAAAGGTGGGAGAACATGTTATCAGTCTATGTTTTGGGAACATTTTTCCTGCAAAAGCATTATTTTCTTTGATCAAATGTTCCACTATCTTTTAGAGGCAAAGAATGTTAAATGCTTTTAATTCAGGCAATGAACTGTCAGAACAGCCTAACGCACGAGAGAGCAAATGCAGTTTGCAGTATTTACACTATAGTTCAGTACTTTTGCCTGTTTTCCTCCTCAGAATCTGTTTTCCTTGAGCCCTGCAATGAGTCTTCAGGGTAAGACCTATGACCACAGAAAGCAGAGGGAAAGTTGTGAAAATATGCACACAGAATTCAGCATGCCGTAGTTGAAAATGTCTGAGATGGGATAATATCTTCCTAAAGCCACTACTGAAGGATTTAAATTTCCTATTTTCTTGAGGCAGCATTAAAAGTAGTTCAATACATTCATTCTAACTGGAAATGTATTACTTCTTATACAAAGCCACAATGAAGAGTAGGACACCTGGTAACAAGTTTATTATAGTTACTCTATACCCTTAAAAATTCTTTAACCACTTAATAACAACCTGAAGGAAAAAGGAAAACAAAAATTCAAAGAAAGAAAGAAGCAAAAGACCTAATTGTAGGAAGTCTGAACAATGTTCCTTATTTAGATCAAGAATGATCCTGTTGATATTTATTTACAGGTAAATCAGAATTCAGAGTCATGGGACTAGGAATGGATTTTACCTCAGAATGAAACAAGTGCAAATTCTAACACAAACCATTTGATTTCAAGTTATCTAATTAATCCTAATGATAACTAATACCAGTCATTCATTTCCCAAAAACGAAGACACTATAATCCTGTCAAAACCATACATGTAGTCAGCAAATTTAAACCCTGATAAATCAATTCATATTACTGGGAATTATTGAATGTACAGAGCAACAGAAGGAAAATGAACAGTACCAGTTCATTTCCAAGAGAATAATTAAAATTGTTTCCCCCATTTGACATCGAGAAATATGAGGTTCTACCTTAACATTTGGAAATACTAATTGTGTCTTACTTTTTATACACAGTATCGTTTTTTATAAAATGAGAAAATGAGGAAAAAATGAGAAAAATGAGAAATGAGAAAATGAGAAAAAAAATAAGCTACTAATCTCTGAATTTTACTCAGTGTATTAAACATGGAAGGCACAGCTGGAGCACCTGTATTTAAAGAGAGTTTGAAAGTGTTACAAAGGCTTAGTTTCCCATGCAAATGGAGACGGTACAAGCTACTCTTTCATAACATATCTCTAAAGAAATTTTCTAATTCTGACCAAAGTCTGGAAGGTCCTAAAAGATACCAAGATCAAACAGCTTAAGCTCTGTTTCATAATTCAGTCAAGTCCCAAATGCCTATTAAGTCAACAGCTGCTAGTCTTCTACTTCTCATTTTCAGCAAAACTATTAGTCTACCATTCTGTCTCTGACTCATCCTTTGAAAATACCACTAATAAGCAGTAAGTAGAGCCAAAATGGGAAAAGTAGAAGCGGGGGTGGAAGGGCTACACTACAAAATATTCAAGATTAGATTATAAATTTAAATATTCCAAAATTACCAGGATCTTGTAGAAATAATTAAGATTCTCTGTCATTCATGGTGTTCGGGCAGAAATAAGAAATGTGACTCTGGCGGCCCCGTGGCTTAGTGGTTAAGTGCGCGCTCCGCTACTGGCGGCCCGGGTTCAGATCCCGGGTGCGCACCGACGCACCGCTTCTCAGGCCATGCTCAGGCCACGTCCCACATGCAGCAACTAGAAGGATGTGCAGCTATGACATACAACTATCTACTGAGGCTTTGGGGGAAAAAAAAGGAGGAGGATTGGCGATAGATGTTAGCTCAGAGCCGGTCTTCCTCAGCAAAAAAAGAGGAGGATTAGCATGGATGTTAGCTCAGGGCTGATCTTCCTCACAAAAAAAAAAGAAATTTGACTCATAATGACAAATCTCTATAAAAATGTGATTTGAAATAAGCAAAATGTGGTATATCCATACAATGGAATATTATTCAGCCATAAAAAAATGAAGTACTGATACGTACTACAACATGGATGAAACTTGAAAACATTACGTGAAGTGAAAAAAGCCAGACATAAAAGGCCACATGTTGTATGATTACATTTATATGCAAGGTCCAGAGCAGGCAAATCCATAGAGACAAACAGCAAATTAGTGGTTGCCAGGGCCTAGGGGTAGGGGATAATGGGAGTAACTGCTAATTGTTACAGAGTTTCTTTTTGGGGTGATGAAAATGTGCTGGAAAGAGATAGTGGTGATGGTTGCACTGCATTGTGAATGTACAAATGTCTCTGAACTGTACACTTTAAAGTGGCTACAATGGTAAATTTTATATTATGTGTTTTTTACCATACACCAAAAAAATGTGATTCATACGGGATGAACCAGACCAAGTCTTGAGTTTCAAATCTCAACTGGAAAGACCTTCATGTGACACTACAAGGAACTCAGTTTATCTTAGAAGGCCGAAAGGTCACTTCAGTCCTCAGGACTTCAGATCTAAGGCAGTCAAAACTAAGCCACACTCTAAGCTAGCTTCAGACAGTAACTTGTGTTTCCTACGCATTTTTTTTTTCATTTATTCAAACAGCATTAGTTAAATACCTCTGATGTGCCAGGCACCATGCCATTTACCGGAATAGAAAGATGAGTAAGATGCAGCCTATCTTTCCCCAATTTCCTCACAGTCCAGAGGGAAGACAGACATAAGAAGAGATGATTATAATGCAACACTAAGATTGAGATATGTAAAGGGTATATGCGGAGAGGAGAGGATGTCAAGGGTTGGGAGAGGAAACAAGCAGCTTGGGCTGGGCTAGGCTGGGACCCCAGGCAGGACAAGTCAGACCCAAACTTCTCTAAGAAACAAGCAAAATCAGCAAACATGATAACTTTCTTATTTCTCTCACTCTTTCCCAATTTTCTGAAGTACTTAGATTGGCTGGATGACTACTTGTTAGAGATATTTTAGAAACAAAATTCACAAAGTATAAGCTGGACTGGATGACCACTAAGACCACTTCTGACCCTAGAATCTAGGGTTTCCATGACTTCATTATTAAATACTTTCCTTAAGACTTTCAGAATCACTTTACCCACTTCCTATTTCATTTCTTCTCTAAAGAAGTTAGCTAAATTTGGTTTTAAAAATCCATATATTTAGAAAGCAATACAGTAAAGTCCTTGAGAGTGTTTCCCAACAGAAAAAACTTTTTAATTATTTCAAAAGAAAATGATACTAGGATACAGCAAATCTATGAGGGAAGTGATGACAGTTCTTCAGTATTTCATAGAATTCAGAATACTGTTGTGCTAGGTCAGGTCATATCTCTCCATGTTTTGGTATATGTGAGTCTGTGGGAGCTTGTTGTCTCTGGCTTATAAGCCCAGATTCTAAAATTAGAACCAGCTTTGAACAAGCCATTTTCTTCATAAGATATTAAATTAAATCTCCCTTAACCTTAAAAGAGATCAGAGTAATCACATAGGATTGTTGAGAAGGTTAATTAATTTATATTATAAATATAATCCTTTGTAAACTCTGACGTGTGAGGGAATTTTTATTATTCTCTCAAAGATCATAAAAAGTTAAACTTTCCAGACCATTACAGATGGATAGTATTCTAAAATATCCTAGCTTTTAGAATAGAGAGAGAAACCTGATAAAGTCAAAGTCATCATCAGATTCCATATCCTTAAGCAAACAAACTTTTTAACCAGAGTTAACAAGCAGCAAAACTATATGATTTTCATTTCTTCTTCTATTAATTTTCCACTCACCAGGGCAGGCTCCCAGTCAGCACTGGGAAATAAAGTGTGGATGATGTACAAAACGGATAGCGTCCCTCTTAGGACAGTGAGTAACTAGATGTTTTAAGGGGAGGGAGGATCTTATATTAGCTTCAAGCTACACTAAGAATGCCTTAGCATCTAAGAGACTGCCTTTTGATTAATACCTTATAGTTTAAAATGGGACCATAAAGTGAAATATGACTAATCAGCATAGCATAATGATCAAGAGCATGGACACTGGCACCAGACTCCCTGTGTTGAACTCCAGCTCCATTAATTCCTTAGCTATGTGACCTTAGGCAAATTGCTTGACCTCTCCGTGTTGTTGTTTCTTCATCTAAAAAACAGAATAATAGTATCTACCTTTTAGAGTTATTATGAGGAATAAATAAGTTAATACTTGTAAAGCACTCACAACATGCTTGCCCCATAGTTACAAATTATGTATTAGCTATAGGCAGGCCCTCAAGAGATTTCAAGAACTTTGCACAGTCATCATCTGAGGCATCACAGGAACTTTCTCCCATAAAGATGGATCTCCCAGGCCTTCTCATATCCTTTTCCTTCTTGTGAAGTGCTCTCCATTCACCACTCTGGAACCCACTCCTACCAGAGCTGTTTATGGAATGGGGATACTGCTCTACTGTGGTTTGGAAATTCTTAAGGACAAACTATATGCAAACTCAGCAAATTAGACTTCTCAATTCTGTTTAGAAAGAGTAGAGATATATATTAACATACTTAATTACAATTTCATATTTTCACATGGGATCAACTTTGTTTACCTCATAGAAAAAATATCATGCTCTTTAAGAAGCTTTCACGTTGTCAGTGCCCCCAGAAAGAAGAGGGAGGCTCTTCCCCGCAGACACTCCTGACCCATGTCCAGTTGACCTTCCTCTTACAGCATCCAGCACCTGCTGCCTTGTATTAAGTTAACTTTGTACATATCAACTATCTGAGAGGAGGGGCTGGGACTTGTCTTTTCATCACCTTAGAGCCCAGTCTAATACCTGGCACTTAGTAGGTACTACATAAATACTTAATAATGAATGAATAAATGGACGAATCAATAAACACATTTTAAAGCATAATTTAATCTCTTCTAATATCTACATTTTCTTCCAAGTTGGCCAGTGTCTCCTGTAACCCAATTCTTTGGGTCACGCTGCCTTCCTTTCTAAATTACAGGCAGTTTGACCTAGTGGGTGAGAGCAGTGACTCAGAGCTGGTTGGAATAGCAGCTCTCCGCCTACCAGCCTTCGGGCCTTGAGCATGTTAAGACTAAGCGAGAGCATCAGTTTCGTCAATTGTAACATGGGGATAATACTCGCGCCTATTCCATCAGATGTCAAAAGATTAAACATGTCATACGTGCAAAGCACTCAAAACAGTGATGGGCACGTAGTGAGTGCTCTTTAAGTGTGAGCTATTATTACTTCTACTCTCTAAAACTGTGGCTATTTTTCTCCATTCTCTTGGTTCCTATAGAAGGAAGAGCTTGTGTATACCGTCTTAAACTGAGGTTCTTCACAGTCCTCCAAACACCAAACTGCTAGCATCTTTGGACTCAGTCCGCACCTTCTTCCTAAACCAACTTCTCCACTCTGGGCACACAGAAGCCCCATTAAGCTTTTCCTTTGCCGTTACTCTCTTTCTTCCCCACCTGGCAACTCCATGAACTACATCAGCCATTCTCCCAAGGCTCTTACTCATATCATTATCATGACCAACAACATCTCCATGGCTCACTACACTCTGGCTTCAGCCAGACTTGGAGATACTTCAAAGTCCCCATATGATTTGGGAGAAGGATAAGGATGTGTTTGGAAACACATGTCCTGAACGAGATGCCCTATTTCCACGTATTTGTTTACCCTGACGAAAACTGACCACTTTCGGGCTTGCTACAAGCTCAGTGAAGACCTCCACCAGATACAACACCAAAGAGGTCGAGACAGCTGCAAAGGTTTCTGTTTCCCTGGAGATGGAGTTTCATGGAAGGCTAAGAATCACCACAGCAACCAGACTACAAAAACAGTCCGTGGGCTTCAGCCCTATAACTCTGGTAAAGCAATTTGTACTCCGTGAAAAGGCTGGGGCACAGAAGTTGAAAAATGATCAAAGTAAACACTGCTCTTCAAGCACCATTTTGTTGTGCTGATTTCAAGGCATCAAGTCACAGCATCAAAGTTCTGGTATGAAAGATGCACATCAAGTGCCAAGGATTTGCTAGGCTGAACTAACTGCTCTGGTGTGAAGGTCTAGAGATAAATTCATAGCACATTTTCCAAAACAACCATTTCAAATTTGCTCTAAGAGCAGACCAGGGTAAAAACGTATGCCATTATATCAAGTTACCCTGCCCATGTGAGAACAGCTGTTGATCCCAACCCTGGATTTTAAGAGAGAGAGAGAGAAGGTGATTTTTCTGGTTAAACTTTAAATAGACTTTATCCCATACTGACCTTACATGGATGAATTCCTATAAATTTAAGAAAAAAATTATCCAAACCTTATTTAACACTAAATGAGAAAACAACCTGTTCTAGTATCTCTGATCTACTACCATCAACCTACTCTATAGTTTAAATAGCACATAAGAAACTACAGTATATTATTTCCACACTATATAGAAGTAGCCGGCCCAGTGGTGTAGTGGTTAAGTTTGGCACACTCCACTTCAGCGGCCTGGGGTTCGGATCCCAGGCATGGACCTACACCACTCGTCAGCCATGCTGTGGTGGCGACTAACATACAAAAAATAGAGGAAGACTGGCCACAGATATTCGCTCAGGGCAAATCTTCCTTGGCAAAAAAACAAACAAACAATTTTTATTAACCTGATTAAAGTCAATTATTATCTACGCTAACTATATGTTGAATATACAGAATATTTTTTATTTTAAGGAACTCAAAGTGGTAAACCTGAGTAGCCTTACAATATCCTCAAAAGTTAAGTAAGAAAAATATACAATTCCCATTAGCAAGAATTTACAGAAAAAAATCCTCAGAACCTCAGTGATATTGGCAGTACACAATGCCTTCATAAAAAACACTTAGTGGTAGGAAGAAATCTGTAACTCTAATTACCCTGAACAGAACATTTAGAAATTTGACTAGAACGATGTGACGTGTACATACACTCATCACATTCCTCTTCTCTAAGTGCACCCCATGTACAGTGCTGCTTCCTGAATCTATTGTGGAGAGGGGGTCTGCTTGCACAATTTCTGGGATTTCAGCAAGATGCTAAGTGAATCAGCAGGGAGTCCGCTGTCCACAGAACTTATTGTTCCACAGACCCCACCCAGCCTAGCAGTTTGCAATATACAAGGTCTAACACCTAAATGCTTCACAGACAGGAATGAGTGGTCCACTTAAAGTCTTGTTCAGTCTTTTCTAGCTTCTCCTCGTTTTATCTCTAGGTGAACAACCATGAAGTTACTAAGCTAACAGGGACAAGATGTTCTTATTTTATGTTTTGTGGAGCCATTTACTCATCCTGCAGATACCAAATGGCTACTATGTGTAAGGCACTTGCTAAGTCAATCTTTCCCAAAGTGTGGGGATACCTAACAATGTTTTAAAATATTGTTTATGTATTTATTTTTATAGGTATTGGAAAACATAATTTCATATTGAGGATGTTTTGGGTAAAGCTAGTTTTTTTTAGATTTAAAGAAAAATATTAGATAAATAATAATACAGCTAGTATATGAATACTGCAAAAACTGTGATGACAGAACATGTAAACTTATATTTGGGAAGCACCACTAAGCAATGAAAGGACTTCAAATGCCAATCAGATACAAAACTTGCTCTCAGGAAGTTCACAGTTTCAAAACATACAGATGTAAATGTGTCTGTGGGGAGCAGAAAGGGGGCCCTTGTGCTAGGCCCTGAGGGTGAACAGGACAGGACAGGCAGAACTAAGGGGACAGGGCAGGGAGAGCCTTAAGAGAAATGTCCAAGTGGGGGAGGCAGCATGGGTAGGTTGGGGGAACATTTAATTCACATGGAGCTGAAGAAATATACAAAAGAATATGGAGAAATAAAGTTGGAAAGGGTAACTGGGGCCAGATCTCAATGGGCCGTGAAAGCCAAGCTTAACTAATCAGTAAACGCAATGGAAACAATAGCATGTAATATAATTCACTGAGATGTGACCATGGCTTGCCTCCTGATAAATAATGGGTACATCAATCTCTGGCATATCAAGTGTCACTTAGTTAATGACATTAATGACAATTTATTAAATACACTTCAATTGCCCCACTTATTTGCCTAAAAGAATATATATATCAGTAATAGAGCTAAGAAAAATCCCATTATGTATAGGATCCTATTCCAAGTCTTACATAGTGTCATTGTTACTGAATTACCAAGGATTATCTCAGAGGTGAGAAATGAAACCTTAGTCCTCAACCTCAAGTCTCCCAGACCTGAGGAGTCTGTTCCCTGGCTTCATCCCCAGCTCACAGGCCCTCAATACTTGATGAGTTTGGGGTATATGTTAACCATAAACAATCAATGAATCAGGCAACTACCGTGAGTTATTAGCCTTCAGCATTTTTACAAGAAACAACTCATGGGGCCTGGTAATTCCAGTCCTGGTTATATTAGTCTACGCAAAAATCCTTAAATCCCACCCTTAGTTCGCTACCGTGTAAGAAATAAGCCAGATCAAGTCTTTTACCTCTTCCTCTACTTTACCACCCCTGAAGTGAAAGCAGGTCACCATTCTCCACCTTATGAATGTCTTTTTCAGATTCCCTCCTAACTCTTGGCAAGACCTAACAATAAATTTCCATTACTTTGAGTACACACCTAAAACAATTTTGAGTCATAATCTCTCTTCTTCTTTTCAAAAAAGCAAGTAAACTATTGGTAAGCAATTTGAGAATGAAAACAGCTTGTCTGATTTCCAGAAAATAACTTATTGTTTGCCCTCAGGAAGAAGTTGTTAATTACCCCTGCCTGAGAAACAGAGGAAAGTAACTTTCACTATAAACCACAAATACTGGTGATTCCCAATCTTGTCTTCCTCCTTGTGCAAAATTCTGAACATATTATTCATTAAAAAAAAAAAACCACTCTGCTAAAGTATCTTACTTTGGGATTCAGTTTCCCCATAAATTAAAAAGCATGACCAAAGCCTACAGTTCTTTGAGCAACTGAGAGAGTCAGTAACAGTCTTTGACAGATCCGTAGGAATAGATGTAGCTGACAGGAAAGAATGGGCTGATGTGACTGAATCATCAATTCATAAATGCCAGGTCACACTAAATGATTTGTGTACTCAATTAAAAGGAAAGATTAACAAAAGTTTAGTTTAACCTGCCAAAGTGAATACAAGAGAACAAAATAGAAGATTTTTCTTCTTTCAAGAACTGAAAATATTCCAAAATGAATTTACCGAACTTTTCAGACCAGTGTGAACATGTTTTAGAGAATTTCTTTCCTTTCCTTTCTTTTTTTTACTTTAACTGTGGGTCAGTGTGTGCCCTATAGTCTTTTATGCTTGGCAGAAGCAAAGCAAATCATGAAATACTCGAAGCTAATCCTAAGGTAAATCAAGATTTACAGTGTCTTTCAAAATAGGTAGTGTTGACAAGATAATAGTCTTTGTTTTTGTGAGGAAGATCAGCCCTGAGCTAACATCCACGACAATCTTGCTCTTTTTGCTGAGGAAGACCCGCCCTGAGCTAACATCTATTGCCAATCCTCCTCCTTTTTTTCCCTTTTTCTCCCCAAGGCCCCAGTAGATAGTTGTATGTCATAGTTGCACATAGTTCTAGTTGCTATATGTGGAACGGCGCCACAGCATGGCCTGACAAGCGGTGCGTCGGTGCACGCCCGGGATCCGAACCCGGGTCGCCAGTAGCGGAGCGCACGCACTTAACCGCTAAGCCATGGGGCCAGCCCAGATAATAGTCTTAATCAGGTTAATTTATGTGGTTTTGCTAATTTCCTTTAGATATACTTTTCAATGAGAGAGCTGCATGATTTATATTAAACTGCAAGAAGACTGGCAGATTTTTCTATTTTCTATTGAACTATAGCACTTCCAAATTGAAATATGATTTAAAAACAAAAGAGTCAACACAAACAACATTATGACACTATTAGGTTCTAAAAACACTATTTTGATGGGACAATCTTCCTTGATAAGGACAATGGCTGCTCTTGGTTAAACCATAAATCATTAGGCTGAGAACAAATCTCAGTCACTACAGTCAACTCATCTGGTGACCGACCGGGAATTCTTTCAGGCCAATGGGCAACGTGCTAAATGGGCATCACAAGGCACACCGGCCAGCACACAAGATGCGAAGTTATGAAGTTCTCTCATTTTCCCCCCACTGTTTACTTCTTCCTGACACTTTTTTCAAGTACTTCACTGGCTGTTCCAGAAGCAAAGGAATACAGAAAGGGGTGAAATTAGAACCAGTGGATTTGGCTACTATAAGCAGTTCTGATAAAAGTCTGAAAGAAGTAAGAGGATAAAACACAAAATGAAACTTGTATATAATAAAATCATTGACTTTTTGTGATAGAGATTTTAGAGATATTCTACTCCAAATATTTGCTGTAGATAAGAAAATTGAAGCCCAAAGAGGTAATGGTATGCCCAAGTTCCACAGCTGGTTATGGCATGATTGGGACTAGAACCCAAATATCCATTCCAGTAATTCAGCTTCTCGTTATCCTGCTACTAGAACTACCCATGTCTCTCCTCATAGAACCAGTTTTCTGTTATTGGACAATAAGGGCTCCCCGAATCTTCAGCATTCAGGGCCAGCCTTTTTAACCACCGGATAAGGACACGAAAACATAAGAAATGCGAAGAAACACCCTGTCCCCCTGCAAAGCACCACATGATGGGACCCTTGACTAACTAATCTCACTTCTCATCACTTTCCTCTTAGCTCACTCTACTGTAGCCACACCGGCCTTCTCACTCACCTCCAACAAACTGCTTCCAAGCTTAGGGACCTGACAACAGCAGGCCCTTTATCAGGCCTGTTCTTCCCCTGGATCTGTGCATGGTTCACTCCTTTTCATCATTAAGGTCTCTGTTCAAGTGCACCTCCTCAAAGAAGCCTTTCCTAACCACCCTAACAACCACCCCTTCCTGTCACTTGAATACCCGGGTACACTGCGTTCAAAACCATGTAAGCATTGGGAGGGCTGAAACTCTGCCTTATTTACCACTGTATCTCCAGTTCTAGAACAATGTTTGCACGTGATAGGCACTCACACATTTTCAGAATGAATAAACGAATGTATGAAAGACAAAGGAAAGATGAACCAACATATGGAGTGACTCCACAATATGGTGCTGGGAAATCCCTCATTTAGGTTTTTCTATGAAACTGAAGGCAAAAAGAGGCAGCTGTAGATATAGAAAGTTATCAGAATGCCTGTTGACTTCTATCTAAAGCATATCTCCTAGGCATTTCTGATAAAAGGTCATTGCCAATAAAAGAAAAATAACCAACTTTCAGCCTACTTGAGATATGCAAGAATTCAAGATCAAGTCATAATATATCTCAAAGTTCACCTGATCCCGCCAGCAGGAGCCCTGCAGTGAATTTTCGGGCGTGTGAATGATATATTGTTTTATTGAAACGTTTTCCAAGATTCTTTTCCAAACTCAACTCTATGGTCTTTTTTTCCCTAAAGGGCAAAACACTGACCTGTTTCCAAGCTATTTGGTAATATTTTGGCACAGATAACCTAGTAAAGAAAGTTGTTTGTATAGAACAGAACTATTGTTAGTAACAGAACGCCCCAACCTGCCCCTCTTTCTAAGCTCTTAACCTATAGATGACAACCCAGCTTATATTCACATGTAATTCTTACCAGATGGCTATTTCATTGCAGCTCAAAGACTTATCTCCAAGATGATTCAAGTTAACAAACAACAGGAGCAATATTTAAGCTCATGGTTAAGGAGAGCTAAGAGGCTGCGATCATCTAAGTGGGAGCAGGAGTACGGCGAAAACTCGCTATCCACTCTATCTTTGCTAACTGTGGCAAATTCTCAAGGTTAGGGGCATCAGGACTGCCAGTGTCTGGCACTGTGCCTGATAAATAACAGGTGCTTAGTAAATACTGATTTAACGATTGAACAAATGTCTAAATCTTGGGAAAGCCCACCTTGCCCACAGCCACTCACTGCACATCGACCCCATCTATAGGTGTGTGCTACAGATTCAAGCTTGGACTCCACCAATGACTTCCAAGCTCACGACCTTGGGGAGAATGTTTAACCTCTCTCAGCCTCAATTTCCATGCCTGTAAACTAGAGCTAACAACTCCCTTGCAGGGGTGTTGAGAAGACTGACCAAAATGCGGGTTTTCGTAATCCTCTGCGACAGCAGCTTACCAGTGTTTGACTTTGACTCTGATCAGTGTGGTACTGTTACCTCCTGCCTACAGGTCCCTGGATTCTGAAGCAGGATGACAAACCAATGACAGCTGCCTACATGACCCTCAGTCACCTGGCTTCCTAATAAAGAACTAACAGCTTTTCTGCCATTTCCCAGCTTTCCCCTCAACCTTTGGGATTCAGGTCTCATTCAAGACCAGGCCTGAAAGCTAGAGTGCAGGGAATGCAAATGCAGTCATCTTCCCCAGTTATTCCTCCTCGGGGGAGGCTAACGTGGCCAGCTCAAGTTTTGTTCTCCAAATGTAAGTGAGATTTTGGGGACTCTGGAATCCAACAAAGAATGGTCCCAAGAATACCATATTCATTCCACATCTGACCCCAACACCACACCTGCTCTGAGGGGACCCCAAATTTCTGAACAGAAACTCAATGACCCTCCTTTCCATCCTGGAGTATGCCTTCCAGAGAAATAGGAACACAGGACGTGCTAAAGCCATGAACTCCTCTCAAGGCAGCTTAAGTCAGTGGATGAAAGAAGCTGGAGGTTTCTCCCAATCTGTGGCTGGGAAGTTTGGGGACAAACATTTATCTTTAGAGGTCTACCCAAATTGCCCCTTCCAGCGTTAAGGATTATACCAATTCGTCTGGCTTTGAAGACCTGCAGTGGAAAGGCTGAACACCCATCCTCCCACCATAAACACCAACAGGCAAGGCCATTAGACACAAGCTTTCACAGCTGCCAAGGTACTTGCTGTCCTCAACATATTTCATACTCCTCAACTCGGCTCTATTTTATTTACCAGCCTCCTCCTCTAGTCTTGGAAATTCTCCCTCCAGCCCTCGGCCAAACCACATCCCTATTTCAAACCTTTCCAAATTCTCACCTCCAAAAAGCATTGCCAGGCTAGCACACCTGGCTCCAATTACTCCAGCAACAAGCCGCCCCCAGCCCCAGCCCCACATCCTACAACATGCCTGATTCCTTGGCACTTATGTGTTTACCTCCGCCCAGCTGTAGTTGATTAAGTCTATTTGGTTGTTTCTATCATTGTTTAGGGCAATAATATGTCTCTGTCCTTTCTGTTTACAGGTGTTCTTTGCCCTGGTCTGCACATCGGAGCATGAGCTCTGCAGGCTGCTGCCTTCCTCACTCCCACAATGCTTTGCACTGGTGCACAGTCCACGAAGGCTGCGGCTGCCAATGACTGTCCAGCTGCCTGGTTCTAATTAGGTGGGGAGGGGGCCTTCACTCAGGCAAACTGAAATGATTAGTTCCTCTAATCTTCTGTATTTCAATAAATAAAGGAGAGAGGGAGAAAGATTCTTTGTGTGTACTCTGTCCTGATGAAACAGTAGAGCTGTTTGGAAAATCATGAGATTTCTACTGTGCAAGGCAGTAAGATCTAAGCAATGAAACTCAAAAGCATTTTCCCAAGTATTTGGAGGCCAGATTTGCCCCCAGATCTGTAAATCCTACTTAATCCAGGTTTTTAAAAAAACACATAAGAAGACATCAGATACCCTTTGTTTACATTTCAGCTCTTCGGTGGTTCCTTACCCACCATATGCTGAGGGTTTTTTAAAGGACATTTTCTAGTTTAACAATTCCAGAAACACTTTTTTTTAATAGATTTTTTTTTATTGCAGTAACATTGGTTTATAACATGATATAAATTTTGGGTGCACATCATTATATTTCAATTTCTGTGTAGATTACACGTGTTCACCACCCAAAGACTAATTACAACCCATCACCATACACATGTGCCTAATCACCTCTCCAGAAACACTTTCAATTCTACTTTTCAATTGGTATTTTTTTACTAAATGCAAGTTATGCTGTTTTTCATACTGGAGGCCTGGGCTAACTATACTAAAAAATATGCCCTTAACTCTCAATGTAGACTCAAAAAAACAATAGCACTAAGAAATATTAGATCTCAATCTTCCCAATCCCTTTTTATTAATAAATGAAGAAACTGAGATTCACATGGGTCTACAGATTTGCTCAAGTTTAAACAAAAAATATCTCGATAAATGGAGGACCAAGTCCTCTATTAAGACTCACAATCCGGGGCTCTGTTTTCTACATCCTGAAACCTGCATTAAGAAACATTACTTTACAACTGAACCATATATACCAATATTAAAAACTTTATTTTCCTGAAAATAGAAGAAATTTCCAAATACAAAACTTCTAACTCAGTCGATCTAGTAAAGCTAAACTGTTATGATCAACATATTCACTTGTTCAGTCAAGTGTTTATTACACATATATTTATTGAGTGCTTACTATGTGCTGGGTCTGTTCTAATTACTGGAGGTATCAGTGCACAAACTAAAACGTCCCATGATAGTCTAATGGAAGGGATAGACAATAAACACATTAAAATATAAATATCAGATAGTGATATGAGTTGTTTAAGAAAAGTAAAACAGGGTTTAGAGAATGGGGGAGAGGCTATTTTAAATGGGGTGGTCAATGAAGGCCTCTCTGCCAAGGTAAGGGCTGGGCAGGGACTGGAGGAAGAGAGAGAAGCAGCCATGTGAATAACTGGGAGAAGAGCTCCAGGCAAAAGATGGGAGGCAGGAGTCTGCTCCGCACCTCTGAAGGACATCAGGACCAACAGATGCTTACAGAGAAAATGGGGGGGGGGGGGGAGGATGAAAGTCCTGCTGGGTATTGAGGACTTCATTCTAAATGTAATGGGAGGGCCAGCCCCAGTGGCCTAGTGGTTAAGTTCAGCGCGCTCCGTTTCAGTGGCCCCAGTTCAGTTCCCAGGCGGAGACCCGCACCACTTGTCTGTCAGTGGTCATGCTGTGGCAGCAGCTCACATTAAAAAAAAAAAAGAGGAAGATTGGCAACAGATGTTAGAGATGTTAGCTCAGGGCAAATCTTCCTCAGGAAAAAAAAATGTAATGGGAAGCCACTGCAGGAACTTGAGCTGGTGAATTCTGTGATTGGACTTAAGTTCTAAAACGATCATTCAGGCTGCTATGTGGAGAATAGATCTTCTTAGCTAATAATGACAGTAGCTAACATTTATTGAGTGCTTATTATATTCCAGACACTGTTCTAAGTGCCTGTCACAGTTTAACTATTTAATTGTTACAGCAACCTACGAAGTAGACACTATTATCATCTCCATATGAGGCACAGAGACGTTAACTTGCCTAGAGTCACGCAGCTCATAAATAGTGGAACCGGGCTTCCAACATGGGCATTCTAGCTCCAGATCCTGCCCTCTTAAGGGCCCTGGGTGAAAGGTCTACTGTGTCTCAAGTAAAGATGTGATGGTGGCTCAGACCAAAGGTGGTGGGGGGGATGGTCGGGAGAGAGAGGTCAAAGGTGAGTGGATTCAGAATACATTTTATAGTAGA
Source organism: Diceros bicornis minor (assembly GCF_020826845.1). Classification (NCBI taxonomy): domain Eukaryota; kingdom Metazoa; phylum Chordata; class Mammalia; order Perissodactyla; family Rhinocerotidae; genus Diceros; species Diceros bicornis. Next base: position 28,154,117 of record NC_080743.1, read on the forward strand.
ATAAATAGGATCGGATGTGACATCTGAGAGAATATAGGAAGTCATAAATAACGCCAAGGTCTTTGGCCTTGGCAACTGGGTGGTAGTGTCCTTTACAGAGGTAAAGAACACAAGGAGTGAACAAAATGGTGATAGGAGGGCTGTATGGAACTCAAGATAATCTCCCAACATAATGTGAGATAGGGAGTGTATTAGTTTCCTGTGGCTGCTGTAACAAATTACTAAAAACTTGGTGGCTTAAAACAACAGAAATTTATTCTCTCATAGTTCTGGAGGCCCGACGTCCAAAATCAGTATTACCGAGCCAAAATCAAGGTGTCAGCAGAGTCATGCTCTGTCCAGAGGCTCTAGGAGAAAATCCGCTCCTTGCCTCTTCCAGCTTCTCACAGCTGTTGGTATTCCTTGGCTTACGGCCGCACCACTCCAATCCCTGCCTCTATGGTCACATCACCTTCTCCTCTTCTGTCTCTGTCAAATCTCTGTCTCATAAGGACATATGTGATTGTATTTAGAGGCCACTCATATAATCCAGGAGAATCTTCTCACCTCAGTATCAAGACTTTTTCTATCGAACATTCATATAGTAACATTCACAGGTTCTGGGGATTAGGATGTGGGCATACTTTGGGAGCCCTTATTTAGCCTACCACAGTCAGGAATACAAATAATAATAAGAAGAAGAAAATCCATAAGTGTGGACAAAGAGTTAGCAAAATTTATTTCTCTTTTACATGAGAATTTGATCTTCTGTTAACTCTCTTAACTCTGTAACCCTGGTAATCTAAAACAATATGTCAACTATAATAAAAGGCAACTTGCTTATAGTAAAAATTACCCCAATTGGTAAATTGTATTAAGATTGGAAAAATATCTGATAGGAAGAGATATCTCGGGGTTCTGGAGAGTAGTAACTCTTGTAAAATGAGCACAGCCTTTGTGTGCACCATGGAAACTATTTCTACAGAGCATAGTTGCCTATTAGCTCCTGGGAGGTATAAATAAGCCTTCTAAACCAGGGCAACACACACACACACACACACACACACACACACACACACTCTCTCTCTCTCTCTCTCTCTCTCTCTCTCTCTCTCTCCATGTAGATCTCCTGGCATTTGAGCCATCATTGGAGAGCTCCAGGTGGCTGTATGAACTAACGTGTAGGCAGCCAAAAGGCAACCAAAAAAGAGGAATACCATGCTGCCCTGCTGCAAGCTGTGGTCCCTATCCCACATCCTTTTCAGTAGACTAAAGCCTCCTGTGGCCTGTGATAATCTCTTGGGTCTGAATGTTTATGTGAACCCAAGAAGACTCCCTCGGTGTTTGTTGCCACATGTAATAGAGATATCATTTCAGTTAATTATTTCCATTTCTTCTTCCACCAAATCCTTTAACCCAATTACCAGCAGGAAAAGGAGTAGAGCATTTGTTCCATCTAATCACCCTCTGGTGGTCTCACTTATAAGCAGCAAAATGGCTAAAAGGGGCAAAGGGGAAGGAAAACCTGGAAAACACAAATTAATAAATTCCCAAGAACTGAGTTGACTATTTCCTCAGGGAGAAGGGAGTAGTACCTTCAGATGAACATGTCATGCTTCCTGCACTATGCCTTCAAGAGGCCTGTCCTGCAGGATTAAACGCAAAATTCCCAACCCACATCTCCACTGGAAATGTGCAAGTGAGCTCATTACTCAGAGCCAAGATAAAGGATAAATCTTTATGAGTACCGTAAGTATGAGTCATAAAAAATAGGAAACACATGTAGGATATATACACAGTAATAGTACCAAGCCAGGGAAAGTGTTTAGGAAATGTATATAAGAACACATGGCAAAAACAGGACTAAAAATTACCCTTGTACACTGCTCCAAAACACATCCAAAAACCTCACAGCAAGTCAGGGGTCCGTATCACTCTGGTCTCTAATAAACATAGGTCATTTCCCTATTTGGAAATTGGCTGTTTTTTTAAAAAAAAATGCAAATAAGAAGAGAACTGAATCAAGAAAAAGTAACTTGGAGTAGGCTTTGAAAGATTTTATGATTTGGGAAGTTTGAACAGCTTCCAAGTAAAACACTGGGAATTAGATCTTAACAGCATTAAAAATGAACAAGAAAGATCCTTTCAGAGAAATACTTGTTCACAATGGTAATATTATCATCATTTAGATTCTCACTATCTTAACAACCAGCAGTAATAAGGGAAAAAACAGTGGAATCCTCAACCCTCATGAAAGCAGGAAACAAAAATAAACAGCAACAGATGCACTAACAACATACAAAGAGCAATACAGGGACAGTATTAAAACCTCTAACAGTAACCAGCTCCGCAGAAAGACCTCACGGTGGGGAATAAGCAGAGCCCTGTGGTCAACGGCACCAGATGAAAATCTGGGGGTGTGCAGAATACAAGGGAGGGTGATTGGCCCCCCAAAGTCCTCTGGGGCCAGATATGGAGGCAAAACGCCCAAGCATGACTCATCATTGGAAATCAAGCTCGTCAGTTGCCTTTGTTTTTGGAAGACCCCCAAATCTGAGATTCAGCGTGGCAAGCAAAGGAGACACCCTAAACGCCGGTATGTCTCACACCAAAGCATGCATGTCCGTGTCCAGATGGACCTGTGGCTCCCTCGGACTTCAGCTTTCTCCTTTATTTTCAGAAACTACTGATTCCCAGGAAAGCACTGCCTGCATATCTATGTACTTGAGGTCGAGAGGAGTAGGAACAGAATGTGTGCAGTTTTTAATTTCATTAAGTGTTAAATTGACTTCGAGAAAGTCAATGCTCTTTAGGAGCTATTCTGAGGTAGAAATCGCAATATACTTCCAGCTCACAAAAATCCAACTGAAAGACCCACCCAGGAGCAAGGCTAAAGCTGAGAAGTGTGATACCTCATTTTTTCCTCTACCTTTCACTTCTCAGTCCTCTCAGCAGCTGCCATGTCTTTAGTCCTCTCTCCCCCAAGGTACCTGCATATGCGTTCACATCACTAGGAGGGAGGCCACAGTTGCAGGGGGTGCTCACCTCTTAAGATACCAATGCAGCTTCCATTTAAATCAATGCACAGGTATTGAATAACCTACCCTGTGGCAAGCCCAGTGTGAAACATACAGCCACATCACCAAATTCAAAAAGAATCAAGTGAGTGTACACATATCAACAAATAGAAATGAAACTTGAACGTGCATGATGTGGTATTTGGACTCCAGGCAGGAGTGAGGCTATTGCAGTCATTCTGGATCCTACAGCTGGCTCTCCTTGGCTCATAGTTAGATCCAGTAACATCTAATCTAGTCTATCTTCAAAAGAAGCCAAATCACACTAGCAATTTACCTCTCTTCCTCCAAGGGATGTAAAATTCTAGATTCAGCCAAAGAACTCTGTGGTTCAGGTAAAAAACGCCATAAACATAAAGCAGTATTGTAAGGCGTCTTGGACTAGAACCCAGATAATGCCAAATGATTGTGGGCAAAGAACCCTACCCAGGAGTCAAAATATAGCCATTTCAACTTAGTTTTAGCATTCTAAATCAGGAGGGCACTCAGAGCAAAATCCTACCAGAACACTAGAAAATGGTGATAAATAAACTAATAAAAGCCAATTCATAAAAAAAAACTTAATACCATTCTCATGATCTTAAAAGGTCTATCTCGCATCTGGGCATTGACATTTTAGCATTTCAGACAAGGCTAAGGATCTCAGGAAAAGGACTACTTCAATTAATGAACAGTCTAGCTGAGGTGTCCTGGCAGTCTGGAAAGGAAAACACAGAGCACACAACCTCAATGGAAGCCAAAGCAGCAGGTCTTCCAAACACAGATTTAGATTCCTGTGTCTTTAAGACCAGACCCTCATAAATGGATTGCTTCTGCTGGACACCATGCTCTAAATAAACAGACTCCTCTGGCCGACACACAACTTCCTGTAGGGTTCTGGTGGGTAAAGCTTGAAAAGGCTGCCAAATCTAATGACCAGCAACTTTTGAGCTGACTTAGAAAACAAGCTACAAAGACTTGAGTCCAGAGTAAACAAAGGAAAAAGCCACATTAAACAGGGAACAAATTACTATACAGGCAGGGATATTTAAAGTGCTCACTGAGCAAAAAAAAACAAAATAAAAAAAATCAAGTTATTAGGTATTTAACAATACAGGGTAGAGTAAAATGCCCCTTCCAATTGGAGGAATCAAGGTTAATTAATTCCAGCAGTGTTAAGAATTGGCTAGGAAACACCCCCCTACATCATGAGGACAGATCATTCTCGATGGCCCAACTTCAAACCCAGCTCAGATCAAATGAGCTACCCAAGGGAGCAACATGGAGTCGAAAACCATTTATAGTTTTTTATCCAGCTGAGGGAAAGGACTAATTAGTTTACTAGCAGATGACTAAAATCCGTAAGAGTAAAGAAAAATGTAACAAAAACTCAGAAACAGGCTGGGGAAAGACTGAAAGAGAGATTTGGAGAATTTAGAATAAATTGCAGTAACATGAGATTTAATGAGGAAAAACAAATCAAAGCAGTAATACAAAAAGGAGGATACCTGCTCAGCTATAGCGGTTAAGAGGGGTCTGGAGAAGAAACACCAAGTTCACCGACATAATGCAAATCAAATAATGGTACACTGTGGAAAAGGGGAGTAGTTTAAGGAGACTTACAATGATACTTTAAATAACACCCTCAGCACCATGTAAGAACCCATCATGCACAATGCAAAAAAAGTCCAAGACTTGGTTCTTGCCCTTAAGAAGTCCACTCACTAGCTGGGTGTGCAAGATTAACACACATGATTCAGCAGCAAATACTACAAGAAAACATATACAGTCATGCGTCATTTAACAACAGGGATACATTTTGAGAAATGTGTCAATTTCATCATTGTGCGAACATCTTACACAAACCTAGCTGGTATAGCCTACTATACACCTAGGCTATATGGTACTAATCTCATGGAAACACCATCGTATACGTGGTCTATCATTGACCGAAATCCATACTCTGGAGAGGTGCAGACTGTGGTGGGGGGAAAGAGGGGATTCAGAGCAATGTTTAGAAGAGAAGAAGATGGAAGAGGGTAAAGGAATCAGGAAAGGGTTTGTTGAAGAGTTAAGACTTAGACATGGGCTTCTAACTGGGCAAGGATTGAGAGAGTTAAGAAAGAAGTTCAGCTGGAATTAAGAAAAAAGGTGTGGGGCAATGAATCAGCTGACAGGCCAAGGAATCTGCACTTAAGCATCTTCAAGGGATTCAGATGCAGGGGGTTCACATAACACACACTTGGAAAAACACTGATCTACAGGATTAAGTCCAAACCCTTACCCCTGCAGCCTTTCCAGTCTCATCTCTCACTTCTGGGCCCCAGCCCACCCCACTACTAGCCTCCATCCTTTGTTCTGGGGATTGGCAAGCTTTTTATGCAAATGACCCGATTATAAATATTTTAGGCTTTGCAGGCCATGCAGGTCTCTGTCACACTACTCAACTGTCACTGTAGTGAGAAAGCAGCCACAGATAATATATAAGCGAACGAGTGTGACTACGTTCCAATAAAACTTTATTTACAAAAACAGGCATCAGACTGATGAATGGATAAATAAAATGTGGTATAGCCATACAATGGGATGCTATTTAGGAATAAAAGGGAATGAAATAATTAATGCATGCTACAACGTGGAAGAACCTCAAACGCATTGTGCTAAGTGAAAGAAGCCAGTCACAAAAGTCCTACATATTGTATGATTCCATTTACAGAAAATGTCCATAATAGGCAAATCTATAAAGAAGAAAGCAGATTAGTGGTTGCCTAGAGCAGGGATGGGAGCATGGGGTACGGCGAGTGACTGCTAATGGGTACAAAGTTTCCCTTTGGGGTGCTAAAAATGTTCTCAAGTTAGATTGTGGTGATGGTTGTACAACTCTGTACAATTCTATACAATATATATTGTATAATATACTAAAAACCACTGACTTGTATACTTTAAACAGGAGAACTTCATGATATGTAAATTACATACACACAAAAATAGGCAGCAGGAAGGATTTGGCCCAAAGGCCATAGTTTGCCACTCCCTGATCTGTACACCAGCCACATCGTGTACATGGAAGAACTTTCCCCGACACACGGTTTCTGTTCTTCCCTCGGTGTATATTGAGGCCTCCCTTCTCTTCTGCCTAGCAACTTCTACTTGACTCTTCAAGCCCTTCATCAAATGCTGTCTTCTGGGAATCCTTTCCTCACCTGCAGATAGAATTACCACTCCCTCTGTTGGGCTCCTGAAAAATTTTGTTAATTTTACAACAAATAATGCTCATATTGTTTGTCACATTGTATTAAACTTACCCTCCCTTAACCTCCAATAAGTGCTGAAGACATAAAGATGAGTAAGAATCTAGCAGTATCTACCTAGCACACAGTAGGTTCTCAACGAATAACTCATTGAATGAGTCTGCAAATTAATGAACAAATGAATGAATTATGGGAGGATTATTTAGAGAAAATTGGTTTTAAGAAGTAGTCCACAAGCTTGACTGAAAGAATCAGGGCCTAAGGCTGAAGATGCCAGTCCCAGGAGACTGGTTAAGGAAGCTGCAGGGTAAGTAGAGAGGAACACAGAAATTCAAGAGAAATTGCAGAGGAAATGTCAATAAAACTTGGTGAATGACCAAATAGAGGGCTTGAAGGAAATGGTTCCAAGGTGGTTCAAAAGTCCCAAGATAGATGGTAGCAGTGACATTGATGGGCCAGGGAAGTTGGACTGATAAACCAGCACTGGGGTAAGGAGAAGACTGGCTTAGGAAGGTTCTTCCGTTCAACTTTAGAGATAATAAAAAGAGCTGGCATTTAATTGTTTGCTGTGTGCCAGGCACACATGCCAGCCCTAAGTGCCATAGAAACATCCCTCAATCCTCAGCAAACCTCTAAAGAACTACTGCTATCATCTCCATTCTACAGATGAGGAAATTGAGGCTTAGAGAGTAAGTAACTCAACCAGAGTTACACACTTGGGAAGCGACAGAGCTGAGATTACCCTTCTATGTGACACCAGATAGAACCATAACGATAGTCACTCCACCAAAGCCATCTGGGGCACCTTGGAGCTTGAGGTAGGACCCAAGAGGTAGGGTACTTTAGAAACTTGACTGAAAACACCACTTGAGAAGCTTAGAGAGAGTTCTGGCAGTCATTGGCATGGAGGTGACAACCAAAATCCTCAGAACAGATAAGCCACCTCAGGGAGAGTAGACAGGGAAAAACACAGGGCCAAGGACCACACTTCAGTCAAGAACCCCTGAGAAGGAAGGAAGAGCAGCTGAGAAAGAAACAGAAACAGATGGAAAGATAGGAGGAGAACCAGGCTAAGGTAACGCCCTGAAACCCAGAGAGGGGCCAGAAAAGGGGGTGCTTAAAAACCTTGATGGAGCTGAGGAGGAGTACAGGTGGGGAAAGGTGGTGTGGTAGAAAGAGCTCTGCAAGGGAATCGGGGTCCCTGGGTTCCATTCCAGCCCAGCACTGGCATCAATTGCTTGTTTGACAGTGACTAAGTCATCACTGTACTCCCCAGCCCTGGTCTCCTCTCTAAGGCGGTTAGGACTAGACTGTCTCCAGGGGACCTCTCCAGCCCCAGCATCCCATGAGTTGGTCAAGAGGGCATCATCAGTGACTCCCCAGAGATGAGCTCAGGAAAGCAGAAGTCAGGCTGCAGAGAGAGAAGAAAAGGCAAGACACACAAACGTTCACTGGTTCAAGAAGTGGGATAGGCAAGGAAAAGAGAAATAGGAGGGTACCGAGAGGCGATCACCAGGGACAAGTTCATACATGGCCTCTTCATTGTGGGAGAAATAAAAGTAAAATAACTAAACACATGTCTAATTTTCACAGAAAAACTTAGAAAACACAGCGGGGGGAATGATTGAAACTAATACAATCAATACTTCTGCAGAATTTAAATATTTAAATCAGAGATACTAGCAGTAAATTTCCTTTTATTCTCAAAATGTCAACATAGCAGATAAGCAATGGAAAGAAGAAAGTACAAGTTGAATATCTGGATACTCTGCACTCATACAAACTGGGCATTTGCCCATTCAGCACATCTGGTCTCAGATTTGTAGACCTGCTCCTTACTTTGGTCTATTGCTTTTTTAAATACTCTCCAAAAAGTTCTAAGAGCAAAAAGTCACATTTTCAAATGCAGAGGGTGCTCCTGTAGAAAGATTTTCTAACAACATTTTCAGGAAATTATACAATTTTTTAAAAGTCAGGAGAGGTTACCATGGCAACAATAGTATGGGTCAGGGTTCTAACCCTAACTTCCATAAAGATAAACTCCACACTGGATGGTAAATGCTGCTGCAGGACAAATTTTAGAAGGGGTCAAGGCAGTCTCTTCTCCACGGAGCCTGGGGAAGAGGCAGTAATAAGAGGCTTTTTCAATCTGTCAGCTCCCCGCCAGCACAGAACATAACCCAGTATTACCTCATGCTAAACTGGCAGAGTCCAACCAGCCTCAATCCCCCTGGTGAGGAAGGGGGCCGTGCTTTCCTAGGGCAATTTTACAGCATCTGGACGTTGCTATGATAAATGACAGGGCTTAAGCAATGTGGCCAGCCAGCATCTTGGTAGGAATGTTGTAACTTTTTTGCTGAGCTCGTGTCCTGATTTGTTTGCTAATCTCTGGTGTTTACTATTATCGCTCTGATTTCTGCTTTCACTTTTTCCAAAACTCCAAAACTGAGTTTTTGGATAGGTCTTCTTTTTGAGAGTTAGCTGTAGTTTCAGACTGCACATCTTGCCCCAACATGTTAGAAACCATCCTTGACTAGCGTGGCCAGTTGTAACTGGCCTGCATTGTCCTCTGTTGAGACAGCAGCCAGAGGTCTAGTTGCCTTGCTGTCCCCAACCCTGCTCCTCTGTCCAGCCCTGGCCTGGCACCTTCATACTGCCCAGTGGGGTATCATTACTTAAACTGCACTGAGTATCTTCAAGTAAAGGGGCAACTCTTTTTAAACGAGGTGAGTGTCCTATTCATTTAGGCCCTCCAATTCTATGTGAGAGTCAGATTCAGTTGCCTTTCAAGTTAATAAAATTTCCACAGCAAAACTCAAATGAATGAGGGGAGCGGGGAAGAGAGGGAGAGGGAGAGAGAGGAAGAAAGGGGGAGAGAGAGAGAGAGAAAGAGAAAGAGAGAGAGAGAGATGAATGCCTTTGGGAAATGTGACCCTTGTTGTCAGCATAACTTTCTGATTTATCTGCTGCAGGTCTCCGACAAAATGGCCTGTTCAGAGATAATCTTACCTGTCAGGCTGCAGTGATTTCCAAAGCAACCTGCATTTAAATAAACACCAAGCAGTGTTTATACATGGAATGTATTTGTTTAGTAACTGGATTTCACCAACATACAGAGTCTGTGTGTAAGAGGTTTACTTCGACACTTGCTTACACGTACTACACACCAGATCTCTCAAACATAAATAGCCCTGAGTTTGTTTTGGGATTTTTTTCTGCATATACACAGGACTAGCATTGGGAAGTCATTCATGAAAACCAGCAGAGGGAAAAATACCCCAGATAGAGAAGGAATGTAGCTAGTGTGCTGGTTTCCATTCGATATTTTTTGCTCTCACATATGTACTCTCCAAAAAGCCAATCTTAAATTCTGTATCAGTTCTTTTAGCAGCGATGGGTAAAGGTAAGTCACACATCCACTCCCCCCGCTCCTCCCCACCCACACTGTTCTGTCTCTATTTTAATAACTGAGGGGGAAAAAAGAGAGAAGTTGTCGAGCTACTAATATTGTAGAAACAGCAAAGACTACATATAGATAGGTAAGTAGGAAGGTAGTAGGGATCTCCAAAATGTTTAATCTCTGAACTGCCAAATTCCTCATAATAAGCAAAAAAGATGTCAAATGGATGGCAAAGTCCATACACTGAAGCTCTTGCATTTTATTCCTAGCAGGAAGAGTCCCTTAATGGGTGTATTCCCACTTATCACACAGTTCAAGCAAGTCTGGTTACAAGACCTCACGGATCACAAGCAGGGGACAGGTGGGTTACTCTTGTGAAGGCAGCTGAAAGCTGCCTTATGGGGGATGCAGGGGAATGACCAACACGAACAACAGAGAAGAGGCGGCATTTAACGTGAGGGTTAACAGCCCCGTAGAGCGCAAGGGTCCTGAGCTCAGCCCTGCATTTTATATTGACTGCCATTTGCTGTGACAATCTCCTAAACCAGGAAGGAAAAAAGAGACACGCCACACACAGACCAGCCTTATTATAGGTCCAAGCCACCAGGATGCGAATGAAGAAGGGAATGAAAAGGGACTCTGAGGACAGGACAGAGCTATCACAAGCCTGTGCAGGAGACCCAAACCCGAGACCTGCTGGCTCACCTAACAGGCAGAGCCAACCGAGACAGGTCAGGTTTTGTAGCCGGAAACAAGGTAAGAGCTAAAAGTAAAAGGGAAGTGGACTGGACGTGGATGGTAGAGTGCAACTGACCCTGCTCCAGTCCAGCTCCACGACCCAGGCTGCCGAACCTCCCTGGGCCTCCCTCCCTTTAGGCTGACAATGAGGACAGGCAGAGACAACACAGGCGGGCTGGCCACTATGACTGTTCTTTCTGTTATTTGGGGGGTAAGGGAGCCGTCAAGAGGCAAGCAGAACAGTCAGCATTTTAGATGTGTTTACTTCTTTCCCTTTCTCCCAACTGTGGTCTTCCCCACCCTCAAAAAGAACCAGGAAAGGGACAACTTTATGCTGCAGTCCTCAGAGAAGGTACAAAGTAAAAGCGACTTGGAGCCACATGTGTGATTAACCACACATCCCATTTGGCCTGCCTGCCAAGAAGCTGGAAGCCAAATTTCAAACTCAATCATACCAACCACATTAACCCGGACTAACTAACTACACTTTTCTTTTTTCTTTTGTCCTCATTTTGCATTTCTGCTTACAATGTTGGTATGTCAATTGTTGTAAGCCCATCCCAAGTCCTTTTTTGTAATGGGGCAGAGAATAAGCAAATACATAAAAGTATGGAGGGTTCTGATGGGTGGGTGAAGTTATGAAACCTGGCCCCTTTCCCATGACAATGGAGCCTCCCAGATCTCCACTCCACCCCTCCAGCCAGTGGCTGGCACGCCCATTAACATTTGCTCCTTTAATGTCAAAATAAATACATTAATTTAAACGCCCGTATCTTTTATACACATATGTAATGCTAACTAGGGGCTTACCCTCAGCAACTTTTAATAATGAGCAAGCAATTAGGTCGGAAATAGAAAAGACACATCGCCACATAAAAGCAGGTCACAATAAAAATTAGATGACAGGAAACAAAATTGTTACCATTCCAGCAACTAATGAAAGTATGTTACTGTAAACAAGCCTCTGGCGGTGCTATAACCCTTCTCAGGAGTCAGGAAACACCCTGAGGGGATCAAACTCTGAACGGGGAGGAGGGCGGGGGCCGGGGCATTTTACTTTGAAGTCAAAGGGCACAAGGACCTGGATTCCATAGGATGCAAATGATGATACTGGTCCCTGCTTATTATAAAAGACAAAGCTGATCTCTCAGGGCTGCTTACCCTCTTCTGCCCTCCTCTGTCACCAGAGAGTCTTTTTCCAGGCTCCTGTTCACTTCCAGGGCTGTTGTTTCCAAAACCAATGATTACAGATGAGAGGTGTGGTCTCAGATGAAAAATATAACTCTAGGTCTGTGTGGTCGTGATGAGAACTCAGCAGGGAGGCCAATGGCAAAATAGTGCTTCACTACAGAGGGCTTTGTATACATTATCACAACAAGTGTGTTTCTGATACAAATTCTCTGCTAGCCTATAAAACTGTTTATCTAACTTAAGTGTAACTGTTTCCTCAAATCTTGTCAACCTGCTGCGGTTATTACTTCCAGGTGTACGCTCTGTCACCTCCTCCACACAGGAAAAGCAGCAGCCTCTCCTCCATTGAAAAACCTTAAGATGCCTGGGAGGTAGGAATTTAGTAAAATGTTGAGAAGGGATGATTTATAATAGATCTTAATGCTGATCCTGCACCAATAACAAGCCGAGGGGAAAGAGGGTTGATTTAGAAATTCCCTCACATTTAAGGAGGACACCATGAAAAACAACTACCTCGGTCATCAGTCAATGTCAATTATGGCTTGGAGCCAGTATGGCATTCTTTTTGCTAATATATAAGCAACATCATTTATCATTTCATTTTGAAAAATATTTGCCTTCAATATTCGGTGAAGATATGCACAAAGGCTGCCTCTGGTCCTCCCACTATTGCCCCAAAAACAGATCAGCTGTGATTTTTTGCACAGACCATGCAATAGCATATCTATAAAAATCAAGTTATCCATTGAGAATAACAGAAAGAGTTGGGTGAGTTTAGGATGGAGGAGGAAGCGATCTTGGTAAAAAAGTGAATATAGTTAAGGTAAACTTTATGGGCTAACTAGAATACTGGCAGGTTGAATTATTGTTTTTTAAACAGCTTTACTGCCATAAAATTCATATACCATAAAATTCACCCATTTAAAGTACAATGCAATGGTTTTTAGTACATTCACACTTATTCATATTTATCAATGATGTTTAGTATATTCATATTCAATTGTGGAACCATCACCACAATTTTAGAACATTTCTGTCTCCCCAGAAGAAACTCGGTACTTATTAGCAGTCAACTCCCACTACTCTCTTTTGCCTTTCAGCCCTAAGTAACCACTAATTTACTTTCCGTCTCTATAAATTCATCTATTCTGGATATTTTATATAAATGGAATCACACAATATGTGGTCTTTTGTGTCTGTCTTCTCTCACTTAGCATAACATTTTCCAAGTTCATCCATGTTGTTGCATATGTTAGTACTTCATTCCTTTTTATTGCCAAATAACGTTCCATCGTGTGGATATACCACATTTTATTTATCCATTCATCAGCTGACGGACATTCAGGTTGTTTCCACTTTTCAACTATTATGAATAATGCTGCCATGAACATTCGTGGATAGGTTTTTGTGTGGATGTATGTTTTCATTTCTCTTGAGTATATACTTGGGAGCAGAAGTGCTGGGTCATACAGTTCAAACGATTTTTAAAAACTGTTTGCACAGCTACAGTAATGCCTCTCCATAGTCATATATGAAGAACATGAAAGATAGTTAATATTTCTCCACCCCCATCTGACCACCCTGCAACAAACACTTTCATTCATTCTCTCTTCGTCAGGGCCCTACTGCGCTGACATAGTCGTCTATGCTCACTCTGTGTACACGAAATACTCCAAGGTCTACTCTACGAGAGCACTCAGAGCCGGATGGAATTTCTAAAGATCACCTAGCCCAACATCTTGTTTTCAAACAGGATTGAACTACAACCATCTAATTCTTAAAAGTTCCCGAAGAAGGAAAGAAGGCAATTTCCCTCAGTTGCCTAGTCTCAGAAATATCTTCAAATAACTGACCCCAAATCATACATATACATACAAATACTGAAGGGAAAAGAATAATGGTCAGGTTTTTAAACAAGTTTGAGAGACTATCCACCACAGGCCCTCTTTTTTGACTTCCTCACTGAACACACTATGTCCCTTGATGCCAGCTAATTTTATGTATCCTCAGCACTGCCATGTCCTAAAATGAATTCCATTTTGATCTAACATAGTAAATACAAGTGCGGGAGAGAGCTCTGCTGTCATTCCTTGAGGTATTTTTCTTTTGCATCAATAGTATTATTTGAATCTCTTTTCAGAGTCAACAACAGTACCGCACAATTTAACATCCAGAATTTTCTGCTGTTCCTGCTTCTGTAATAGCTCAGACTTTCTTTTCTTTCTCGGTTCCTCTGAGAGAAGCATATATAAAATGAGTAATTATTGCTGCTAAAGAATTGCTGGAGTCAGCAATGCTTCATAGGAACTGCATTTCCTCCTCTCCTCCCTTCCCTCCCACCACAAATTCTCCCCCGTAAGTTAAGAATTAAAGACGTATTACTGGGATAAAGAAATCTGACCTGAAATATGTGTTGCAGCTACAATGGCAAGCAACCAAGGATATTAACAATAATTTCCAATGTAGCTGGAAAGGTTAGATGATTTGTTTTTGAAAAGAGCCAACTCTGCACACTTTCATGAGATTAAAATCAGTTTGCTTTTCCTTCTGGACACCTCGCCTCTCCTATTCCTACTCCCCCAAAAAGGCAGAGTGGTTGAGGCACATAAACAAATGGTTCTGGAAATTAACATTCTTGACTAGAAGAAAGCTCAAAGATAAATTCCATTCTGCATTCATTTTCCTACACTTCACTGTGATCAGAATTTATTGTGGTTTCTCTCTCCTTGGAGAGATAATACCTGAGTGACAACATTTCTGACACACAGAAGCTTAAAAACAGAAAGAATGACAACTGTGTTATCTTAAATACAGTATGATGACAATGTGCCCATAATCTAGGTCATTTCTGAGCCACAGGAAAGAGGAGGCCATTTCTCTCTTACGGTGATGACCTCGGGCCAGTGAGTTATCTCTGCACCTGTCTGTCACCTGTAAAATGAGGATAATGATAGGCCTTCATGGGGTTAGTGCATGAGTGCTTCAAACAGCGCTGAAGACAGAGTAAATACTGAGTCATTATGAGCTTGGATCATCATCTTCACCACCAAGATCACCACCATCTTCGAGAAGCTGTCTGGATAGCATAAGGAGCTACCCCCAGGGCTTTCCATGTAAGTACAAAGTACTGTGGCCTTTATTCCAGAGTGTTGTCATTTCCCCTGACTCATCTTGCAGGAGCAATAGGTTCATAAGACAAAGCAAAGAAAGAAGACAGACAGGGCACAGGAGGAGATGGGAAAAACATTTTACAATTACAGAGAAATGGCACCTTATGTTTTTTCACAGCCATGTTTCAAAGATGAAATTCTTCAGAACATTCTTTCCAATAAGGGGGGCCAGAAAAGTTGGAAAGCTGAGAGAGAGACAGGTTCTAGAGTTGCTCAGCCCAGAGAACAATCTGTTATTTGAAATCCTTCTCTCTCGAGCATACGTTGTGTCCTCTTCCCCACTTATGTTCATATATGAGCATCCTTGTTAAACCCAGAATGGAAGAAAAGGACTCTTCCTTCAGAGAAGTGTCTTTACAAACTAGAGAGGCAATGGGTAGAAAGCTGGCACCTGCACCTACCTCTCTCTGTGGCTGGCCAGGCCCCGGGTCGGCAGTGCGGAGGTTCAGGACATGCACCTCCTGCGGCAGCCCCATCGTGCCTCTGCTGGCACAGCCTGACAAGACGGTGAAGCTCTCCATCAAGGCCTGGACTGGATGGGAGGCATTGACGGGCGACAGTTCACACCTGGCGCTGGGCTCTGGACCTGCAGAGGGAATCACAAACATGCACCCCTCAGAAACAGCAATTCATCGTGCCGCAATTAAATTAATTGTTATGCGTGATCAACCCACCAGAGGAGTCTTTCTAACTAATTTGTTTCCAGAACTAAATGGCAAAAAAGTTGGCCTCTTCTTCTAAAACCCCAATTTCTTAAATTCCTTTTGGATGATTTTGATGTGTATTTGATTATTTAAATTCCTTTTTAGACACACAAATCATGAATGTATTCCTCTGGATGGAGGAAACCTCCCATTTGACATCTGTGTTCAATTCTTTCTTCCTCTTTTAGAAGAAAACCAGAGATAAATGGAATAAATTGCCTAAAGCTCCAATAATATCATGCATAAATAATATTAAACACCTAAAATTATACCCTAAAAAGTTTAAGATGCAGTCCCTATCTTTTAAGTGCTTCCCCTTCATAGGGAAAGCAAACCAAATTAAGAACAACACAGAGTAAGATGTAATGAGTGGAGGCAACTGGGGCCAGAGTTGTACAGCGTTGGGCCAGAGGTCAGAAAAATCCTGCCAAGAGAGGTAGGACATGAGCAGAGCCTCAAACAGAAAAAGTACAACCCAGGTCATACTTGGCTCCTGCTTCCTCATTCTCCCTTTCTCTGATCAATCAGACCTTAAATCCTAAATCCATCCATTCCTCCCCATCTTTACTTCCCATAGCCTTCCTTGTCTCTGTCCCTAGACAACTGCAGATCTTCCTAAAAGGAGCCTCAGGTCTCAAGCTCTGCTAGCCACTTTCCATACAAGCATTGTCCACCTAACCCAGGAGGGCTCAAATGAAAGGTTATTCCAAATGCCAACACCTGCCCCTCCCATCTCTGCAAGCACGTCCTGTCCCTTGAGAACTGCCAGCCTTGTGAATAAAGCCTGCGCTCCTTAACCTGGCACACAAGGCCTTTCTTCATCTAACCCCTTCCTCTCTCTCCAGCCTCACCCCTCCCCACTCCAGCAACACCAATTAGCTTAAAGGTCTCCAACATACCATGACAGTTCTCGACTCCATGTCTTTATTCAAACTTGTTCCCTTTACCCAAATTCTTCTTCCACTCCAACTCTGCTGCCAGAACTAACAGCCCAAACCAAGGGAGGTCCTCTTCCCGTCCTCCTACAATTTCTCTGCCCGTCTCTGCTGCTTATTTCCATACTGTAACCACCAGTGTACACAACTGTC
This sequence comes from Diceros bicornis minor, assembly GCF_020826845.1. Lineage (NCBI taxonomy): Eukaryota > Metazoa > Chordata > Mammalia > Perissodactyla > Rhinocerotidae > Diceros > Diceros bicornis. The sequence goes on from NC_080743.1 coordinate 28,170,694, forward strand.
TTTGCCAGCCCAGTGTGACCTCCCTGATGGCTGTGGGTTACTCATCTTTGTAGCCTCAGTATCCATCACAGTGCCTGGCTCAAAAAATATTTGTTAAATGAATCATGAGCTTAAAAAAAAATTGCCCCTTCTCTGATCTGTGATTAGGGCACCATTCTGGGGACCTGAATTTGGCTCTAGGAACTAATGGGAAACAGCTTGCTATAGTGATGTGAGGTACAACCCCACTACATTTCAGCCTCATTTCACATTGGCTGGATTGATAGAGGGACATCCAGAAGAAGGAGGAACCTCTGATACTTAAACCCCACACACCTCTGTGAGCTTGGTGTTGTTCCCATTTGACAGCTGGGGAGACTGGGACTTGAACATACAGCACCCACTAAACCACAACCTTCCAAATGGAACCTGATAAAAAACCTGAATGCAATCCAGTTAGTTCTTCTTGACTTCCACACAATACTCTCCGCGATTGCAGCTCGGGTCTAAAATGCAAACACAGTTTAGAATCAGGCCATCCTGCACGCCCACTGCTATACCATAAGCAGACACCCTGCCTGGTGTGCCAAGTCTATTTCAAAACTCACGGGAGTTATCTAGGCTGATAACAGTTATCTGGTCTGAAACGAAGTATGTACCTTCTCAAATAATCACTGCCGCCCTCTGTATTGCTGTACTGCGCCCAGCCGATTTCTGAGAAAGAGGTAGTCAAGGAAGACGTCACAGCAGCACAGGCAGAAGGTACTGAATGCCCGATTCCCTGCAGGCCCCCACGCAGGGTGAAGAGCAGGAGCGGATGCTCCCCCACTGCTCCCCTCCTGCCTTCACCAGCTGCAGTGGGGTGTACTTCACACCCCAGAGCTCCAGAGAAAGATTCCTACTCTTCCTCAGCGCTGAGGACACACAGCAGCTATCGCTATCCATACTGAAAACTCGTCTGGATTGCTTTCATTGCCACCTGCCACAAATTTGCCATTATCACAAATTAAGTACAAATAAAAATACTTTTCAGTTCCATTTTTGTATGTATGTGCGAAGTTCCAACTGGGCTGTAGTTCCATCCAAAACACATCTGCAAAAAGTCTTGCAATCTGCTTGACTCGCCCTCCTCCTTACGTTGCCACCATCACCCACCGGGGTTTTCCTTAAATCACCACACTGCTCATCTCCACAATAGGATGGGAGCAGAAACTCACTGGAAATAAATCAGAGGATGAGGTCTTACCCAAAGAGGGAGGGAACCGGAGGGGACACCCCCAGTGCTGAGGATGAGGACTCCTCGCCTTAGAGTCTATGTTCCCGTCCTGCCACAGTCCAGGCCAGGGCAGACCCCCACTTTGTGGGCTGCAGCTCCAGCCATGGGTTATACAAGTCAGTCCAAGGTCAAAGAAAAGAGAAAGCAATGCACAGGGCACTCTCTGATCAAGGGAGGGGATAGCTGCTCTCTACAGACACCCACTGGGATGGATTTTTAAACACACTCAGTACAGAGTGTCCCCAACCATCAGACACACTAAAGTAATATTTGGTTTTTGAGGTTCCTTGTTGAATTTTTTTTCTTCCAAGTTTAAAAAAGTTAAAATGTATGTTAAGCTAACCTTACGCCTTTAGACCAAAAAAAAAAAAAAAGAAAAAGAAATCAGGAATTATCCACTCACATCCCCAAGAGTATATAAGAAATGGTGACTTCAACAGGTCAACACACAATGTCAGTCTGGTCTAGTAAAAAACAACAAAATAAATTGCTCCCATTTATTAAGTGCTCACTATGGGCTGGGCAGTGCTAGGTGCTGTACATCCTTCCACCACCACCATAAGGAGGTGGTATTACCCCCATCCTAAAGAAAAGGAAAATAAGCTCAATGAACTTAAGTAACTGTTCCAAGATTGCCCCAATCACCCAAGGCCTTGAACTCAAACCTGCCCCTAAGGCCAACATCTCTGTACAGTGAAATTTTTCACTAAAAATTGTTGGGCCCAGATGGGTTCACCAGTGAATTCTAATTCTACCAAACATTTATGGAAGAAATTATACCACTTCTCTACAGTCTCTTTCAGAAGACAGAGGCAGAGAAAATACTTCCTAACCCATTCTATGAGGCCAGTATGACCCTAATACCAAAATCGGACAAAGACATTGCAAGAAAAGAAAACTACAGACCAATATCTCTCATGAACATAGATGCAAAAACCCTCAACAAAATATTAGAAAATCAAATCCAACAATGTATAAAAAAGAATTATAAACCTTGACCAAGTGAGATTATCCCAGGTATGCAAGGCTAGTTCAACATTCAAAAATCAATTAATGTAATCCATCACATCAACTGGCTAAAGACAAAAAGAAGAAAAATCACATGATCATATCAGTAGATGCAGAAAAGGCATTTGACAAAATCTAACAGTCATTCATGATTAAAAAAAAAAAACCTCTCAGCAAACAAGGAATAGATGAGAACTTCCTCAACCAGATAAAGAACATGTACAAAAACTCTACAGCTAATATCATACTTATTGATGAGAAATTAGAAACTTTCTACTAAGATCAGTTACAAGGCAAGGATGTCCCCTCTCCTACTTCTTTTCAACCTCGTACTGGAAGTCCTAGCTAATGCTTGCAGCTAAATATAGCCATGTGACCAAAATCTGGCTAATAAGATATAACCAGAGGTGACATATGCAATTTCCAGGAAGTTTCTTACAAAGAGAGGGAGATGTATTCTTCTGCCCTTTCCTCCTTCCTGTTGGCTGGAATACAGATGTGATGGGTAGAACAAGAGTAGCCCTCTTGGGCCATAAGATAGAAGCAACATGCAGAGTTGGGTAAAGCAATAAGACAGAAGTCACCTGAGTCCTTGAACCTGGACTTGGATCAGCTCTGGACTGCTTATTTTATACGAAATATACGTCCACTTTTCTGTCATTCAAGACAATACTATTTTGGGTTTTCTGACACTTGCAGTTTAACCTACCTCAGTTAATATACTGGCTTATTTTACTTCATCAAAAGTGCCACCCTTCTTCCCACCGGAGCCTCCACATACAACGTTTCCTCCAGGAACACTTTCCCCACCATTCCTGTTCCTTTCCCCTGCCTTGGTGTGGAAACTCCTACTCATTCTTCAGCTCTCTCAAGGAAGCTTCTCTTACCACATTAGATATACATTTTTTGATACTCTCATTGTACTGTTTTTCTTCACTGCACTTCAAGTGGTTATATTTACATAATTATTTGTGCAATTATTTGTTTAATGTCTGCATACACCAAAAGACTGAAACCACCACAAAAGAATGGAACCCAGTCATTCTGTTTATTGCTAGATCCTGTAGCCCAGCATGTCTGACACACACTACACACTCAAATATTAATGAGGGAAGGGTGGTGAGAGAGGAAAGGGGACAGAACCATGAGGTGATCATGCTCAAAGGATTTCATACCAATAGGAGACTATCCTAGAGTTCTTCCTTTCACTCTTTACCTAGTAGCCAAAGCTTCAATCTTGTGTACTAAAGGGGAAAAAAAATAAATCACAAGATGAAGGAGGTGGCATTTTTGGTTGCTAAGAAGCAAGTCCCAATCGGGGCTTCCCCGCCCTTAAATGTCACAGAAGGCAGGAAATGTAAACCTGTTTTTGTCCTCTCGTCCCAAACACTCTTCTGGCAAGGCCCTTCTCTCCAGGTGGCACAACAATCCCCCGTCTCTCCTGTCAGCACACCACATGCCTAGCCTCATCCTAGCCTCCCAGGTTGACCCCAAGCCTTCCTGCGCCTCTCCCACAGCCTCAGCCAGCCTCCATGAACCGGTCCCATCCATCCCCATTGGCCTCATAGCAGCTTCTTCTGCAGTCTGCCCACACAATGCCAGACCGTCTCCAGTTAGAAAAGCTTCCACCTGAGAACAGGGTGATCCACCCCCCAGGCTCTACCACACACGCCTGAGGTAGCAAGGCGGCCGTGATCCTCGCTTGACCACCATGGGGCCCAAGTGCAGCGCCTCACAGCCACAAAGGCTTGGAAACCAGGAAAACATGCTCCGAAACCCTGTCTGACTCATCTGCTCACTTTTGTGGTGACCTGTGAGCTCTGAAGCTGCTAGTGTAGGCTCTCACGGATAGCCTCAGAAGGCTGGGAGTTTCTCTTGTGGCCACGGCTGGAAACCCACAGCCCTTCCTTTGCAATCTCTTCCCCACAGTCAAGAAGCAAGTGAGCAACACGCTCTGGTGGTGATGCTAATCAGCACAGCAAGAGCTATTTTACCACAGTAAGGATCAACCAGGGCCAATGATATGGAAAGAAACACTGGCTGAAAGCAACAATGTCATAAACACACACTCCGGTTAACCTTGCACCAAGCTTTATAATTAAAAGATATTTTAGACATACTTTACTATCTGAAGGCTTACAGAAACTGAAAGTGGGCAAAACAGATATTATTCCCACTCCAAGTAAACTTGCAAGCCACAGAGCTGGGTGCATATTTCAGTAACGTGCCTCCTGATAGTAATGTGCACACAGGCTCACCTCCAGAGACATTCCTCACTGGTACCTCCCAATCTGGATATTTCTGTTTATTCCAGGCATCTAGAACATGCCCTGTCCAGGATTCTTTGAGGGCAATTCCCAAAGAAGTCTAACTTTCCCTTGGTCTCAAAGTGGGAGCTGAGTTTATCCTACTCCACTGGCCACTCAAGCCATCTGATCTCCACAAAATCTAGCTGAGTGTTGTGTTGTGTTTGACCTGTGTCTTCCCTCCTAACCTGAAGTCAGACTCTGTTTTTCCTGCTCAGTACACCCTCCTTGGCCACCAGGACAGACACACGGCCTCTATTCACCCACAAGATGCTACTTCTATTGACTGAAAACATTTACTGACCTGAAGACAGCACAGATTCAAGTAAACCCTGTGCTGAGAAACTCCCCAGGTGCCCAGACCAAGTGGCCTCCTTCACAAAGCAGAGCCCTCAGATCAGCTGCCGGGCCCCTGGGGCAACACTGTGAAGCACAAGGTGGTGCCCTAGGCCTCCACCTCCTGCGATAAGCCAGGGTTTACTTCTTCATGCGTACAGTTATCATACACCTTCTCTGGGCCATACGCTTTGCACATATTGTTTGTAATATTCATAACACTACTATAAAGACTGTTAAAACTCCCATTTTAGAGTGGTGGAAACTGGGGCTCAGGGAGGTTGAGTAACTTGCCAAAGGTCACACACCACCAGTAAGTGGCAGGGTGGGATTTGAACCTGGGTCCCTCAGACTCCAAGTCCAAGCTCTTCCCATGACAAGGCACTTCCCTGCATTTTCCAGTCCTTCACCTCAGAACCTGGTGAACAGACTTATTGGCCAAACATAAACATTAATTCATGTCTGATAACATAAAATAAAATAAACCGCTTGGTTCACACTTGCAACCTTTTGGTGGACTTCAAGACTTCATCAACTCAATGAGAAAGCACAAGCTCATTTCTCATTTTACCAAATGTCTTCCTTCCTCTTTTTTCACTAATGCTTGCTTATCTGCACACATGGGAAATGTTTCTAAGATCTGGCTATAACATCAATGTCTAAATTCCCAGTTCCACTTAAAGAAAAAAATGCAAATGGACTCACCCTTTCATTATGTCCTTTAGCTACAACACAGCATTCCAAAATCTCAGTTACAGAACCCCCACATCCACACTGGCTGCAGGCCAGCCCTAAGACTTGACAGAATGCAGACAAAGCATTTGGGAACAGATGTATTTGCTGCACACATTTTAAATTTAATCTGTCCCAAAAGAAATTAATATCACACCTCATGGAACACAGAGTAAAAGACTGGGGTGGGAGGGGGGCAGTTATTATTTGGGAGAAGTTACAGTAAGTAATTTTCACATTTAATAAATGCGATCCCTAAGCATTTTAAATACCAGTGCATACCAAGTTGACACAAACATCTGGTACCTATTCCACATGATTTCCAGCACACTGATTCCCCATATCACCCAGGGTACTAATGAGGAGCGTGTGTTCAGCTGTAATAAAAGTGGTAAGGACGCAGAGGTAATCAAGGGGTAACATTATAGCCTGGGACCAAAACACTGCAGTGGGGAGATTTTATTCCAACACCACCATTGGCTAATAAGGGCTTCTGTTATTGTCCCACAGGGAATTCTGCAATGCTGTCAGCTGTGAAGAGGGACAAACTCCCACAGATTGTGGGACTGGGCACTGCAGGATCTATTCTGCCCCTGAGCTGAAAAATCCCTTCTACCCCCCTGGGATGCAAGAATCGGTAAGAAAGGGCACCCAAGATGATTTGTTGCCAATAGCACAGCCTGGCTCTAATTGAACTTTATGAGAGGGAATGTGACAGACACCAGGATATGATGCGAAAACAAAGTTCCAAGAAGAAACACCTGGAAGGCCCTGAGTTCAGGAGCGCCTGCAGAGTACACAACATATGCTCATGTTTATATCATCTCAAATTACAACTCATTGGAGCTACAGCCCCTTGGGGGATGGAGGTGCAGAATGTACCACCATTAAAATCCAAAGGGGGCATTCCTACCACAGTCCCCACCTGGGTTTCTCAACAATAAAACTTGGCTCCAGGTAGAAGCTTATCCTTGGTTGGAAAAAGACAGGCAGAAGATGTATAGTGTGCTAAAACCTGTAATATGGATTTCTCAGGAAAAAACAGCCAGATTTTTCTATAGCCCAACTCCTTAGGCATATCTTATCACAGTTTCTTTCATCTTCCAAATAAATATCTAAATGCAAACCTTCCTCTTGACTAACCAACCCACTTCTAAGAAGTCAACCGCCAACTTGTTGGGCCAAAAGCTAGCGCATATTTATACATTGTTGTGTTGAAATCATGGTGCAACCATGTTGAAGAATTTCCTGTGTTCACGTTGTGTTTTTAAATGTTCAAAAGGACCTAAATTCTCAAAGTGTTGGGAAGTGCCAAGCTATAAAGTGCACTCACTCTTCCATCTAAGCAAGATGCACGATATATACAAGATTGTATAACAAGAGCACTATATAACCAAGAAGTATCAGAGGGATTTATGCAGTTCTGTGAGGGAGTTGTGCTGTTTCTCTTGTTTTTTAATAACCTGAAGAGAAAAGTAGCAGAGGGAGCATGTCCCAGAAGTTACCACTGGGTATAGAAAGAGAAGAGTCTGGTGTTAGGGACACAGTGGTATAGGAGGAACACTGCACCAGGAGATATGAGAGCTGCATTTTAAACCCTGATCTGCCACTTACTAGTTGTTTAACCTTGTCTTTCAACTTCCCATAATCTCTCCCTCTCTTACTTTATGACAGGCTCAACCGGTAGATCAAATGAGACACTATACATGCAAATGCCTAACAAATTTCAGTACTATTAGAGACATAAAGTCCCCTGGGGGGAGGAGAAATAAATGAATGAAAACATTTTCTCCAATTGAAAAAATGTTTTCTTTATGAGCTTTTAGAATGATTAATAAAACACCTAAGACAAGATGTTCTTATACACTCCCTAGTCATTACTCCCTAAAAATTATTTCTAAGAATTACACTGGGAAGATTTAAAATAAAACTATGTACAGTATTAGAGTAAAAATTCCTGTTCTCTGAGCACATTCTGGAAGTACAACTCCCAAAGCGAGAACAGGTTATTTTTCTGACCCTAGGGAATTTCCACAGTCCAGAAAGAGAGTAATTGGCACCATCTTGGCTGACTCTCTTGTTGTTTACTTTCAATCTGTAAAATGGTGCACCTGTCCCTGGTTCTTCTGACAAGATCTAAAGGAGGCTGGGAATGAAGGGGACACTGGCCATAGTATTCATTTACGGAAAGATTAAAATTTATGGGGTGTTATTGCCTAAATGGCTCAGCACAGAGACCAAGAACAAATCTGAAGATTTGGAGGATGGAAGAAAATGGAATCTGTTTTCTCCTACCATGTGAGTTTGAGACACACAAAATAATTAAAAGAAAGTATACTTCTTTATTAAAAAGAAAATATGTAATTGATTTGGATTCAAAATATTAAACTCCATTTAGGCACGTGACCAACAAAAATTACAATTTAATTCCTACTAATGCAATATTTTATGGCACAGTGAGACTTGCAGGGCTGGAAAGCTGCCTCTTGTCAACCCTGAGGGATGACATCACCAAACCGGCTCATCTCTCATACCTTGACTTGTACCTAACATAGTCGCTAAACTAATTTTCTCTTTTTTACCTCTAGCAAACTGGTGTCTGATGAGAAAGAAAAAGGTGGGAGAAACAGAGGTAAAAATATACACAGAAACACAGAGACATAACCCACTGCACAGGGCATTCTCTGGGACTGGTGAGCCCTCAGTTAGAGCTGGGGTGTAGGGTCTGAGTAAGTGGCAAGGCAAGAAGCTGTCAGAAGGAGGATGGTCAGGAAGGGGGAAACCACAAGTGCTGGGGCGTTGAACCATAGCCCGTAACCACTGGCCCTGATTATAGATAGGAGACAAGAAATTAAAAAAGGAAAATCTACCAACTTTTGATTTGGCCATGCAAAATATTACTAATTACAGCCACATGCCCAAACTAGGCCATAAACTGAAATACGTTTATTTAAGGATTTTATACATAATCAGGGCACTCAACAATTGATTGTCAAAGGGATGAAGGAAATGTTTAACATGAATGCCAAATTACCAAGCATCAATGTGTATGTCAAATCCAATTACAATACTAAACCATATTCCTTCATCTTCAAGCTAGCTCGGTGTCAGGTACTTCTGTTAAGAGGGAGACAGAGCTGATGGTTTGTAGAGAAATCTAGAAACAACTAGTGTACTCTTGCTCCTCCCACAAGGAAGCTAAAAGGCTCAGGAGAATCTCTGGAGCTTATACTTCCAGAGTTCACAGCATTTATGGGCTAATCAAGCAGCGCCATTGACAGGACTTCTTAGTGTAGACCAGGGAACACTGGGCCTTAGAAATACAGAAGGATTATGCCCAGCTAAGTAGCCCTGGCCCAGAACCACATTCTTGTACCTGATTAAATTCAGAGACTCCATAAACCTGTCATACCCATTATACTTTTCCTTTATAGCCAGTATCAGCTTTTAGTTATAAACCTATTGTTTCATTTGGGCATGTGTTTGTATGTTTTCTACTTAGCTGGAAACCCCATGAGGGCAAGGACCATGTTTCTTTCCCTTGTCCTCTGTCTATCCACTGAACACCCACCACAGCGCCTGACATGTGGCAGGTGTTCACAAAAACTTGTTGAGTGATGAATTCCTCAAACAACCAAAACCCTAATTCTCTATGGACCATGGAACCAGTTTCCTAGGTTTGTATCTCAGCCCTGCCACACTTTAGCTTTGTAACCTGGGGCAGTTACATAACCATTCCATGTCTCTGATTCTTCATCTAGACAATGGGGATAATAATAGTATCTGCCCCATAAGACTGTTCTTAGGATTAATTCATTTTTATTATCATATAATAATTATTATTACTATCTCTCCAACTATGGGATGTGTTCTGAAAAAATTAATTTTTAACCTATCTCAACCTCCTTTTGCATTAAGAATCATAGAATATTAGAGCTTAAAGGAACTTGGTTCCATGTAGTTCAATGCCCTCACTGTCACCCAGAAGGTTTAAGAGACCTCTATAAACTAGTAGGCAAAAAGTCCTTTCCTTCCAATCCTTCCTAGTTGTCAGACAAGTTCTGATGGCTTTTGGTCCTAGAGATGCAAAATTAATGTATCAAGGTAGGTCTGACCAGGGTCCCCAGTTTTTGTGGGCTCTACTTCCAGAAAATTCCTTATCCAACCAAAATGTCATGCTATATATCCCTCAACTACTTCTAGAAAGGAAAATGAGAGAGTTGTAATAAAAAATAAACAGAAAACAGGCCCAGAAAACCGACTTCACTGCCAATCAATTAAAAAAAAAGTGGCTATGGCAAAAAGGAAATCTTATCAAAGAACTTAGCTAAAGGAAACTACTTCATCTGAGCACCAAAACTAGCTTTGAGCTTCCTAGCAGCCAAGGTAAAAGAGAAAATGTGATGCCTACAAGATGTCATAAAAAGGAAACAAAAACAGCTCTTTGGATAGGAAAATATGTTTCCTAACTCTGAATTTAAGAGGCTTATAATAATGCAAGGATTAGTAATTTCAAGAGTCATTTTATAAAATGCAAATGTGCATAAATTTTCTTATATGGCCTCATTAAAAATAGAGGGCATATACTCTATAGTGAATTTCATTCAGGGTTCCAGGCAATTCTCTCTAGTATGCACAAAGACTCCTCTTCTACAACTGGAAGTTTTTGTTTTTTTTTTTTTTTTATTTTTAAACCAATAATTTGCATTAATGTAGGTATAAAGGCAAAAAGCTAAGTGGCATTAGTTTGCTAAAGGCATTTGGGGGATTTTGTGATCTCCGTTTTTAAAAACATGCCATGTAATAAATCAAAAGTTTTGGATTTTGCTCTGCTGGGTCAACAAGCAACTTCTGAAAGGATAAATTCTAAACAGAGGCAGCCGCTTAATAAAGACTAGAAGGAAGGGGCTTAGAGTCAATCAAATTGTATTTAACCTAAAGACAAATATAAGATAAATTATTGTTTAATAAACTCTCCCCAAAAATTTAAAACTGGGATAAATGAGATACCTGTTTGGAAAAACATCTACTGAGCATGCTCAGGACAAAACTTCACACACAGTGAAGTACTGTAAAACACACATCTGTATCTGACAAAGCAACCTTTCAAAACAGATGTGTCGTATGATGTTTCAAAGCTCAACTTTTCTTTTTAAGTTTGTCACTTTCAATCAAGCAATTTCTGTTTTCCTGAAATCTGTGTGTTATTTGGGGGAAAACTTTTCTTCCGTGTTTTTCCACTCTGGATCAACTAGCTCCTCTCTTTTCCTCCCAAGTGAACCTTCAGAAACCACTCTGCCAGAGGGAATTCACCTTTTCTCACCTGGAGACAAGCTCAAATACTTTCAAAGGGTGAATTTGGAAAATAAAATCCTTTGCATACCAATTCCTAAAACAAAAAGGGCTTTGTTTCAAGATTTGCACAAAAATAATATACCAAACTACACTAATCTATTATTTAAAGTAATAATTAATTCCTTCTCTCAGTATTTTATATCATACCCCCTTCTTCCCACCTTGTCTGGCCCAAAGAACCACCTTACCACTACACAATAAATGCCTCATTTATTCAGCCTTGACTGGTAATGAGATATCCCACATAAGCAAATTTTCCAAATAACTAAAGCTTTACTCCTTTCAAGAAAGAAAGTGACTTTAGTCATTTTTAAAGGAAATCTACCTAAAATGTACTACATACATAACTACTTCCTGGCCATCTTAAATATTTTGAGCATCCTGAATATCACTTATTAAACTGTTTTGAGGACTTAGGGTCACCATTATGAATACTAATTACAGTTTATTAAACTTGGTATGGTATTTCAGCTTTTATCTCTATACCAAATAGTCCCATATTCCATGTTTTACAGTTCTGCTTATACTCTCTATACTTCTGTTTTTCTCAACTCTGGCTGCAGGCCTGTGTCTCTGCCTCAAGCCCATCACATGTCATCTTTCACACTCAATTCTAAGCCAACAAGCTCTGGATGAGGGCCATCCCACCTCATGTGGGCTTTTGACAGCTATCTTCCTTGTAACTCACCAAACGTTTTGGCTTCCTTCATGTGCTCCAGATGCACGAACCTGCTGTAAAACTGACACTGTATAATAATATTAGTGACAATATTAGCAACAATATTAGTGAAACTGTCCACACTAATCTATTTTGATTGGCAAGCCATCAAAAAAAGTAAAGCTTATGCACTAAGGGTGAACTGCTGGGAATTTAGTTCACACAAAAACTGTGCTAAAAGTTCTCCTCTCCTATTGCTCTAGGGCTTCAAGTATTTTAGAAATTTTATCTTTTCAAAAAGAGGAGAAAGCAAATATATGACTAGGTCTCATGTGAATATATATAAAGGCCTCATGGTGTCTCCTCATCTCTTTTATTTTTCAGATAAAGAGATACTTAACTAGCGCATCCCAGCTGATGACAATTTTAGCATCACTTGCACATTCTTCCACTGTCATTCCTCACTGGGACTTGCAGTCACCATCCCTTCCTGTCTTCACTCTCCCATCAGTGCTAGCAGGTACTGCATGGAGATCAGACACTCCCACCAGTCGTCCCTGCTCTGGATCAATACAAATGGTCCACTGTGGACGACAGAGTGCAGGGCAGGCTACACGCTGGACAGTGCCATTCCACAAAGAAAATGTACAATGAGGCCACTCAAAGAGCCCCTCTACAGTACAATGATATCATCTGCAGCTTTCTAAAATCAAGTTGTGACATGGAATCTTCCCTGCCTTCTCATATCCCTTAGAGGCCAGGTCAGACTGCACTCTTTGCAAACCAGGATTCTGTAAGGAAAGGCATGTAGTGACGGCTACTGCAGTTTCACACTCAGTGAGGCTCACCTGTTTAAGCTCTTTTCTGAAATGAAAGAGTTTCTTTGCCTCCAGAGATAACTCATAATTTATCCCAGATTTCAACCTTTTTTACTGTAAAAAGTATAGGAAGTTGCATGGAAACAATGAATGGAAGTGCACTTTTTTATCAAACAAGAACAGGAAACTTGCAGTAGTTTATGGTAAAACTACATATTTGCGCCAAAGAGAAAAATTAAACTATGCTCTTTTAACTCCCACCTTTTCACCCTCTCCCAATCAAAACATACAAGAACATGCAAAACTGACACCCATGAAACAAATCGCAAGACCAAGAAAAAATTAAGATTTATAGGCTTCAAAAACACATTTCCCCCAAATTACTACATGAACCTCTTCAAACAGGCCTACACGTACTTATTCTATTATTGTATGGCCAAAATGAGTCATAATAAAACTTTGGAATATTAAAGACAATAAGTGAGGAAATTCCAGAAAATATAAAAACTATTTCAGGGAGCCAAAATAGAATTATATTTATTTTTCTATTCTAATGCATAGGAATGAATAAACTGGCAAATAAAACAGGCATTCACAAAAGTAAACATATATCTGGCTGTAGTTCTCTTAACATCAAGTCTTGCATATCCACCACCTCCTCCATACTAGAGAAATGGTTTCCTTAAACGATGGTACCCCCAAATTCTGAGAACCTCTACTTTACCGCGACCAATTTAAAAACGGGTATTTCGGAACCCATGACATCTAACACAGCAACTGACACACACTAGGGGCTCCATGTATGTTACAGAAAGGAAAAGCCCGCCTTTAATTCTCATTCACTTTAGTCTTAGTCCAACCCTGTCTGGGCTATGGTTCCAGTTCCACTAATAACATATCACTTCCGTGAGCCTCAGTTTTCTCATCTTTAAAATAGGGATAATACTTGTCCTAGCTAATCCCCAGGGTTGTTAGGAAAACAATGAGATCATGCACTGAAAGTTGTTTTGTTAATTAAATTGGGAAGCTCTATATGAATATGAAGATATTACCAATAAATATATGAAAAATCAATAGAAAAGAACCTCCTTTCTCCTCACCATTCTACCCTCCCGATCCAACAAGGAAGCTCCCAACATATAATATGGACCTTAGGAACAGAGGAAAGAAGGCTGAACCTAAAGTTGGAAGACCTGGGTTCTGGTCTCAGCTCCACCACTAACTAGCAGGTTGACCTCGGCCACCTTGGTTTCCTCCCCTGTGACCTGGGGCTCATACTATCTATCTTGCCAAAATGAGCTAAAGTAATGGATAGCAAAGAAGTCAATAAACTTGAAAAGGAGATACCTATATAAGAGATTAATGAATTGTATTTGCCTAACAAAAAGTTTGGACTTTAATGGCTTTGATATAAAATGGATTGACAAGGAGAGAAGCTGACGGTAATAAGATCTCTCCTAAACACCTGAAGGAAGAAAGCTAAGCAAAGACAGAGGAGTGGAGAAGCCTCCACAGCAGGAACTCATGCATTTGTTAGGTAAAGAGGAGGGCTTTAGAAATTGGAATTTAGAGCAAATAACTGTGGATTAGAATCCCTGTGAGTCCACTTGAACTTGTGAATTGAAATCTCAGGTCAGATTTTGTCCATTCCTGGTTAAGACAGAGGCCAGCAAACCCTAATTCTACACGTGGATGCCCCGCATTCCAGAATAAACAGCAGTTCATGCAGAGACCAACAGAAGGAGAGTAAGAGGAGAAAATAGATCAACAAACTACAACAGATTGGTCATTCAGTAATTAAAAAGAAAAAAGAAAAGAAAATAACCTATCTCAAAGTTCAAATCAAGGCTGAATTCCTATCAGAAAACTACCGGAGGCCAAAGCCTACATCTGCATAATACTTTAAACCTGAGGCTGGTCTTTGAGAAAACATTTGACAAAGATTATCACAACGTCTATTTTTCTTTCTTTCCACCCATTTTTCTCAATTATTTTTCATACCTAATCCTTGAGTTTCACTTACCCCTCCTGCTTTCTCAACTGCAGTAAGCAAATACATACCAATTTGGACCGAACAGACACTGTAACACATATTCTTTTATATCTATTCTTTTTTTACCGGATATTTTCCTTGTGCAATCGAGTGAACAGCAAACATAGATACAAGTCACAGCCAACAAAGTGGGCTGGAGTACACCGATGGTGCTGGAATCACTCCTGACAGCGACTAGATGGTGTCTGATTCTTCCTGGACTCCCAAATGTTCACTTAAATTGAGACACCACTTGTTTCAGGTGTGGGGTCTCTTCATTTTTACGGAATTGTATTTTGAAAATCACTCGAGATTGTGGTTCCCATCTACTGGCCACAACTGAAACTTCAGAGTCATGTTATACGCAGTAACAGTCAAGTATAACTTTACCTAGTGGGAGCACATCAAAAACAAAACGAAGCACTAAGAAATTTAATTACATGCATTCTTTTATAACCCTTTACATAAGTAGGATAAAAACGTACTTATTTTACTTTTCTCTCCCTAATTTAATACAGGATTTCAACTATATTAGGATACGTTATTTCCCATATAATGGATATTCTTGCTAAAGAAAACATCTTCATGTCACCGCATATGAATTTATCTAATCCCTGAGGCACCTTATCATTTGTCATCTCTGCAACTACACATTGGACAGAATCAAATTGTGGCCCTAAGTAGTGAGAATTACTGGCCTCCCTAAGAACTCAAGAACCCAGGATAGAACAAGAACTCTAGTTACATATTTGCTTTAAAATCAGAACAATAACTTTTAACTCTACCTTAGACTTTGGACTGTGCCTCTGCCTTGATCAAAAAAAAGCTACCATGAGGCCTAACTCCAGTTAGCATTAGTGTGTTAACGCAAATCCCCAGCCCCCTGACGGTATTTTTACAAAGCATCATAAAGAACATATTGTTCAAAAGTCATGGAGATTGTGCTTTCCAAGGTCCGTATTTGACAGTCTTTAGAAGAGGACTGCACATCACAGCACAGTGTAATAAATGAGATGTAACCCCCTCTTCACGACAAGGTCACTTGCAAAAGAACACTCTGACCTTGGCAGAGCTCTCAAGAGTTTAGACAAATAGGAACTGCAAGAAGTGGTTTTTTTGTTTATTTGTTTTCAAATACTGTCTGTTTTAAATCACCCCTTGATTTTTAAGCAGCAAAGGATGCAAATGTCTGAGTTACTATAGTCACCTTCCTCCCACTGCTCTTAACCGCCTATAAAGCAATCCCTGTGGACACCAAGCGCCAAGTGCCCTGGCCTTGCCAGGACAAACGTTGGCCCATGTATTCCAGCAAGGCCATGAATATTTTGAAGGTCAAGCAAAATACAGACTATTTCCAATCAGAAAGGAAGTCTGTGCTTTCTGGAAAGTGGCCCCCAGCTCAGCCTTGAGTTGGTATGCTATGAGGCAAGTACCAAGAACTGGAAACGGCCTTCACTTCTAATCAGTACTTTCTGAAGGATGCCACTGATAACAGTGAAGAACTGCAAATGTACTTAAAGTTCACATCTCCCTCTGTCTTCACTTTTCTCCTTTTACAGATGCATATACAGATGTTTGAAATAATACTTCACTAACAAAGCTGTCAATTTAAACTACAGTATGTAAATTTGGATTCCTACCATTCATGAAAAAGGCTTGACATATCACTTAGAGTTTTTTTCTTATTTACTAAACAAGTTTCCACAAGTCCTTCCGATAGTAAATAGTATCCTAGTGACCATGGTGCTAAAATGGAAAAATAAGACACGAGAGGAAAAAAAAAAAAAGGAAAGCTTTTTAATGTCTACTTTTCACAAAGGGCTAAAAACCTAATTGTTTTCAAGCACTAAGGCATAAGACCAGTGGCAGTTTGCATGCCTATACTACAAACCTAGCACTCCCTTTCTTTATTTGGCACACTGAAACAAAAAGAAATCTCAAAGTCTTTTTTGCAGATGAGGAAACTGAGGCCCAGAAAAATTAAGGGGCAGTTTGGCCTGGAGGTCAACACCTACCACAACAGAGCCCCACTTCCTTCTGGGACCCGATCACCCAGAAAGGCCACGTGCTTCCCCAGCACTGGCACCTAATCTTCACTCCCTGTCTCTAATGTGCTGAAAGGCCACCCAGCCTTTAAAGCCCACCCCAATGGTCTTCACTGTCTCTAGGAAGCCTCTCCCAGCTAGAGTTAACCTTGCCCTTTCCTCTGAATTCCTGCAGCAGGCTGGTTCCTCATGATTCCCCCAGCAGCTAAGCATATTAATGTCAGAGAAAGTGTTTTCTTATTAATCCTCCACAGCACCTAGATAGGGCCTCATATATAACAAACATTCAATAAATATTTGTTAAATGGAGTTATTTGATTAATGAATAAAGTAACATTTCCAAGGTTCCACAGCAAGCAGACAGCAGAAGCAAAAATAAAACCCATCCTTCACGATGACCACATACAGCTCGTTCCATACCACCATGAAAAGCCGTGGCTGCATTCGTATTTACGTGTGTATATTGTGTGGTGTGCACATACATGTGAGTCCTCACAACCAAGCAAAGAACAGTGAGATTTCTCATTATTAACTCAGTTTTAATTTTTTTATGTGGTCCCACAGCCCTAACCGCTATTTTATATTTTTACCCTTCGCTATTAAAATCTTTGAAAATTGGATCATTTCCTCTTTTTCCCCAGACTTTTTTTTTTTTTTTTTAGGAAACTTTCGGACAGCAGGAAAACTGCTGAGCTAAGACACACAGGAAAGCTGACTCGGCACATGCCTCATTGTTTTCTAGTTCATTCCAGCACAGTGTGGCTGGAAAGCAACCTTCAGGATTCCCGGTGGACCTGCGTCCCTGGTGTTTCAAAACGTTACACTTTATACACTACGCAGAGGTGTGAGTCAACTGAGTACGTTCCCCCATATATATCATGTATCTTTAGAGAAGTAATCAAAATATATGTTTGGGGAAAGGAGGGGAAAAAAGGGACCAAGGGAGTATTCAGAGATGTAATTACACATACACAAGTGGGACCATTTGTGTGTGTTTGGGAGGTGGGAGGTTTAATGTAAACACTGACTACATTTGTGCTTTTGACTTTTATATACATACTGTGTCACCATACACTTGAGTACACATCTGTTAAAAATGCTGACACGTTCATTGTAAGAACGTCATTTACTCTATTATGGGTTTGTGTTCTGTTGTGTTGTGTTTTGTTTTCAGATTTTCTTAGCTTTCTTCCTTAAATACATTTGATTACTTATTTTTAAATTTTTGATTATTTTACTGCCAACAGGATCCCCCTACGATCCACAGACACAGGTCATTTTGCCAGGGAGTAGAACTGATTCCTCTTTCCAAACTGCTCAAATTCTGCCTCTGGGAGGAAAGGGTGCTCACACCTACTTCAGGGGACCTACAAACACAGGGTCCAGGAAGAGCTTGAAACAAGCCTTAAATCCCGCCCATCACCCACTCCAGTGTCCCTGTAAAAGGGGCCACTTCTCAAGAGCTAAGCTATCCCACGGGCTGAAAAAACCCTTTGATCCATATAGAAATTAAAACTCAAAGGAAGCTGAGACAATTCATCCACTGGGGGCCATTCTCCTGTTGGGAGAGGGCCTCCAGGAGTCGGCTGCATCTAAACATACAGCCTTTCCTGGCGGTGATTTATTTTTCTTAGCATGATACTAAATCCACAGCTTACAATAGCAGGACATTGCTGTCAGACACCAAGGCCTCTCAGTGTAGCCACTGTCACAGCCTCCTGAAGTCATGAATCACACCCAAAACCCTGATGACAGGGGTAGAGGCTTCACCACCATCCCCACCCCCCAATATAGACGACGCCCACTCTTCCTTCCTCTACTCACGCTACGCTTCCATTATTTCACAGACATTTTACCTTCTATAATTTTTCTCCTTAAACGCTTTAAGAAGAGAATGGATCAGCTTCAGAACAATGGGTAAAGTGACACTAAATTGGTAATGAGATGAGGGTTCAAATTTTGAACGGGCTTCTTAGAAGTCATGTCACTTTATGCAAGTCACAATCTTTCTGAGTCTTAGTTTCAGATAAATGGTGAATAGTAGCACATTTTTCACAGGATTTTTAAAAGATTTAAATGAGATAATACATAAGAAAGTACCTAGCATATATTAAGTACTTACCAACCTTTTACCTATAAAGCAATCATAATGCTCGATTAATACTTTTCGGAGGGTATGATCTTTCAATAATAAAGGCCAATAGGAACATTTTGAACCTTTTGCAATCTTCTCAGCTAGGTTTGGGTTGTAATTAAAGTGCTCAACATCTCTGTAAAGATATTACACCATAACTGTAATTATACACTATTGTAATTGGTGTAAGTGTAAATACACCAACTATATTACACCATAACTTGACAACATAACTGTAAAGGTATTACAGTGTTACACGCATAGGTGTTAACTGCCACAGTATTTACAATAGAGAAATACTAGAAATAACGTAAACGTTCGTGGAGCTACGTCTGTACCATGAAATATATATGCTGCAGTTAAAACAGTACTATTTGTACTAACAGAAATATCTTAATGACATATTAAACTTTTTTAAAAATTTCAGAATAAGAATGATACAATTTATTAACTCCTCTAGAACTATGTGTATATGTTCATACATATGTATATCAGTGATTAGAAAAAGGATTGAATACATAATTTTAACTATAAATAGTTCTTACCTAAGGTGGGGGCAGTCCTAGAGTGGGTCAGAGAAATGAATGGGAACTGAGACTTCGCTCTGTCTTTCTACAATATTTAACTCTTTTACTACGCACAAGAATTTTAAGTATTACTCGCATAATGAAAACAGTTTTATTTGTATAATTAAAAACTAAAAAATATACCCTGCTTTATCACACAAATAATTCTAATTAAAGCCAATGCTGGTTGATTAGTTTTCTCTCCTCTGGATGTCTTATTCGGGGACAGCATCATATGTGGTTCAAAGGAACAACAACCCCAGTGCCTCTCTGGGCAGCAGAGAACCCCGGTCCACTCTACTTGCCTAACAATGGCCTCTCCTCTACTTGAGGACTTTGGCACAACTTCCTCCTTCTCTGTGGTCAGTGACTCTGCAGACCTGGGGTCCTGCCTGGCCTCAGTAGGATCCTGCAGTGAAAAGACCCAGCCTTGATTCCAGGCTCTGCCATGTACTGTCTGAGACTTTGCCTCAGTTTTCTCATTGTAAAACGGAGACATAGCTAACCTTCGCAGGGCTGTCACAGGGATTACATGACACATACTAAGTGCTCAATAAATGGCAGCTTTTATCATTAATATTATTAATCAGGCAACTCTCTGGGTCTCAAGATCAATTCTCATCTCTAAAATAAGGGCCTACCATTTGATTTTTTTTAAAGTTTCCAGTTCTAATATTCTATGCACATGTGCTAGAGAAGGAAAGTGGACAAAGACGTGCTGAATACTGTAGGCAAGTGGCTGGGACCAAAGAGACCAGAGAACCTCCTAGGCAGGGCTGTGGCGATGGTGTGACTTGTGTGACTGTGACCACATCATGGGGTAAAAGTAAAAGAAGGTAAGAGAAGCCTCTTTTCTCCAGTCTAGGAGACTTAGAATTTGGAGAAATAAACAGACATACAGACATATTCATATTCTTCTACTGCCAAAAAGAAAACATTTCCAATATCCCCTAGTACCTGCTATAGGCTGGGAATAGCAAAGTATCACAAAAAAGATGCATTTTAGTGTGACCTTCCCAAACACAGCCTTCATTTTCTAGCCTCCTCAATCTTCTGGGACAGAAGTTCAAGTCAAATCCTATTAGAACCAATGCATAACAGCATCTCATATGTCTCAATCTATTCTAGGGGCTCAGTTGAAATCCCACCTCCTCTATGAACCTTCCCAAATCCTCCCATTAAAGCCCTCTCTCTCTTTGAATTCCCATAGACTTTGTTCTTTTTTTTTTTTTTTAAAGATTTTATTTTCCCCCCAAAGCCCCAGTAGATAGTTGTATGTCATAGCTGCACATCCTTCTAGCTGTTGTATGCGGGACGCGGCCTCAACACGGCCGGAGAAGCGGTGCGTGCCCGGGATCCGAATCCGAGCCGCCAGCAGTGGAGCACGCATGCTTAACTGCTAAGCCACGGGGCCGGCCCCGACTTTGTTCTTCAACTCTATCAATTTCTACTTTATATTACAGTTATTTGCACGCCTGTTTTACTTCCCTTACAGGGCCATAAACCCCCTTATAAGCTGAGTAATGTCCAATTCAGTGACCCATTCACAAACATTCATTGAGCATGTACCTAGATGATAAGTACCACACAAGGACCTGGGGATATGGAAATAAGAACACATTCCCCATCTTCAAGGAGCTCACAGTCTAATACGAAAGATGGGCAAGTGAACAATTTCAAGAACCAAGGTGCTAGGGGAGCACGGAGGAGGAGCCTCTCTAATCCATCTCAAGGAAGGGGAAGATGAAAGGGTCAGAAAAGCCTTCCTAGGAAGGCTATGTCTGGGGTAATTCTTAAGAATTAGTCGAAGTTACCCAAGCAAAAAGGATAGGGAGGGACAAAACTGTATTAAAATCAATGTAGATACATCTACTTTGAAGAACTGGGTGGCAGTTTCTTATAAAGTATCATTCTTTCATATTCTTCTGCAGTTTTCTAAAAAGCTTAACAATATGTCATTAAGATATTTGTTAGTACAAACAGTAGTATTTTAACTGCAGCACATATATTTCATGATACAGCTGTACCTTGGTGAACGTTTAGGTTATTTCTAATATTTCTCTATTGTAAATACTTTGGCAGTTAACACCTATACTTGTAACACTGTATTTACCCAAGAAAAAGGAGAACATATGTCCCCTAAAAAGACATGTTTGCAAATGTTCATAACCACTTTTTTTGTAATAGTCAAAGGAAACAACCCAAATGTCCATCAACAGGTAAATGAATAAACAAATTGCAATATATTCATACAATAGACATACTCAGCATTGAAAAGGAACAAACTTTTGATACATGCAACAACCTGGTTGTTGACTCTCAAAAACATTTTGCTGAACAAAAGGAGCTAGACACAAAAGAGTACATGAAATTCTGGAACAGGCAAAACTAATCTACAGTGACAGAAAGCAGATCAGTAAGTGCCCAGGACTAGGGATACTGACTACAAAGGGACACAAGAGAATGGGGGGGATGGGGAGGTTTGATAGAAAAATATCTATATCTTCTATATCTTGATCACAGTGGTGGTCACAAAGGTATAGACGTTCATCAAAACTCACGAAACTGTACCCCTTAAAATGTGTGCATTTTAATCTATGTAAATTATACTTCGATAAAGCTGATTAAAATATATATATATATATATATATATATATATATATATATATTTACACACACACATATATAGCACACGGCTTAAGAACTCAGACTCTGGAGCCAGACTGCCAGCTCTACGATTTATTGGCTGTGTATAACTTAACCAGTAGTCCTATTAGCATTAGCATTAGTATTCATTTCCTAGGCAGAGGGAAGAGCACAAGCAAAGACCTAGAGGTATGAAACAATATGGTAGTGTGGGGACTACGAAACAATTTAGTGTTTTGGGAACATAAATTAAGAGGAAAGATGTGAAAGAGATGAGGCCAGAAAAGCAGAGAAGGTCAAAGGTTACTCATCTCTATGTCTTCACACCTAACAGAGAGCTTCTGACATATCCAATTAAATATTTATTTTTAAAAAAAAATCGATGGGGCCGGCCCTGTGGCTTAGTGGTTAAGTGCGCGTGCTCCACTACTGGCGGCCCGGGTTCGGATCCTGGACACGCACCGAAGCACCGCTTCTCCAGCCATGCTGAGGCGGCGTCCCACATACAGCAACTAGAAGGATGTGCAACTATGACATACAACTATCTACTGGGGCTTTGGGGAAAAAAAGGAGGAGGATTGGCAATAGATGTCAGCTCAGAGCCGGTCTTCCTCAGCAAAAAGAGGAGCATTAGCATGGATGTTAGCTCAGGGCTGATCTTCCTCACAAAAAAAAAAAAAAAATCGATGAACACACAATGAGATACCACTTGACACCCACTAGGACAGCTAACCAAAAAGACGGATAATAACAAGGGTTGGCAAGGATGTGGAGAAATTAGAACACTCATATATTGCTGCTGACAATGCAAAATGGTGCAACCACTTTGGGAACTATTTGGCAGTTCCCCAAAAGGTTAAACACAGAGTTACCATATGATCCAGCTATTCTACTCCTAGGTATGTATATACCCAAGAGAAAGAAAAACATACCCACACAAAAACTTAAATGCAAATATTCATACCAGCACTATTTGTAATAGCCAAAAACTGGAAACAACACAAATGTCCATCAACTGATAATGGATTAATAAAATGTGGTATATACATAAAATGGAATATTATTTAGCCATAAAAAGGAATGAAGTACTGATACGTGCTACAACATGGATGAACAATGAAAACATTATATTAGTAAAAGAAGCCAGACACAAAAAGTGACATATTGTATGATTCCATTTATATGGGATGTCCAGAATAGGGAAATCCATAGAAAGTATATTAGTGATCGCCAGGAGTGGGGGGAAGGGGAAAGTGGGGAGTGACTGCTAATGGGTATGCAGCTTCTTTCTGGGGTGATAAACAATGTTCTACAATTGATTGTGGTGGTGGCTGTACAACTCTGTGAACATACTAAAAACCACTGAACCATTGAACCACTTTAATGAGTGAATTGTATGGTATGTGAATTATATCTCAATTAAGCTCTTATATAATATTTAATGAACAATAGGATGTCAATGGTCTACTTATTTCAAGGAATGTTTGATAAAAGTTAAACACAAAGGAATGTGAAGCATCCCTTTTCATTCAACTTGTAAATCCATATTAAGTCCCTACTATGTGCCACGTAGTGTGGTCACAAATACTGAGTAAGAGAGAATGCCTTAGCCCTAAGAAGCTATACTCTAGGAGTGGGGAGAGAGGCAGGTAGGCAGTGTAGCACCACATTAGAGGGCCCCCTAGAAGGCTGTCTAGGGAACTGCAGGAACACAACGAGGGCTAAGCCTCCTTGACCTCTTATCTCTACATCATGGTTCTACTGCATGTGCATTTCTTCTATCGAAAGGTCTGCTCATATTTATCTTGGTAGGAAGCCCGGTGGCGAGAAATGTGATTGATTCTCCAGTTGATCAGTCTAAGCCAATCATGGCAACTCCATTGCTCTTTGCCAGTGACTGGTTCAAGAATGGGCGGGGCTAAGTCAACTCAGCCAATGAATGCAAAGAGAGGCATGCTGGGAGTTTTGGGAAAGAAGCTCTCTCTCTTAAGAAGGCTGAAGGCAGCATGACTCTTCCTTTGACTATGAACAAACACAGAGTTCTGATACCTACTGACAGCCATTCCTACAACCACCAGCAGACCAGTCTTCGGTTAAGCTGACCCTATCACCAGTAAAGTGGAGAGACAAAACAACCTAAGAATTGAATGAAATTAGTCAAGTTGCCATTTTCTCCTGTCCACCATTAAGTTTAAAAGCTCCTGACAATGCCACCTGATATTTTCTCTTCCCTCACTGGTCAAGAAGCACCTACAGAGCAGAGACTAAAGGCTACATCTCTGTTTCCTTTCCTCCCTTGGAGTCTAGCTGGTAGTCAACCATTGCAAGTCACATACTCTGAAAAAACAGAGAACAATGAACAGAGTTGTTAGTCCGTTCTTGTTACACTCAATCCTACATATCTTAAAAAGCAGAATTTAATACACCTAAATACCTAAATAAAGGCCTTCCCTAATAAAACAGACAAACAGTTCCCTTTATTGATTCAAGCAAGGACCACATTTTACCAAGGGAAAGTTCCTGTCCCTTCCCCTCCACCACTTCTGTGGTGCCAATGTGGGAAAGGTCCTGGGCTTCTGGAGAAGGTAAGTTGCTTGGGGTAGGGCCCCTGTTGGTGTGACGTAAAGCGCCAGGCAAATGGCTGGCATTTGATGTTAAGCATCATAGCAACAATCACAACAACAGACCCAGTGGGGCGTGTAAGGGCTGGTGATTGCAACATGGAATGGTACTGGTTTCTATTCTCAGCATGTGTCACTGACTTACTGACAAGACAGTTAAACATAAAAAGGGTCCATTATCAGTGGTAACTGGGACAGAGTCCCTGGGCTAGTAAGAACAAGAAAACTCCAGCAGTAATTCCCAAACTTCCTATTTCTCAGTAGTTTCAATTTCCTTCTCCAAACCTTTTCTAAAACTGCTATTAGCAAAGTAAACTAATTTAAGATGACTTCTACTTCCTTTCCCCGGTGTGAAGGCACCAAAAGATGAGCAGGAAGAGACACAAAAGACCCCAGTTATCCTCCCCTTCTTAAGGCTTCTTTGTATGCCTGCCGCATGAGATCATTTATTAACTAATAATAAGTTACTGGCTAAGATAACACAGTCCTGGCACACAGTAGGCATTTGATAAATGTTTACTGAATGACTACAGGAAACTAGGTGAAAACATCTGAGTGTTGGACAGACAGGAACAAAGCCTTGACTCTCCCAGGTTCACTTTTTAACTGACCTATTAACAACAGCAATAGCACATGTCATCAAAAAGCTGAAAAGAGCTGGTTTTGCAGCAAAGGCTGCTGTTACTCATGGCTCACTGAATGAATAAATCTATTCAGTTTCTCTGACCCCCATCCAGAATACAAGTGAATTACGGCCAGTGCAGGCATTCACTCCCAGCTAACTTGTTATTAACCTCACTGGCTAACGGTGAATAGGTGCTGGAGGAACCTATTCAGCTGCTGACTGTCCAGACCATCATCTTGGTTAACGGCTTTATCTAGCCATTTATCTAGGGTGCTGGCTTTTCGGATCACCCTGAGGTCTGCTTTCCAAAGCCTGACAGCACCAGCGCAGGACATACACCAACAGACCTCTCCCTTATCCCTTCCCCAAGAGAACCTGAATGTCATAATAACTACAGATTAAACCTGGAAAAGTTTTCTTTTTCCCCTGATGACAATTACTCAATGAAGCACTAGATTCACCTGTACCAATATTCCCACCCATGATAACTCTCAAGTATAACCCATCAACCCTGTCAATATTTTAGCTTCATTAACTAGCCAGAGGAAAAAGAGTTTGCCAAATAGCAAACTCACATTTCACACAGGTATCTCAGCCAAGACAGGACGGAAACATCAGATCTATAGCCCACTGTACAAATGTCCCGCCCTGAAATGAATGGAAACCAACAGGATACTTGTGGTTATACTTTAACTTAAATCCTCAGTTAAAGGAAAACTACCACTGATTTGGTTTGGTTTATCAACAGGAGAGTTCATAAGGAATTATCACGAGCAAACAGTGGCAGCCACCCCCGTAACTGCACAGGCCTTAGTACTGAAGGAGGAGCAAGTGAACTTAGCTCCATTCCCTCCCCCGCAATGAAGGGTCCCTCTGGATGGGTCACCTTCATGAGGGGAAGCAGCTATTCAAACCCCAGGACATAGTGCTGAAGTTAGGGAGTACAGGGCTGCTGGAGCAGAGGCAGACCTGAATTCTTCTAGGAAGGAACTCGGGCTTAAGCACATGTTCTTCTCACTGCAGTCACAACCAGTAATACCCCACCCCAGGCCCCTCCCCCTTTATCCCCTAACTCTTTGACATTCAGATCAAGAAGAGCAGTGGGGGACCTCAAGGCCTCCTCGATGCAATGAATGGGTGTTTTAAGCTTTAAAGCTAAGGCTGACTAACATGGATGTGAAGGAGTCCCTCTTTCTCTGGCTCACGTTCCTGAGTGTCTCTGCTCTGTTGGCAAATCACCAATGCCACCAGGACCCCTGGCCACAGTCCAAGCAGACTGCACAGTGACAAGGCATGGTGTGGGGAAGGGAGCTCTGGAATGGCATCAGAAGACCCGTGCTCTGCTCTGACAAACAAGCCAGGTGACCTTTAGCCTTGGCTTACACATCTTTAAAATGGGGGAGTGTGGTTGATGATTTCTACAGGCCCTTCCAGCTCTAAAATTCTAGGAGCACTCAATGTAGACCATAGTTTTATCCATCTGTACCCCCAGTGATGTACCCCAGTGAGCATCTAAGTGAGGCCAAAGGACACATATGCTGGAAGGATCCAGCCATGAAATCACAAAACAATGCTGGAAGCACCCAGAACATAGCAGTCCTGTCAGAGGAAGCTCTGGGTTTCAAAGTGTGCCCAAGGATGTCCACAACTCACCATTTCCCATGGGGAGTTATAACTACCAGAGTGGTTTGGACACAAAGGACCATCACTGTGAAAGCAAGGACTCAAAGAAGACAAACTCCTAACTCAGTGGTTCCAGACAAGAGTCCATTCTAAAGGTGCAGACCCAAAAATAGCTTTACAGTTTACATAAAGACAGGATCTAAAATAAGATTTTCAAAAAGTCAGATCCTTGGTACTAAACTGCTTGCATCTAAACCCACAGCTGGAGGCCAGGCCTGTGCAATACAAGGGTGTCTCTGAAAACTGCCCATGCAAGTACCAGGGTCTTTGCCTCCGTCTTTCTCTGGCATAACCAAGTAAGCTCACCCTCGCATGGTTCTGCTTGGTTAAGGAGGCTACTCAGGCAATTAGGCTGTGGTGCATGTCCCCCAAGGACAGAACACTTCCCGGCTACTTTTGTTTGGTATGTCTTTGTTTTGGTTTAGCCCTGGCAATCTGGCAGGCAATGGATTTCCAGGGGGAGCTCTGTCCATGGTGTGTATGCCCCAGGCTTGAGGTCTTTAATCATTTTTATAAACAGAGCCTAGTTGCCACAGTGACTGGTGCTAGGAGCAGCTGCTAAATAGCAGAGGTCACCCAGAGCTTTCTTTGGGTTCTGGGGCTCTCTGTTCCTATGCCTCTGTGAACAGTGGGTCAAAAGGAGGGAGCTGCAGTCACGCCAGCCAGTACTTCAGGCAGGAGCCCAGGCCCTGAGGAGGAACTGTCAAGCAAGCTGCTAAATACAAGTGTGATTTTAGGTGGGGCCCAGACCCACCTGACAGATCTCAGCCTGGGGGCACAGGAAGAGCAAAGAACAGAAGGAGTGGCAACTTCCTCCCTGTCGTTTCCACAGTCCCCAGAGCGGTGAGAGGGGGCAGGGCCGAAGTTCAGCGCAAAGGGAAGGATCTTGGAAAAGTGAATGTGGAGTTAGGCCTGTGACACGTCTGAACCACGTGTGCCAATCAGATGCTTTCTCCCTTCCCGGCAAAGGCAGGACACCATTCTCCCCACCATCACAGCAGGAAACACAGCATACTTCCCACCTGGCACATACAGGTTAAAAAAAAAAAAAAAAACTTCTTGACTGGACTCCCAGAGGTCTTTCTAAGTTAGAGACCATCACTATCGTGTTTTCACCTCGCTCAGGCAGCCCTGTCCCAAGGCCACAAGATCTGCTTGACCACCAGTATTAGAAGCTGAGCACGTGTGAGGCAAAACCTGTATCTGGAAACACGTGTGTCCCTGCCCACCTCCCTGGTGGTTGTCCATTTGTTTGATCAGTATTAGTTGCCTTTTACTCTGAAAGTAGAACTTTTCTGTCCTCAAGGTAGACGCTTTCAGATAAAAACAGCTATAAAAAGAGACTATAAGCAGATCCTCTTGGCCCTTACAAAACCAACTCACCTTGGCGGGGACCCAAGATAGCTATAGAATAGAAATGAACGTAAACCTCACTTAACATCTTTCAGATCCATTCCCATGTTAACAACATGGAAGTAATAAACATTCTTTGGCCCCAGTGCCAGTTCCAGAGACAAGAGATCATTTAAAACTTAAATAAAATTAAGGCTTACCTTTCCCAGAAACATATGCTTCTGTCTTTATCAACTATGAGCCAATTAGACCGCTACAAGGAGAGGAAAATGGGATGAAAGTTCCCTACTTCGTCAGTGTAACTCAAAGGTAAAGCTGAAAATTTGGATCAAACGTGCTTTGCAAACAGGACCCAAATGTTTTACACATCGGATGTTTTTGTGTTTTTCCCACCACTGTGGTTTATTACAGACCACAGGGAACCTAAACAGTTAAGAAGTTTGTCCTTAGGCAAATAGTTTAATAATTTAGACTTCAAAGACTCCATATTAACCTCTGTTTATACAAAGTAATGCGTTTTCTTTGCCTGCTGAATATCAAAATACTTCACAATGAATTACTTCCATTTTTAAAAAAACCTAAATCCTGTTAAATATAATGGCCAATAGATTTTAAGAAAAAAAAAAAGTATGTTCAAAGTCTGTTTCATTCTCTACAGAGACAAAGTGATAATTAAGACAACATTCACGGAATTTGATTAATGTAGACAATTATAAAAAAAAACTTTTCCCCTCAAAATTAAATTTTTAGCAATTTTTTTCCATTTTGCCTATGAACACTGTGAATCTAAGAATAGAATAGAGTATCATTTTTACCCCCTTACTTAGAAATTCAACAAAGTGAAAATTCCAAATAAAGGTATAGCTTAGAAAATTCAAAGTTATGTCATTTTCTAACTAGTCAGTACCTAAACTTCTTTTCCTCAGAGCAGTTCTAGTTCATGATTAACGGAGCACCCTAGTAATTAGCTCCACACCCCGCACGGGGACGTGTAAATGAAAGCACAGCTAGTGGTCCTAAATGGGAAAGAAATTTGCAAGTGCTAAGGTCATCACAGAAACAAATAATCAATATTTCTTTGAATTTGTATAGGGATTTTAAATTCACAAAGTTCTTTTATCTATCTTCCACTATATTACCCTCAAAATATCCACATTTGACAATAATAATACTATTATCTGTGCAGTGTTTACTATGTGCCAGGCTCTCTTCTAAGCACTTTATTTGTGTTTATGTATTTATTCCTCAAAACAACCTTGAGATATACTACTACTGTCTCCATTTTACAAATGAAAAAACTAAGATAGAATGTAATGTTAAGTAACCCACTCAAAGTCACGAAGTTATTGACTTTGTAAGTTATTGACTTAATGACTTAGTCAAATGATTTCGCCAAGGCCAGCCTGCAGAGGAGGATGGAACCTGGAAGAAAAGGCAGGAACTAGCCTCCTGGGTCCAAAATCAGAGTGTTTCTTCCCAGAGAAAATGCTGAATCAAGATAGCCCAAGGAATATGCCAATGTGTTCTGACCTAAACATGTGTCTTCATTCTATAGAAAACTTAGCTACTGGCACATTAAAGAGAGATACAAATGCCAAAGAAAAAAAGAGGCTCAGATTTCCTTAATTATCTGTTCAAAGTTCTCAGCTAATGTCATTTTAATTTTACATATATTTTCTACAACCTCAGAGAGTCTTTGCAAATTACCTAAGAAAAATGTTTAAAGCCTTCAGAAAAAGGAACTATTTGGATATTATATGTTGGAATTTTCACTACATTTTTCTTCTACATTGTAATGTTTTGATGGCTTTTTACAATTCATGTTTCTGGCAAACTTGTTTCATTAGCACTCATAGTAGAGCTCAGCTCGTATAACACCAACCAGGCTACAGTTTGAAGCTTCTATCCAGCTTGGCTGATTGAAAAACCCAAATCTGGGGGCCAGCCCAGTGGCGCAGCGGTTAGGTGCGTGCACTCTGCTTTGGCAGCCCCAGGGTTCGCAGGTTCTGAACGACCCCGGGCGCACACCGACGCACCACTTGTCAAGCCATGCTGTGGCGGCATCCCATATAAAGTAGAGGAAGATGGGCACAGATGTTAGCCCGGGGCCAATATTCCTCAGCAAAAAAAAAAAAAAAAAACCAACAAGGATTGGCATCAGATGTTAGCTCAGCGCTGATCTTCCTCACAAAAAAATAAAAAATAGGGCCGGCCCCGTGGCTTAGGGGTTAAGTGCACGCACTCCGCTACTGGCGGCCTGGGTTCGGATCCCCGGCGCGCACCGACGCACCACTTCTCTGGCCATGCTGAGGCCGGGTCCCACATACAGCAACTAGAAGGATGTGCAGCTGTAACATACAACTATCTACTGGGGCTTTGGGGGAAAAATAAATAAATAAAATTAAAAAAATAAAAAAATAAAAACCCAATTCTGATAGCATGGTATATCTCTCCCTGCCTTCCATAAAATTAGAAATCTTTCCTTCCTTTCTCAAAAATGCTCATATTTCAAAAGAAAAAAGATACTTTTTTCCTGAATGTATTTGAAAGTTGTAAATAATAACAGATACTTTTCCTGAGATCTCATTTCCTATCCTCTGACAGGTTCTCCTTTGGCTCAGGCCCAAAGGACGGGCTGTGACATATGAGTAAAAGTGACATTTATTTTCCTGCACTAAACTGAAAACTTATTCCAATTTGAGTGTTCAATCTTTAATCCCATCATTTGCATATTTTGAGCATCTACTATATCCCAAGTTCTTGTAGCTGCTAGAGATTCACCAATGAACAAGATAAACAGTTTCACCTCCACTTTCATGGAGCTTCCATTCTATGTAAGAGAAACAGACAATAAAAAAGTATGGGAGATCAGGTTTTTAAAACACCAAGATGGCAACTAGAAGGATGTGCAGCTATGACATACAACTGTCTACTGGGGCTTTGGGGGAAAAATAAATAAATAAATAAAAACACCAAGATGTTCCACCTCCAGGAAAGGACATGCACAACAACGCACAGGGGTGTTTTGTAAGCTTGGAGCCCAGAGACCCAGGCACTGCCTTTCCCCTCTCTGGCTCACAGCCCTACCACAGGCTCAGTAGCACAAATTTCTATGCCAAATGTGTTCCCAACTAGCTCAGGACAACTCTATCTACAAACACGAGCCTTTCTTCTTTTACCAACAGGGAGCAAAGTCCTTTGAACCCTCCCAACTTTGACATATGCTATCTGGTCACTTTTAGCCAACTCGGAATTGTCCAGAATCCATTTGCTTCATTGTCTCCATTCAGATGGGTTATTTGTTGGCCAAATTGTACGTAGTTCCACAGGGCAGAACGAGGGGCCGAGAGTGGAGGTTACAGCCAGGTGGATTACAAAACACAAGGAAGAATTTCCCAAGAGTCAGAGATATTTTAAATTCAAGCAAAGGCTAGGGGCTCAGTCAACAGGATATTAGAAAGGTGATTTATGTATCAGGCTGAGTTGGACCACATAATCTCTAAGGATCTTTAAAATACCAGCAACATACCACAAATCTAGAACTCTAGTGTGCCCTAAGAATGCAAAATCTTCCCAGATGTAACTTATCCTAAAACATTACTCGAGGATAATGTTGCTAATGAGATAAAAATTCAGACGTCATGAAGAAATAAGCAACCTAAAATATACCACATGTGAACTAAGCAATAATTTTAAAAGCACACAAACACTAATAGCTATGTCTTAGCAGTGCTTAGTAAGTGCCAGGCAGGGTTCTGAGCACTTGAAGCATAGTATCTCATTAAACCTTCAAAACAACCCAATGAGGTGGATACTATTATTAGCTCCATTTTACAGATGAGGATACTGAAGCAAACAGAGGTTACACAGCTCCTTAGTGGCAGACCTAGGATTTGCACCCAGGCAGCTGGCTCTCAAGCCTGTGCTCTGTTCAATTGTCTCGTTGGGGGTCGGAGAGCATTTTCCTCTTAGGCTGGGTTACACGAATATCCTAAAATAGCTAACTACTTAAAGGAATTTTTGAACAATGAATGAAACTTTTCTGATGTAACATAATCATAAATTTCTGTTCTAGATATAATACATACTAAATTTACCTTACTATAACTTACTAAACTGTAGAAGTGCTCAGAAAGTTAGTTCAGGTTCCAAATTTTATTTCCAAGTAGCAGCTTAAACACTGGAAGAATCTGGCTCAAAATCAGTTACAACATTTTCCTATGACAGTAGAACAAACACACACTGCACTAGATATTTATATTTCTGCTAAGTATCAGAGATGCCCAAATTGGTGATTATGACAGAGCTGGCCCTCCACTGTGGCAGTTTCCATTACAAAATCCACTTTACAGGAACACAGGATCCTGTTTAAAAACTGATTTAGATACTTAATATGACAATACACTATTGGCTTCCCCTTTCCTTCTGTTTCCTCATTTTTAAAAACTAAGCTTCAAGTCTCCCTCCATTTAAACTAAAAAAGGAAAATGTCAGTTCCAAAGTTTGGGATTCTTAAAACATTCCAGCTGGCTTTTTTTTTTTTAAGGTCTTTATTTGTAAATATTAACAATGTCTAAAGAGTCTTAGGAATCAATTTTTTTAAAAATCAAAGTACTAAAATAACTAATTAATTAACTCCATGAGATTATAACTAAGTATATAATGGATATACAACCTGAGCCTGCTTCAATATAGACGTCAGTGATGTATTAAGTGGTATATTTATTTTAACAAATAAAAATGATTTATGTAAATATTTATAACTATTCACACAAAAGTTTACACGTACACAGAGAGAACATTAGAGCACAAAAAAATCTAGGAAATCATGCACTTTTTAATTTGTGATACATGTAAACCAACAAACATATTCAGCAATAATTTAAAATCTTTTCTTTAGTCATTATAGTAAAATCCAATAGTAATTAAAACTACAATTTTTTTGAAGAGGACAGTGAAAGAAATAATTTTATAGGCCCAAAAAAGTCAGAACACAGCCCTCAAATCCCTGCATCACAAACATTACCATGTTAGATCCTCTAGATATGATCTTCTTCATTGTCACCCTTAACAAATATCACCCTCTAGAAATTACCTATCTCGCTCCATAATGCTTGTGCTGCCAAGATGGCATCTTTGACAGCAACAGTGGTTTGGAATCACAGAATGTGGGAGCTGACAGAAACTTGAAGATCCTTAGACCAATCTGCCTCATCTGCCAGATGAGAAAACTGACACAGAGATGCTGACTGACTTCCCCCAGGACCAAGTCTCCTAGTTCGTTTAGGCCAGAAGACAAGATCCACTCCCCTCCCCCAGGATATCTCTTCTTTTATTCAGAAAGCAGCATTTCTGAAACTTTTTGGTCTTAGGATCCCTTTAGGCTTTAAAATTACTGAGATTCCAAAGAGATTTTGTTGATATGAGTTATATCTATCAACATCTACCACAACAGAAATAAAAACTGAGAAACTTTTAAAATAATTATTAATTCATTTGAAACCAACAATAATAAACCCATTGCATGAAATGTAAATAGTATTTTTTATGAAAAATAACTATTTTCTGAAATAAAACATAATTTAGTGAGAAAAGCGGCATTGTTTCACATATTACAAATCTCTTTAACGTCTGGCTCAATAGAAGACAGCTGGGTTTTCAGAGCTACTTCTGCATTCAATTTGTTGTGATACATTGTTCTGGTTGAAGGATATGAAGAAATCTGGCCTCACCGAGATATGTAGTTGGAAAGGAGAGGCAAATCTCAAGAGTCTTTTCATATACTTGCAGGTATTTCTTCTTTGATATTGTACCTAAATTTAATTAATAAATAGTCATTTCTTAAAGGTTAGTTGCAAAGTGGAATCTGAAGCACAGAATGAACTTTTCATACCTTGTTACATTAAAATCCACTGGTCTCCCCAAAATACTGAGTAATTACAAATGGAAAAATAGTAACTACAGCAGAGAATTCTGGCAGACACCACTTTAACCAAGTGATCAAGGTTAACATCACCAGTAATAAGATACATCAACATAATGTAACCCTGATCTGATGCCCTGAGAAGGGCACATTACCTCTGTAGTATCCTTCCCAATAATGCATAACCTCAATAAAATCAGCAGAGAACATCATATAAACCCAAACTGAGGGACATTTTCCAAAACTGACCAGTACTCTTCAAAAGTGTCAAGGTCACTGAAACACAGAGAACTGTCACAGATTAGAGGAGACTAAGGAGACATGACAATTAAATGCAATGTGAAATTTTGAGTTGGAACAGAAAAAGAACATTAGTGGAAAAATTGGTGAAATCCAAATAAATTCTGTACTTTAGTTAATAATATTGCACCAAGATTATTTTCCTAGTTTTGATCATTGTTCTCTGGGTATACAAGATATCATCATAATGCAAAGCTGTGTGAAGGGTATATGGGAACTCTCCGTACTATTTATGCAAGTCTTCTGTAAGCCTAAAATTATCTCAAAATACAAAGTTTTTCAAAATCAATTGCTCTATCTTGTACTATCAAAATGTGGGATCTTTTACCCACACATGCTTTTGTAACATCATGCATTGGTCATCTGGAAAATAATGGTTCACTGAGTTATGCACATATGCCAAATGTTGACATATTTCTTATTCAATATCAAAAAAATCACGTTTGTTAATATCTTCATTAATCTCATTAATAAAGTATTTAACTATTGAGAAACGGCCATGGTCATGGTGACAAACATAAGTTTCCAAAATTTTAATTTTTGCTTGAAAAATAAAATTTTTTCATTGGCAACAAATACTGTCAGTTGTTTTCCTTGAAATAACACGCTCACTTTGCTCATTTTCGAAAAATGTGTGCCAAATACCAAAGTCTGGATAACCATCGTTTGTCAGTTGTTCTTTCAAAAAAACGGTCCTCCATGAAAAACAGACTAGTTCAACTCACAATTCAAATGACTGCACAAGAGCTTTTCCTCAAGACGACCATCATACTTTGGAATATACAAGTGCTACATGCAGACTTCCCATTTCATCATACAGAATATGAAAAAGACACGTATTTGAGCGTTTTTACTGCTTCATCAAGGACATTCTTAAGTGAAACTGGTGTGTGGCCGTGAAGCACTGCCTCGATCCCTGCTAAGTCACCAGCTGTTTTATCCAGCATTGCTTTTATACCATCAGCACAGTGTTAACCCAGTGAAAAAGACAACATCTTAGAATTATTGTAAAAATAGGTCTAACCTCACAGATCTCCTGAAAAGGTCTCAGATCCATGACCACACTTGGAGAACCACTGGTTTAAAAAATTAACCTTCAGCTCCTGAATGAAATATACCACCACTACTTTAGCCAACATAGAGTACTAACACGAGTCTTATGCTAGCTTTATAGAATGAAACAAAAGCTTCCTGCTGTCAAAGACTCATAACAATCTAGTGATTGTTATTTAAAGACCCAGTATCTGTCTTTAAATCAACCACTACAGGTCACTCAGACACTGTTTTACCTAAGAATCTGAAAAGACAGTGACTCTTCACCCAGTCTTCATGGGGTAGCCTCCATCCGAACACTGCCTCTTTCCCCAAAAACGGAATACATTAAGATTCAGATTTATTATTTTACTCAAGTTGTTTCTCTTTATTGCACTCTGTGAACGAGACAGAGTTATAGTTATTGATTTATTCCATAAATACTAAATACTCACTATGTTCTGGGGACTGGGGATTCATCAGTGGACAGTCCCCGCCCTCTCCCTCAAAAGTCACACTCAAGAAGGGACAGACACAGAAGACACGGACATCTGTCTACTTGAGAATTTTCATACATACGGAAAAGCTGCACCAGAGCAAAAGCAAACCAACTTGACTTTCGTGGAGCTTACATTTTAGTGGGGGATGATAAAGAATAAACATAATAAGTAAATTATAAACATGTTTTAAGGTGGTAAGTGCTATGAGGAAAGAAACAGAGCAAGATAAGGAGTGGGAATACCAGGGGTTGAGAGGGATTATAATTTTAAATAGGGTGGGTAGGGTGGGACTGAGCCCAGAGGTACCACACAGATGAGGAACATTACTGATAGGCGGTCTCACTTCGTTGTTTCTGGCTTCTCCTGTCTCTCTCGAGCCCCAACCCTCAGTGCCACTACTACCTTTCTTGAGGATTCATGCTTACCCTCCGACTTGCAGCCAAGTCGCGCCCTCAAGAGGAGCAAGGTCTTTTCCATCCCGGCTCCAGATTTAGCCCTTCAGCCTCAGGTTAAGCTGCTCATTTCAAAGCCACCTGAGCCCTGGCTCAGCCAACAGCTCCTCAGCCACGTCCCAAAGAAATATCCTGATGGCCTTTTCTCTGTTGGGAGCACACAGCTGAACAGTAAACTCACACTGCCCATCATAAGTTTGCTCTTGCTCTCTTTCTTTTCCTAAATATACAGATTCTCTAAATAAGGACTTTTTGAGACCTACCATGTGCCATAAACTGCTGGCTGCTTTACATGTATTTCATTCTCATAACAATCAAAGGAATAAGTATAATTAGCAGTATTCTATAGACAAAGCAAGAGAAGCTTGGAAAGTCATAAACTTGGGACTTAAATTCACATCTTCAAAACAAGAAAAAAAGAAGAGTTTTTTTATTCACAACCTCCTGCCAACTTCATCAGTCCCACTGTACTACTTCGGTACCCCTATTGTTCCACTTTGAGCAGAAGATATGGAAAATAAAGAAACTGTGCGTTGATAGAGTCCAACTTATCCACAACATTGTATTCCAGGATCAGATCTGACTTTTGCACCAAAAATATGCCTGAGTAATAGACTTGCAACTTAAAAGACTGGGTAAATATGTTCATCATGCTAACATTTTCAAAGAATACTATTTTCAATAGTTTAAAATAAACATGACCCTCTGATTTACCTGCATTATCTCATTTATAATCCTCACAAGAACACAGCAAGGTAGGTACTGTTACCTAAAATATCTCTATCTTACATATGAGGACACTGAGGCTATGGTCATGCAGTCTGCAAATAGCAAAGCCTGGGCCTGAACCTGTGTGTCTGAATCCAAAGCCCAAGGTCACAAGTACCAAACGACCCTGACTGTCTTACTTTAATACATCTCTGTCAAGACCGGACATTTTGGTGGAAAATTACTTTTCCTAAATAAAAGTGTAATAGTCCAACAGAGTCACTCTTCACCTTGATAAAGTCCTCAGGCACTCCTTACATTTGGAGGGTAAAATCTCTACAAAATCCTTTAGTTACAAGTTCCAAATAAAGCTTCACCAGAGTGACTGTGAAGCAGCAAAAAAATCTACTGGGAAAACCCAAGGACTTGGTAAAAGGGCACAACATTCAATCTTTGGGTTCTGAAACTGCCCCTAACTCTGACCTTTAGTCCAAGAGAAAAAAGATGGTCATTTTACCACAGTGAAGAGATGCTATGACCATTCCCTGCTCAGCAACGCCAGTGCGAGCCCCAGCTAAAGAGCATATTTCTCAGAGTACACACTGAGCTTAGAGTTCCCATAACTTAGAGCAAAGCCAGCCAGGCCAATAATTCACTTTAGCAAGTGGCCTTAGTTATCTGTAACTGAGCTCCCTCTCCAGATGGCCAGAGGGAGTATTTGTTTTCATCATTATTAATGAAGAGTAGTTGGAAGAAGATAGAATTATAGCTCTAAAATAGAGGTCCTCAAACCTAACTGGAATGAAACAGACATGATATTGTTCACATGTGGACACCCTATAGTCTTCAAAACAAACTACTGAAAACTACAAAAGCAACGCTGAAAGAAATTAAAGAAAATCTAAACAAATGGAGGGGTATACCATGTTCATGGATGGCAAAACAGATATGACACGCTACAGATACTGTGCACTTTTCATTCTATCAGTGGCAATCCTAAACCCTCTCTCTTCCACTCAAATATATTTAAATGCAAATAATCATGGTTATTTTAGGACAACCTTGAATTGTTTTATCTTTTTAAAGAAAATCACTCTAAAGATAAAGTCATCAATTTAACTATTAGTTGCAACATTATTCTTGATATCTTACAACTTAACTGAGATACACCAGTAAGCCTTGACATTGTGGCACAAAGTTACTTTCCAAAATAAAAGTGTAAGGAGACTGAAAAAGATAAAGCAGCAAAGAAAAATCAGTCATTTATTGGTGCAAAGTTTTTATTCCCAACTTTAAAAGTATCTTTTATGATCTCTCACAGCTCTGAGATCTGCATTCCTATCAACTCTATCAAGTTGCCTGAGGATTCTACGGAAAGAGTTAAAAGTCTAAAGCTGTTCCTCCAGGCCTGCTGGCCCAGGAGGAGACAGGTTGCCCAGGGCCTCAGGACAGCCAGCCTCACACAGAGTTAACAGAGGCCGCTGTGCACTCAGGAATAAATTCCTCAACCAGCACATACTCTCCTGAGGTTTTCATGTAAGCTTTTTCCAATAGATTCCAAGCTGAGTAATAAACATAAATAATAGACTTTGTTGGGCCTTCCTTGAGTTCAGGAAGATCTGACAATATCACGAAATAGCTCAGCACAGTCCCCTGAAATTTTTCATTAGAATTCCTTTCTTCTGAATCATGTTAATAAAGTACGATTTGGCCTGGGATCCGTAAGTAACTCCTTACTCACAGGCTCCTCGAGCCCAGAAGGACGGGAAAAGACTCTGAGGTCTGCCAGTAGGAGGCAGGGCCAGGCCCAGGAATTGGAAGATTTCTGGATGGATATTTTCAAACAGAGCTATATACTGCTCAGAAAACAGCTCCCTTATATAACACTTGATTGGCTCCGAGATAAGTCTGAAACACTCTTCTCTACTTTCATCTTCAACTGTCTACACTGCTCTGAGTCACCAGAACTGGCACTTGGCTCAACAAGCCTCAAATCTCTCTCATCTTTAAGGGCCAGAGATTTCTATTATTTTTCTACAATTCATCAGGCTGAGCTAATTCTAGGTGTTATTATTTTATAAGATATGTCAAATGTAGCAAAATAACGTAAGCCTATTTTCCCCCTTCATACGTACAGAATACCCTGAACTTAAATTGGCATGCACTTGATTTCAAATTGAGACTTTTGAACATCATTTTACAAATGCAGTAGCAATTTGCTGCCCTGGGCCAGCTAAACAGAGGAAATGAGGAATCTGATTTGTTTTAAGAAGAAAAAAAACACTTTAAGGCCTGATTCTGGTGCCTTTGAACATTTAACACTTAAAACCTGAATTGTTTCATAACAAACTAGAGCTCCCTTTCCTCTCTCTAAGAAGAGGCCCTTGGGAAGTATTTATTTAGTTAATGAATGTTAAGTAATTGTGTTTCTCTCACAAAACAAAAAACAAACAAAACTTCTAGAAGATGCTCTTTGGGCTCCCTAGCTCAGCAAGGTCCATATGAGCTCCATCAGCCAAGAGCCTGGAGCAGTAAAATGGGAATTCAGGGAACAATATGGCCACAAGCACTTCTCCGAAAAGAAAAACAACTCCCCTCTTGGCCCAACTCCAAAAGGCAATTGAGCCTTCCAGGCTAATCTCTGAACAGCCTCTCTGCCAACTTTCTCCTACAGGCATTAGGTTTTTCAGCACGGGCTTTGCAAATCATCTAAAACAATTAATTAGTGCTTTTGAATTCACCCTGTACCATTAACGAAACATTGCCAGAGAGCCTTTGATAGCGTATTTCCAGAGCTAATTAAAGGTGGCAAAACAGAGGACACAGACTCCCCAGGCACTGGAGAGGGCCAAGATGGGACCTGGCGGGTGACAGCGAAGCCATCCTTGCAGACATCCTGGAGTGACAAAGGCGGGGGGCTGCTGGGGTCAGGCCCTCAGAGTCCTCCATAATATGCCAGACCCTGCTCTCAAATTATACAATTACCAAGCTCTCGAAGTTCAAACTATTCTTTCACCCTAAAGACATTTTTTTCCCTAATGAGTGGAAACTCTTGCTTTGATACTTAAAAAGTTTGGTATTGCTTCTAATCTACACCCCCATGCCCAAAAAGACTGGCTTTAAAAAAAAGAAAAATAGTAGTTTTAAAAACTAAATATTAAAATGAATCTCACCCTCAAATTCCCTTCTTTCAATCAATGTGTCCAGCATAATCCAAGATTTCCCACTCCCATAACCTCAGTCATGTGGGAAACCTTGCTATTTTTTTCACTATCTAATGCCACACAGAATTCCAGACTGCTCCACATGCATGGCTAGCAAGATAAACACATTTTTGGGAGGCCTAGAAAAAAAGCTAGCAGGGGGACAAGATGTAAAAATGTTGTTGCATTCCTCTGGACTTTTCTGGTCCAATTTCAAAAACAGAACGACCACCACCTGGGGTTTGTGGCGAGCTCCAGGGCTCTGCTTAGGGTGCTAACTGCCCCCCCACATGACAGTGATGAGGTCTGAGAAAGCAAATCAGAAAACTTTATAAACTACTCAGTGGCAAAATAAATAAATAAAAGTTATTTTAAAAGACAACTTTGCAGGCACAGAGGTTATCCCAATTTTTAGTAAATATGGTGCCGGGTGCTTAACAAATATCAATAACAACTTAGGGAATTTTTTTCCCTTCTGTAAAAATGTTAATTTTTTAAAGCTCTAGCCTGGAGTCTGATTATTGGATTGAAACAGGTATCAGTGAGTAAGGCAGAGTTAAAAACTAGAACAGGTCCAGCAAAAATGAGGTGTGCCCCATTTAACATTAACTTTTTTTTTTTAATTTTATTTATTTATTTTTTCCCCCAAAGCCCCAGTAGATAGTTGTATGTCATAGCTGCACATCCTTCTAGTTGCTGCATGTGGGACACGGCCTCAGCATGGCCGGAGAAGCGGTGCGTCAGTGCGCGCCCGGGATCCGAACCCGGGCCACCAGCAGCGGAGCGCATGCACTTAATCGCTAAGCCACGGGGCCGGACCAACATTAACTTTTTTTAAACCCTTGTTAACCTACCTCAACTGTCCCTTTTATCCAGTCAGCTGGTACCATGCCACATTATCTAGAGTCTCCTCAGCCACAGCTGCCTGCACCAATGGCCCCGTGCTCACTGAATCAACGCAAGTCTACTACCTTGGTCTACTAAGTCCCAAGGCAAGAAATGGGAAAAAGCAAGAGGCACTTAAAAGGAAAAACTGGAGGGAAATTCCTTCTTTAATAACTATGATAACTGTGTCAAGGGGTAGCCCCAGCTAATAAACAATAAATATGCACCTGGTCTCTGCAGGTGCACCACACTTATAGCTGAGAGCTAAAGGTGTCTGTGGAACTCATTCCCTCAAACCAATTTCCTCTCCAGCACATGGATCCCTCTGGCCCAACAGAGTTTACTGGAAGGTTTTCAAGGTAGCTGTTTCAAAGGCATGCTAAAACCAAGCTCTCTTTTATGACAGTAAGAATTTCTAGAAGGTGTTTGCAGGTTCTGTGTTACCAACTGTGCATTGAGAAAATAGATCATCTCTGCTGTCAAACGTGGTCCTCAGACCAGCAGCATCAACATCATATGGACCTGTTAAAAAATGTACAACCTGTGACCCATCAAGACCTACTAAAACAGAACCTGCATGTTAACAAGATCCCCAAGAGATTCGTATGCACATTGAAGTTTAGAAAGCACTGGTCTAATGTCTGTCTGTTTATAACTTCCAACTCCAAAAGCAAGATGGGTATACCCCATCCTCAAGCAAAACCAGTATGAATATCCCTGTTGTAAAACACATTTTAAAGTAATTATTTTCTTTATAGAAAAAAATTGCTATAAGTATCAAGCTCCTTGCTCACATTTAATACGTAGTTTAAGTAATAAAAATGAATTTACATACAACACATTTATTTACTATAGAAAGCTGGATACAACCATTATTTCTCTAAAATACTAGTTTTGCTATGAGGAGGACTTTTGCAAAAGGTGGTAAGACCCTCGAAATCCATAATCCTGAAAACAGACCACCTGGGGAATGGAAAGGATGAGACTCGCAAATCAGAAGAGTAAGTAAGTTGGGAAGAGAGGCTCCAGGCTTTAAGAGAGTGATTTTTCAAGGGCAGTCATTCACAGTGCAAAGGGATTTTCTCTAGATGGTTTAGGGGGTTGTTCTGTGTTTTAAGATACAAAACAGGATTTTAAGATACAAAACAGTAATTATCTTTACTAGTAGTTTATGGCATAGTATTCCACTGATATGAAATGTAAAGTCTTTATCCTCTTTCCTCCCCAAAAGGAACAAATTGAAAGAAAAATCACAAAATCATTGTCAGGTTCATAAGCATATCACTCCCAAGGGTCCTTCCTTTTAAACTCTGATCCTGGCCACCAACATCTCTTGCCTCAATTATTACAATAGCCACCAACCAGTATCCCCAAATGCACCCTTGCCAAACAGTCTATTCTCAACACAGCAGCCAGAGTGATCCTGTTAAAACATCTTTCAGATCATATCATTCTGCTGCTCAAACCCTCCAATGGCTCCCTCTCACTCAGAGTAAAAACCTTACTTACAATAGCCTACGAGACTCTACACACACACGCCTCCCAGGTAACTCTCCGACTGTCCACTCTAGCAGCCACCTGACCCACTTCCTATTGCTTCAGCAGCTCAAGCAAACTCTCACCTCAGGACCTTTGCACTTTTCCTTCTGCCTGGAATGCTCATTCCCCCAGATATCCACTTAGCTCACCTCCTTCAAATCTTTGCTCAAATGTCATTTTCCCCATGAGGACTTCCCTAATTACCTTACTTTAAATTGTATTCCCCACTAACAATCCCAAGCCCCTCTGCTTTTTCTCCATTGAACCTGCTAAAATATGCATAATTTGTTTGTTTCTGGTCTGTCTCTCCCCACTAGGATGTAAGCTTCACGGGGACAAGGATTTTTGTCTGTTTTGTTGACTGCTATATCTCCAACACCTGGAACAGTGTCTAGAATAGTCAACAGATGCTTGTTGAATGAATCAATTAACACCTTAGTAAACTCAACCATGTTACAAGGTGGAAAAAACTCATTCTTTGCACTAACTCCAGTCTCCCCATTCTGTCCCTCAGAAGCTAGCAAAATACCTGAGAGTGGTAGGCAAAGTTTACTGACCAGACTACAAGTTCTCATCTAAACACAGCAGTTACTTAAAAGTTGAAAAAGAAAAGACAAAATGTGGGGCCAGCCCGGTGGTGTAGCGGTTAAGTTCGTGTGCTCTGCTTCAGCAGCCCAGGGTTCACAGGTTCAGATCCCTGGTGTGGACCTACGCACCACTCATCAAGCCATGCTGTGGCAGCATTCCATATATAAAACAAAGGAAGATGGACACAGATGTTAGCTCAGGGCCAATCTTCCTCAGCAAAAAATAAAAGAAAGAAAGAAAGAAAAAGTGAAATGATAAATGGTTCTTTCCCCAAACTCAAAAGAAAGGGGAGGGTGGGAGTTATGTGGCATTTTGCTTCACCACACAGCAACAAAACAGCAGTTGGCATGCACAGATGCCACTGGAAAAGCTCATCTTCCCAATGGAAAAGCTCATCGCAAGAAAGTGCTGCAGCAGCTCCGTGGCAGCGCTGACAGAACAAGGACCACTCCAGAAGCTGACGCTCTGCTCTCCCCTGATGCCTGTGCCACCTGAGCATCCTTTCGGATGGGGAAGAAGGGTAGGAAGGAAGAGAGGTGTCACTCCAGATGGCTCTACTCTATCATGTAGACTAGGACTAAGTTACTCAGGCATGTAGGGGGCATGTGTGAGGACAAAGGGAAGCAACACAAGGAACTTAGAGCAGTTTTACTGGAACTTTATCCTTTTGCCATAACTACCACTTATCATTATCTTGTTCCCTTCATTACCAACAGAGAATAACTTTAAAAAAAAAAAAATCAACATTTTCCTTTGAAGGTAGT
Source organism: Diceros bicornis minor (assembly GCF_020826845.1). Lineage (NCBI taxonomy): Eukaryota > Metazoa > Chordata > Mammalia > Perissodactyla > Rhinocerotidae > Diceros > Diceros bicornis. Next base: position 28,214,761 of record NC_080743.1, read on the forward strand.
AAGATTTTCCACATTCCACTCTGGCTTTTTTTTTTTTTTTTAAGATTTCTAAGAGTTGGCAGGATAGGGCAGGAGAATAGCGGGGCCTCAGTCCCCAGAGCACCTGCTGCCTAGTCCTTGGAAGGAACACTCTGAGAGCAAGCGCGTTTTTGAGCTCTCTTGAATTCCTCCTGATTTACAGTGTCCTCTTAGGAAACAAAAATATGGCTATATTGGACTTCAGGATAAATCTTTTTTAGGCCACTCTGGCAGAAAACATTTTAAAGAAAATGAAAGTCAGCAGCTCACAGGGATGCAGTGTGCAAGCCAGGCCAATCTTCTGAGAGGGGCAAGTGCCTTGACGCCTGGATGCCTGTGTGCAGGGCCTCATGCTGGAACTCTTCCCAGACACTCCCTGCTCCTGCAACGCTTCCAAAACCAGCGCTCGGAGCTCGGAGCGCTATCAGTGATTCAAGGTGGCCCCAGAGTATGAGGGATTAGCTATCAAAGCAAACAAGCTAAGAAAGCCTAATGTCCTATATACACAATGTGTGAACGTATACACTGTGAGCAATTAAACAGCAGTGTGGGCACACACAGATAGCTCTGTCCTGAAGGAAATGTTGATCAGTGTTTATAAAAAAGACCATCATTGGTGTCCTAAAAGAATCCAAATAAATCGGGAATCCAGAAAGCAGGGTGGCTATTATACAGTTTAGGATAAGGTTGCAAAGGAGAGAGAAACCTGGGTTCTCAGTACTTGTCTAATATCAAATCCATGTATAATCTTACTCACGTTCTTTCTTACGCTATATGCACATCTGGTTACCCAACTATCTATTAGTAAACTCTCCTTGCAAACGGAAAAAAAGGCCTTTTATTAGATATCATATCATATTCCACCCCACACACACTCATCCAGGTCCATGCAGAGCAAGAGAATCTTCAAGAAGCAAACATCTGTTTTCTTGACTACTGCTAACTGTCCCAACTGTGTGTGTGTGTGTGTGTGTTTACTGCTTCTGTGCAAAAACATAAAGGGGGGAGGGACTTCATCACGCTTGGGTGTGCATGGTATCCCCAAAGGGAACACAACCTAAAATGCAGGCCACTCTATCCACTCTGGGTCTTTTAATAAAGTTCTTTGCTCTTTAAAATAAACAGAAAGTTGGCACCGTGGTGATAGCTGGCATTACAATTGAATATCTTTTCACTGTGTATCCAAAAGTGGAATTAAAAACAAAAGTGGTTATAATAACCACCTAAAAACAATAATAATCACGGACCAAATCAACTAGCTGTGTCCAGAGATTTAGGGGTTGGCAAGAGAAGGCCTTGTTGAATTTTCTTTGAACCTTCAAGTCCATCCCTCCTCTACTCTTTACACTCCCTGGTGGCAGCCCCCGCCAGCACTCACAATGCCTTCCTGCCATTATGAGTTACAGCCTCTGATCACTCAATTGGCAGAGAGGAGAAAACTATGGCAGAACCACCTCTGTGGTCCTCAGGCCTTCATCTCCAGCCCAAGAGAAAGAGTGCCAGCTCCTTTTGGGCACATAACAGACAGAGCATGAACCCTGGACTTGCGGCCACTCTGCCGGTTACCAGTTGTATGACTGCACATACATAGCCATTTTAACTTTTTTAAAAATTGATTTGTCTCTCATTAGATATTACATCTTTCTTCTCTTAAGCTTCAGTTTCCTCATTAGTAAAATGAGTATAATAACAGTAGAAAGAGGGGTGGCAGTAGTAATAATTACAAAAACAGTGATAATGATAAATACCTACTCAGTGGGTTTCTGTAAGGATTACATGAACTGATACGTGTAAAGCACCCAGCAGAGTGCCTGGCCGGCACCGTGTCAAGAGGTGCTAACAGGTGCACTGTGGCAAAAAGACCGTAAGATTTGTCAGTGCATCTTGTCTGCAGAAGAGTGTTGACTTTTGGTTTCACCAAGAGTTGAACCATCTTTCTAAATTACTTTCTCTAAGTCCCATTACTCTCATTCTAGAAATGAAGAAAACAATACTTGCCTACGCCAGGGACTGCTATGAGAACCAAATGAAATATCAGGTATGAGAGCATTTTGAAAACTATAAATATAAAATGATATTATTATTAGTTTAGCCTCCCTCCAAGGCTGCCAGCTTGTCCCATTGTAAACCAAGTATTAACCAGCTGGTATCTCTGCTTGCTGTCCCATGGACACAGAGTTCAGAGCTTTCTTAGCAGGAAAATAGCTCCAACTAAAAACATCTATTTTTCTTCCCATGGACTATCCCTGGAATTCCAGGTACATCCAGTAGAGATAAAAAGAAACGTGTTTGCTCAATAGAAATGCATGTGCAGGTCGTGAGCAAGCCTCCAAGATGATGCTTCTAGGCCCTGAATGGAAACAGTGGAACATCTCATGAACACCTTTCTGCAGCATTCACCTCAGCAGCACTGCTCTGACCTGGCACAAGGGGCTGGTGGATGCAGACAAGTCTATCCTTTCCAACCAGACCGACTTCCCTGAATTCTCTCTGTGTGCTCTTTTTCTTGTTATTAAGGCTCCTGGGAACACAGCCCTACCTAACCGTGGTAAGCCTCAGAGGCAGCAGTTAACATTTTTTAAAGATGTGTAGCGGAACAGTTTTTAAAATGAAAACTTAGGGAGCCTTAAACTCACAGGAGCAAGCATTTATTTTTTAAACTTCCCACTTTTCTTAGAGAGATTACAGGCCAAAAACCTGGGGTAATTTCTAACTGAGAGGCATTATGGTCCTTACACAGCTTTTGTTCACCAAGAGCATGGCCCTCCCTCCCCACAATGCTGTACAATTACCAAGGAACAAGGGAGGGAGGAAAAGCAAGAGTTTTGTCAAAGCAACCACTGACCCTGGGCTGTGGCTTGCTGCCCCTGCCTCCTTCCCCCTCAGCCACAAGCAGAGAAGGAAAGGCTTTCACGAAGGCCCAGCCAAACCCATGGGGCTGGAACAAGCAGCCTCCTACTACTCTAACTTGGGCTCATTTTATGTGCTGCACTGTGCTCTGCCCCCCGCTGGCCGCGTATCTAAGGGAAGCCTTTTACAGCCTCCACCTTCTGCTGCCCAGAACTCGACAACAGAGCTTCACGGCCATGTCAGTGAAGTGAAAATGCAAATCAATAAGGCCCATTACTTGAGGGTCCTTCCGCTCTGATAACTTACATCATCTCTTCTGAGGCCAAAAGGGTTTAATCTGGTTCCAGGGTGTCTCATTGGTAGCTACTCAATCAAGGAAAGAGGCTCATTCGTTCCACGCTGAGGGTCTCCTACATAGAGGCTCCAGTGGAGTGGCTGATGGGCTGGACTCTAGAGCCAAACTGCCTGGGTTCAAGTCCCAGCTCTTCACTTATTAGTTATGGGACTTTATACAAATTATTAACAAAACTGACTCTCAGTTTCGTTTGTAAAATGCAGGTGATGATGATAATACTAATACCACCTCATAAGGTTGTCCTATAAAGACAAAATAAATCAGCTGGCAGAGAGCAAGCCCTTGATAAATGTCAGCCTCTGTGCCAGGCACTGTTGTCTTTGAAGACCACATTCTCAGCCTCACTTTATGAGGCCACCGTTTGAATTTTAAGATTAAACAGTGTATGCCTTTGGCTAGGGGAATGGAAGAGAAGAGAATCCAAACCTCAAAATGAAATCCACAGGCCTCGTTCTGACATTTAAGGTCCTCCACAACCTACTCCCATCTGTCTTTCCAAACAGCCCTCCTGCCACATTCCCATACCAGCTTTCTGGGTCCTCCATTCATTACAAAAACACCAAGCGCCTAATGCCATGTACTGTGCTAGGCACACTCCTCCCATCTGGTCAACCCAGCGCCTTCCCCTTCCTAGATTCTGCCTGGCCTGCGGAACAGAGCTCAAGACCTGGCACTTCCACAAAGCCCTGTGGGATGCTCTAACCCACCAGGGCTGCTCCTTCTGTCCCCTCTGAGGTCTTTCGGCTTTTACTTGGCACTCACCATACACTGATTATTTTGTTAGACGCTTATATTTTATATGCCTAACTAAAGTACAAGCAACTCAAAGGAAGGGATGAATCTTACATTTCTTTGTATATTCCTAAGTGACTAGTACTGTGATTTGGCTTTAGCAGGGACTCAGAGAATAACTGATTTACTTGATGTTTCAAGAGGGCACAGACAGCACACAGCAAACCCATTATCATTCTTTCTAAACAAATACCCCCTTCTGATCAATACTCCCTCATCGTGTAGAGACTTCAAGGTTCAATCTGCAGACCTAGACTAAGTAGGTTTATAATTAAATCGGCTATTTATTAGCTGTGTGACCTTGAGGAAGTTACCTAACCTGTCTGTGCTTCAGTTTCCTCATCTATCTATGGACTAAGGATAAACAAAGTACCTACACTTCTTAGGGTAATTATGAGAATGAAATGAGATAATACATATAAAACGCTTCGAATGTGGCCTGGCACACAGTAATTAATTAATTATTCTATAAATATTATTATTACTATTACTACCTTGAAGTTAAACTCATCCAGAATGCCCCCAACAGCATTTTGTAAAGCATGCTGGGCCTGTACAGAAAGCTACTGGATATCAGTACATACAAAACATTTCTTCCTTCTTTTTCATTCATTTGGCCCATTAAGTTGTCCAAAAAGGCATCTCTACGGCTGTACTATGGATCAGTTGCCTCAGGTTGTTACAAAATCTGCAGTTCTACCGTATCTTCAATTTTACCATACACCTCAGCAAAGTTTTGAGTGTGTATAAACTCAAAAAGATATTTTACGAATGGCTTGAAAGAGGAAAGAAGGTCTTAAGCAAAATTGATTGACTATCAAATACATCAAGGCTGTACAGAGCCATCAAAAACAGCTATGTTTTTCAGTTTGTCCCAGGCATCAATGAAGGCAGAAAATTTTGCATCAAACCCGCCAGGTATGATTATACATCTTGTCATCAAAACAGCACATTTTCCATCAAGTCCTTTCTCTCTCTTTTTTTTTACGACTTTTCAATGAGATTTTAATTAAGATCAGTTTTAACGTACAGGCTAAAAGGCAAATAACTCTTCAATCATGAGACAAAATGAAACTGCTGACAGAGAGAAGGGGCAGTTCAAATTCATACACTGGCATTCAAAAAAAAAAAAGTAGCAACTTTCTCTCAAGATATTTGTAACAAGGGAGACATTCCGCTTTCCAATCTCATAAACCAAGTTCTGCGAACTGGCTTTCACTCAGTCACCCAGTGTCTACGTCGACTCCTGGTCTGAGTTTACTGGAGCCTTAAGGGGGGTCTGGCTTCTTCAGGAGAGCACAGAGGTTAAGAGCATAGATGTAAAACCTGGGTCCTCCACTTCCTAGCTACACGACACTGTGCAAGTTATCTGATCTCTCCGTATCTTATTTCATTATCCATAAAATGGGAAAAATAATCATACCTACCTCAGAGTTGTGATGAAGTGACCTCATGAAATAAGAATATACTTACTCATTGTTATATTCTATAATTGTTTAGCCAGTGCCTGGCTGTAGTGCACACTCAATAAATGATAATTATCATCACTATCATTTCCTCTCTATGTGAATTCAGTAGCCAAAACCAAGAGGCTAATCATTTTTCAAGTCAATGCATTTCTTGTTGAGACCAGCCAGGTTCCAGAACTGGTCCAACAAATTAGTATCATGTAACTCATTACAGAAGAGACACAAAGCAAATTACAATAAAATAGAGCAAATTAAGCTTCCAAATGTGTTAAGTAACCCTGAGTGCGAACACTAAGATGTTGATGTGGGGGATGGGATACTCTTACTGAAGCAACAATGTTCCAACCAAGTCAATTGCTTCTTCTCATCTCCAGCCTCATACTCTGATGGCCTCCAGGAAGCATACTGTATTTCTGTACTTTTTTTAAAAGTTACATATTAAAATATCGGAAAGGGGCAAAATTAAAAACCTCCTAAGCAGCCTACGCCAGGGGTGTCACCTCTATCTAGAAGATCTATTTATTTTGTGATAAAGAACAAAAAGCCTTTCTTGAAATTCTTATTTAGGACAAGAAAGTAAATGTAATCTACGCATGTAACAAAATTAAGTGAGATTAAACATTAGCATATTTGTTCTCTACCCGTCTCGACACTGGGGGTTAATTAGGTATCTATGTCACTAACATTAGAATGTCTAGCACAAACTGGTAAAATATAACACAGGTAAACATACTATGTATCTGCATAGTAATCAACATTTTATTTCCCTGAAGAACATAAATACTCAAATTTTGCATAAACATCACGTCCTAAATTTTTCTAAAGTGAAGAGACTGAGGAAAAATATATCCAAAAGAATATAACAAATATGCAGTTTATATTATGCAGCTTACCTGCAGTGGCTAAACCGGAACTCATCAGGGCAAACATGGCCATCACATAATGAGACACCATTTTTATTTCTCCAAAAGTGTGTCCCGTTCAGTCACCTCAGCCTATAGTTCTTCAGATTGTAATCAATATTTGCAAATCAGAAGTGGTCTTAAAATCCTTCTTTCCAATTTTCAAATTGCCTGTAAAAACAAACATATTTCAAGAAGAAAACTTAATGCAGGAACTTCTTTTCATAAACGCACATTAAAGTGAAACGAAGAATTTCTAAAAAGTGTAAAATAAATTTATCTTAACAGATGCCGAGACAGCACTCACGCAAACTGAGGTGGGGGTGGTAATTACCTAACAAAGATTTTCATAGCAAATACTTTTGCAAAGACATCCTATTAAATCTTTGGTTTTACATAAAATTTTAAGGAATACAGAAGAAAATCAAGGTGCACCTATAATAAAGCATCACCAAATACTTTGTAGCACTAAAGGAATCAATGACACTTGGTACATGAATTCCCTAGTTCCAACAAGAAAACACACGCGACTCTGATTACAGACTCAATCTAACATTACAATGACAGCGTTAGCACAAGGATCAAGTTAAAATACATTTAGAATCAATCTGAAAAATAAAGAACTATTAAAAGGCAAGATTCTTATTTCAACTGTTTGCCAAGATTTTAATAGGATAAAAGTATTCCCTGACTGTCAACCCCCCCCAAAACTATCTGGTTATGGCCTAGAGGATCCAGAGGTCCTTTCTAACCTTTTCGTATCCAGAGCCTTGAATGACGAGTTCTGTGGTGGTTTGTTTAACTTGAATATCCCTCCCATGACCCTAAAGACTACCTCATTTAGACACTCTAAAGTATATCTTCCAGCCCTATATCCCTGAGCCTGGCACAACCCACAGAAGTTGTTCAACAAACATTTATTGAGCACCCACTGTGTTCCAAGCATTGTATAAAGACATGATGCCTTCTACTCAGGAATAAAAGTTATCCAACTGGATAAAAGCACAGAGACCCTGCCTGATCTAAGCCCTGAGCAAGGCAGGATCATGGAGTTTCCAGGAACCATCTCAACTAGTTGGGGATTGCAGCCTTGTGACCCTCACCCAGGGAGTACCATCCACAGAACTAGCTTGCTGCTTCAGAGACAAAGCCAGTTTGGGCACTGGTAGATACATACAAAAACATAAAAACAATAGCAAAAGGGGCCGGCCCGGTGGCGCAAGCGGTTAAGTGCGCGCGCTCCGCTGCGGCGGCCCCGGGGTTCGCTGGTTCGGATCACGGGCGCGCACCGACGCACTGCTTGGCAAGCCATGCTGTGGCGGCGTCCCATATAGAGTGGAGGAAGATGGGCACAGATGTTAGCCCAGGGCCGTCTTCCTCAGCAAAAAAAAAAAAAAAAAAAAAAGAGGAGATTGGCGGATGTTAGCACAGGGCTGATCTCACAAAAAAAAAAAAAAACAATGGCAAAATGAGTTTCTAATTAAATGGTCTTAGTTCATCTCATCAAGTGTTAAGAGAAAGATATTTAAAATGGCTCTTTGCAGTAGGAACACTAATTGCCTATGAGAAGGAGGGAAACAGGGTGACTGGGGGACAGCGGTGGGAGGGAGCAGGAGCCTTTTCACTGAACTCCCATTTGGGTTTTGCAAATACTACCTATCCAGAAATAATAACAATAAAGTTCTAATTTCAAAAATAATTTTGATATATGTTTTAAAACTAAATTATTATATATGCAGGAGGCACTGTGGTTCAATCTTGGTATACGATAGTGATTAAAAGCCTAGTATGAATAAAATATGGATTATAAGGGCAGTTTTAAAAGCCTGCCTGGGTGTGAACCCACTCTGCCACCAGCCTATGGGTGACACTGGGCAGATTATTCTTCACACATGAGCCTACCCTATGGGCTGTTGTGAAGATTAAATGAGTTAATATATACACGTTGCTTAGAACAGTGCCTAGCACATAATAAGTGATGCATAAATGTTAGCTATTATCATCAGTTTGTCCATTCCCTCTGAGTTATATTTATACCAATAAAGTGGAGAAATTAGAGTGTGGTTATTTATGCAATTCTTAGCTACTGTAAAACCAGTTCAGTCTTTTATTTACTACAAAATAAACATTACAAAAGATACAAAAAAGGGCAGGCCCCATGGCTTAGTGGTTAAGAGCTCGCGCTCCGCTGCTGGTGGCCCGGGTTCGGATCGCGGGCACGCATGGACGCACCGCTTGTCTGGCCATGCTGAGGCCGCCTCCCACATACAGCAACTAGAAGGATATGCAACTATGACATATAACTATCTACTGGGGCTTTGGGGGAAAAATAAATAAATAAATAAAATTATAAAAAAAAAAAAGATACAAAAAGGAGAAAGCTAAAGGATGGAATCACTAAAAGAACAAAATTGCCAGTCAAGTTGAGGCACAAGTCATTGGTGGCACAATGGGCTTGTCTCAAAAACTGACTAATTATAGAGATAATTTTGGAAGCTAAGAAAGTGCCTCCAATCATCCCTTGAGGTCCAACATTTCTGTCCCCATAATTCCACATCACCTCAGATGAAATGAAGTGTCCTTTGTTAACTTAAAAAGTCAACGACAGCAAAGAGAATTTGTCTCTACTTTTTCCCCTAAAAAAATTAGATTTCCTGAATGGACTGATAAGGAAAACCCTCTCTAAAAGAATACACTATTTCAGCAAAAGCAAAACTCTGTAAGGAAATCTCAGAAGATGGCTTCCCAGAGGATTTTTATGGGGCACATAAACTATAATCAGCATGAGGCTTGTGAGACTATTGAATGAGCTTGTGTCACCCCCTGCCCGCAGCTGCAGAGGGTCTGTCCGACTGTACGCGTTAATCCTGGGGCTTAAACTAGGTCTGAATGAACCTGTGGAAAAGAAAGGCAAATGGTTCTATTAAAAATATAGACTGCAAATTGCTGACAATAATATTGGGCAATTATTAAAATGCAGCAATTACAGATATAATACAGCCAAGCTAAACAGTTTGATGCCCAAAGGCAAACCACAGCAAGTTTACACCGGATCTTAAAACATCTCCGAGGAAGTCCAAGACAAGTTGAAACTACACACTGCTGCCTCTAACAAAGAGGGAACTTTTCTTCTTTTAGCTTAAAAGTCCCTCCACAATGTAACTTGTTCAAAAAGAAAATAAACTGCAGAGAGTTTTCTGTCTAATCTTCCCAACGTGGTGACAGGATCCTAAGGCGGAGAAGAATAAAAAGGGAAGCACGTTGTTCCCATCCAGTGGAACTGGAGTTTTGGCCAAAACTTGCAGACATTAGCGCCTTAACACACGACTCAGGGATCAGTTCTCCAGCTAGAAGAATGCTGGACAAGCAAAGGCTTCTGATAAGCTGTAGATCTGAAATAAAACTAGAGAAATACAAACTCCTCTTCCTTCTCTGAGATTATATCACACTCAGTTTGCAAAGACCAGGGACGCCTCACCCTGGTTTTCTGACCTCACTGAATCTTCTGGACTTTAAGAACTAAATGCTCCCTTTAGAAATATAAATAGGGTACTCTGAGATCTTGAAAGAACAATTTGGGGTCTACTGTGTAATAGTCATTTTGCCCACATTTCAAAGTAATGTGTTCCATTCAAAGGGTACCAGAACTTTTAGTGTCCGCAAATGAACAGAAAAAAATTCTGGGTGAGAGCTTAACGGATTTAAAAAAAAAAAAGATGAATGTGCTACTAATTCTTCTAATTTCAGAGCTCCTCTACGTCTATTTCTGAGGCCATTAATCTGAGCATGCTGTCCCATGTTCCCCGGTGATCCAACAGAGTACAAAGGTAAAGACCAGGATTAGCTGAAAAACTCCTACCCAAAGGAGTCCTGAAAACCATCCTGGGTTAAACCAACGTTCAAAAGGAATTGGTTGGGAATGGTATTCCTTGGGTTGAACAGGATGTTTTTTTTAAAGAGCAAATCTTGCTCTATCTTAGGAGGAAAATGTGGCAAAATGATGTCTGGCAGTAGGTTAAAAGCCAGTAAGAAAAATTACTAAATTCTCCTTTGATGGCTAACAGAACCAGCTATATAATGACATTATCAAAATCAGAACTAATGTATAATTAACTTGTAGCCAATCAATTTCTCAAAAGAATTAACATGCTAAAGATATATATGAATGGCTCTTAAAGTTGGAAGAGGTCAACATGATTTTACTGATGAAGAGGAGCCCAATCCCCAAGACCAGCACTTGCCCAAAATAACACGGCAGAGTCCAGACTAGAAACCAGATCTTTCCATGACCAGCATTTACCTCCCAGCTCAAGGTCTGTCACCAAAAACTAGGAAACATTTTCTCCCCCTCGGTATCCAATCTCCGAAAACATAACGATTTTCCCAAGAGAGGGGGACGCCTGTCATGGCTGCCATCAGACATTGGTACTTCCATCTTTACATATGCACTCTGCACCAATCATTACTGATCACAAACCGTGACTTGACTTCAGGACTGTGGGTGGCAGCTATAATAAACAAACAATCCTTGGTAACACTGTATGACTCTAAATTCTCTGAAAATGCAAAGGGCAGGATGAAGCACAAACCTGTGTTAAGTCTGCAAATGGTTAAATAAAAACTGGTAGCGAAATTGTTCTGATAGCTATTCAACATGTTATCCAGAGGATTTAGAAGAGGCAGGATGGATGACATCAATATCTAGCTTGGCAGCCTGTAGAAAGGGGTGTACAGGATGTAGAACAGATACTGTTGTTTGTCTGATGACATTTGGATGCCCTTTGAGACCTGTACACAGAGAAAGCAAAGCCACCTTACTGAGTCACAACAGCAACTCTCAGATTTCTCTACTACACAGAGAAACTGGATAATTCCAAATCCCCATTTTCAGACAGATTTGGCATAAAGAGGGGAAAAGTCCTGGATTTGGATAAGAAATCTTTGGAATAGCATCCAAGCACGATCAATATTCAACAAATATTTACTACTATGTGCCAGGCACTGCTGAAGATGCCAAAGATATAGCAGTGGAAAAAGGAGCCCAAAATCCTGTCCTCATGGAGCTTATGTTCTTGTAAAGTGACACCATTTACTACTTTAGGCAAGATATTTCATTTCCTGACCTTCATTTCTTCCTCCAATAAATCTGTATTGATTGCTTACTCCATGCCAGGCAATGGGGATATAGTGGCCAAGCAAAGAGACATGTTCTCTGCCTTCATGGGCTTAAAGTTTGGTGAGATAAACAAATAATCACAAATATACAACTACACACTATGATAAGTGCTCTAAAGAAAAAGTATCCACAACCTGAAGGATAAGTAGAGGTTGAAAGGCCAGGCGAGGAGGTAGAGGAACCATTACAGATCCCTGACACCTACGGAGGGAGCATGGCTGCAAAGCCAAATGGGAAACAAGAGGAATAAGGTTCGAGAAAGGGTTTAAGCAAGGAAGTGGTGTGATCTGATTGGGCTTTTAAAGATTTCTCTGAGTACTGTATGGAGAACAGACTGAAGGGAGCCCAGAGTGCATGGAAGATCAGTTAAGCCTCTTACAGCAGGTCAGACAAGAAAGGAGGTTTAGATCAGAAAGGAGTCTCAGTTTCTTCATTTGTAAGAAGATAATAACAAATTAAGCTCACCTACATCATAGGGTTGTTGTAAGAATCAAATCAGATTGTACAGGTACAGTATAAAAGTTATTATTTATCATTAGCACGCTGTCTCTACTAAAGAGAATTATTATCCTGAGGCCTAAGAGTAAAGTCCCAACATTCTGCGGCTGCCAGTGGCAGGGAAAAAAGGAGAATAACTCCTGAACTACCTGTACTTATAGGCAGGAATTCCTCATGAAGACTCAGTGGGAAGGGAGGCAGGAGGCACAGAGGGTACAGGATGTGCAGAGAAGCTGGAATCCACTCTCCCCTGCACCACCAGTGCCGGCCCACCCTCACTCCTGGCACAGAGTGTGACCAGCACATCTCGGGCCCCAGATGCTGTGTGGTTTCCTTGAGGCCGACCTTCAGTCAGTTCTTAAAAGCCGTTTTGTCTGTCCCAAGCACAAGAGACCTCACTGCCCAAGCAAAATCCAGTAAAAAGGGGAGGGTGGGCATGAATACTACATTTCCCAAGGTTGTGAAAAACCATGTTTTGTTCACTTTCACAAAATAGGATGGATTTTTTACCCACCCTTGCAATATTCTAAGAATCACATTTCACATTTAATATTTGTGTATCTAAAGATTTCTGTTGCTTATAATTTTGAGCTAAAATTAACAGAGAACTCTACTTGGGGGTTTCCAAACCTGCCTTACCCAGATGTGTTACACTGGACAAGTCATTTAGCCTCCACCACCCCCTCATCTGTAAAATGGTGATGATATTTTGATTGTAATGTATGAAGTAGAACAGGGGCACGGTACCTAAAACAATACCTGGCCCACACAGCACATTTTTTAAAAATAATAGTCATTGGAGTTTTTATGGGTAACATACAACTAGACTTTCAGAAAACCAAGCAAACTACCAGTAGCAAGATAATATAAATAGTAGTTTAGATCAGTTTGTATTAATTTTAGGACTAGACTTTATCATCTAGAATTTCAAAAATCCCCTCCAAATCACCAAAAAATAATGATTCCAAACTCAACACAAGAGATATGAGTCCTAAAGACAGTCATAATATTGCAAAGCTTTTCGCAAAGGGTGGCAAAGCTACTGCTTCAACATCTCTGGTATAAGTCACAGGGATCTGGCTGCACGGCCCTCCTCAGTTCTACCTTATGATTCCAAATTAGTGTCAGGGGTTTAGCCAGGGGGCTGCGGAACTCAGCCTGGCACTGCCACCAAACCAACATCTCAGCGTAAGGGTTACTTCTTTTTTGTGTGTGTGTGAGGAAGAGTAGCCCTGAGCTAACATCTGTTGCCAATCCTTCTCCTTTTTGCTGAGGAAGATTGGCCCAGGGCTAACATCCATGCCCATCTTCCTCCACTTTATAGGGGACGCCGCCACAGCATGGCTTGATGAGCGGTGCACAGGTCTGCAGCTGAGATCCGAACCCTCGAACCCCGGGCCTCCAAGCAGAGAGTGCGAACTTAACCACTATGCCACCGGGCCAGCCCCTAAGGGTTACTTCTTTAAGGTAGCCTTCTATGATTCCCTCGGACAAAGTTAAACTTGGACACCTGGAATGTAGTGCAATTCAACCCTCAAGGTAAATCTTTATGTAATATTTCCTTCCAGGTATGGGCTCTCTCACTCATCTGTTCACTCCAGAGAGAGAGATCACAGTCTACCTAGCTCACTACTTGGCATACAGTAAGCATACAATGTAGGTATCATAATGGATAGCAAGTATAAAATAGTATTGTATACATTGCAATTAAAAGTAGTATGGAAAGATGGTGAATTATGAGAACATTTCTCAATAATAAATGATAAACCAACAAATAAGAGTTGTGTATTTGAGGGCCGGCCCCGTGGCTTAGCGGTTAGGTGCGCGCTCTGCTACTGGCAGTCCAGGTTCGGATCCCAGGTGCGCACCGAAACACCGCTTCTCCGGCCATGCTGAGGCCGCGTCCCACATACAGCAACTAGAAGGATGTGCAACTATGACATACAACTATCTACTGGGGCTTTGGGGAAAAAAAAGGAGGAGGATTGGCAATAGATGTTAGCTCAGAGCCAGTCTTCCTCAGCAAAAAGAGGAGCATTAGCATGGATGTTAGCTCAGGGCTGATCTTCCTCACAAAAAAAAAAAAAAAGAGTTGTGTATTTGAAAGACCCTATATCCCAGGCAGCCTCAAAGGAATAGGAGAGGCAGGAGTTCTGGCATCAACATGTTTTACAAGCTCAAACAAGTCACTTCATTCTGGGCTTTAATTTCTTCATCTTTAATATGAACAGATTAAACAAGAAAATCTTTTATTGTATACCTTACTTATAACTGTTATTACATGGACCAATAACTAATCCTGAATCTCTCCTAAAAAATGAGACTTCAAACACACTTGTGGAAATTTGAAATGCATGATCATTTAATGGCTAGCAAGAATGACTTAAAACTGGAAAGTATTATCCAAGAAAAACACTCAACTTGACAACATAAGTATAAATAAAATACTAATACTACATTAGCTATTTTTAATGCATAACATATAAACAAAAAATATTTAAATGAATTCTCTTCCAAGCAATGTAAGCAGACACAAAATCTGAATTTTATCACATCTGCCCATTTTATCAAAACTGCCATTTTTATTCTATTCCTCAAACTCCAGGAGCTCTACTCATTCCCCTCACCTCATTCCAAAAGCCACTTCTGATAAATTCCATCCTACTGTGAACATTCCATCTCCTTAAAATTTGTGTATAATTTGTTCCATGTTATCTTCTACTCAGAGCCAACTCAGAATGTTAGAAATAGATAACATCTACTCCAACCCTTTAATTTTACAGATTAGCAAACCAAGAATTAGAAAGGCTCAACGAGTGGGCCACAGCTAGTTAGCAGCACAGCCAAGACTTGTCCATACGCTGCTTTGTAATTACTCTGTGCTTCTTCATGTGTTTATACCTCGTCCCCCTTCCTATTAGAGGCTAACCCCATGCTTTCTTCTGACTCCACAAAACATCTCAGCTACCATCTAGTGAGCACCTACTGTGTTTTTCACAAGTTCTCATTTCATCTTCTCAACCCAAGGAGATAAATGTCCTTTACTCCACTTTATAGTGAGAGAAGTGAGGCTTCACGATGCTAGACAACCCCAAGATCACCAGCTAATAAGTCCTGGCACCAGGATTTGAGCCCTGGTCTGCCTGACTCCACAGCCCATGCTCTAAACCACTACAAACAGGAGCTCATCCACTGGGCGCCAACCAGGCCCTGCACAGTCACCTTCTGGTAGTGGGCGGGCTGATTAGATCTGACATTAAGGATGTTATTTTGTTTTGAAACCAGGGAGGCAAGGCTCAATCAGCAGTTTTATTTTACTTCATTCATTCACACAACAAACCTTTATTAGCACCTACCATGTGCCTGGCACTGTTCAGAGTGCTGGGGACACGGCAGTGAACTAAACATAACACTGTATGCTTGGAGTTTACCTTCTAGTAGAAGAGACAGACAACAAATGTATAATGTGTCAAGTGGTGGTTTAAGTCCTACGATAGAAAAATAAAGCAGATTAAGGAGAGAGAGTGACAAGAGGAGGGATGTTATTTAAGATAAGGTCGTCAGGGAAGGTGTGATATTGTGATTTATAATATGAAATATATATTTGGTGTTCATCCCCATTTCTGGCACAAAGCTCCTAAGACCCTTGGAATTTCCTAAGTGATGAGAGGGATAAATGTCTTTTGTTATGTTAATGAGGTGACTTTGGGACCCCACCTAAGGATGGGGGCTAGTGGCCAGGAGATCTCAGGGTGTGATTAGAGAGTTGGAACTTTCAGTCTCACCTCCCACTTCCCCCCACCTGCAAGGAGCAGAGAGTGGCTGGAGGCTGAATCAATCTCCACTGGCCAGTGATTTAATCAATCATGGCTATGGAACGAAGCCTCCATAAAAACCCAAAATGATGGGGTTCAGAGAGCTTCCAGATTGGTCAACACGTGGAGATTCAGGGAGAGTGGCACCCTACAAGAGGGCATGGAAGCTCCGCACCCTTCCCCCATACCTTGCCCTACGCATCTCTTCTGTCTGGCTGTCCCTGAGTTATATCCTTTTATAATAAACCAGGAATCTAGTAAGTGAAATTTCTCTGAGTTCTGTGAGCTGCTCTAGCAAATTAATCAAACCCAAGGAGAGGGCTGTGGGAACCTCCAATCTGTAGCTGTTCGGTCGGAAGCACAGGTAACAAGCTGGGCTTGTGACTAGCGTCTGAAGTACAGGGAAGTGTTATGGGACTGAGCCCTTAAACTGTGGAATCTAATGCTATCTCTCCGGGTAGATAGTAACTAGTGTCAGAATTAATTTCAATTCTCAGACACCCTGCTGGTGTCTGAGAATTGCTTGGTGGTGCGAGGGGAAGACACACCCACACACAGTGGAATTGGTGACCAGAACCCTTTTTAGAAGGCCTCTCAGATGAAGTGACATTTGAGCACAGAGGTGAGACACAGAGCTGACAATATCTGAAAGAAAAGCATCCCAAGCAGCAGGCACAGCAAGTGCAAAGGCCCTGTGGTGAGCGAGCATGCTTGGTGTGTTCTAGGAGCAGACTGCAGTATAGCATAGTGGAAAGCATGGGGACGCCCCCAACCCACCTGGGTTCAAATCCCTGCCCAGCCTCTTCTTAGAGGTGTATCTGTGGGCAACTTACTAAACACCTCCACACCTCATCTATAAAGTAGAAATAATCGTTCTATTTCCCTACAATGGTTGTTATGAGGATTAAGTCAATTAATAACATGTAAAGCACTTAATACCTAGTATGTGCTTAGAGTTCAGGAAATGGTAGCTAGGATTTTTAACTAGGTGATTGATAACTCAGCTCCATTCAAGACAATTTATTTTCAATTTGATAGTTTTGAATCCCAAGGTTAAATTCCACTGCTGGCTTTGCACGTGGCCAATGACTTCCTCTTAAGCCTTTGACTTCCTTGGCTGGGATTCCTGTGCTGACGAGGAGGGCTCTGTAGGAACCATACTGATGTTATCGCAAAAAGAGCGGGAGGCAAATCACTCTAACTCACTGTTAAGCTAATATAAATTACTCTTCATTCAACATAACCCCTACCCCCAAGAATCAGAAGCTTCTTCAGAAGTGTAATTTACTGCCCGTTGGATTTAAGTCATTGGTTTCACAGGACTGGATCCCACCAGTCTTGACCCCTCACTAGCACCACCCACAGAAGCAAGTGGTAATTTCAGTTGCAATCCTCCGTCTTGAGAAGAGTTAAAACCTCTCTTCAAAATTAAGACGGTAATTTAATTTTAAAAAGGACTTTCTCCAATATCCTTTTTCTCTAAGCTTAACATTTCTTTTCAAAGAAATCAGAACATCAAAGCAAAACTCAAGAGTCATCTGGCCTGGCCATCTCCAGACTGTTCCTCAGAACACAGCCCTGAAGCAACTCTAGAAGATACAGTGAGCGGCTCTAAGGATGGGCCCAGAGCCAAGGGAAGATGTCAGGGTGACAAGAAAATTCTGCTCCTCCGCCCCATACCCTCTCCCCTAGCTCTTTTCTTTAATGCTGTGTTTACTTTTCATCTTTGTAGTCCAACGGGTTAAAGGGCAAACCACAGGCAGAGAGAAACCACAGCAAGCCCGAGCCTGTTAGAGGTAAAATGGGAGGCTTCCCAAACCACTTGTAAGGCTAGGGAGAGCCCACGGCTGCTGCTTCAAGTCAGACAATTAAAAAGAGGGCAGTGTTCTAGTCTGACAGGTCTTGAAGAAGGCTTTTTAAAAATCAGATTCTCCTTCCTCCAGACAGACCTGATGGTTTTCCCTTTTTAATGCCTTTAAGTGTATACTTAACTCGAGCTATAAGAAATCCACAAAATCTTGCTTCTTTTCATTCATTTATTCATCCAACAAATATTTATCAAGTGCCAGGGCTATTCCAGGTGTGAGGATTCAACAGTGAATAAAACCAAAAAAATCGCTGCCCTCGTGGAGCTTACATACTAGTCAGGAGACACAGCCTATATAAACAAGACGCATAATGGTATAGGAGATAGAGATAAATGCTAAGAAAACAAAGCAGAGAAGAGGGAAAGGACATATCTGGGGGTCTTTACTTTGTTTCCTTTGTTTTGAGTAAGAATCTACAGGAAGTGAACTCTGTAGATATTTGGGAGAAAAACACTTCAAGCAAAGAAAACAGCAAATGCAAAGGCCCTGAGACAGAGCATGTCTGGCAGGCTTGGGGAACAGCAAGGAGGTCAAGCAGCTGGAGCAGACTGAGCAAGCCAGAGAGTGGAGGAGTGAGGTCAAAGAGGTAACAGGCAAGGGAGTCAGGGCCTGATTGTGTCGGGCTTTACAGACCATTGTAAGGAGTTTGGTTTTTGCTCTGAGAAAGACAGGAACAGTGGAGTATTTTAAGCAGAGGAACAACAGGATCTGACTTAGGTTTTATCAGAGCCATTCTGGCTACTGGCGGAGAAGATTGCAGAGGGCCAGAGGGAAGCACTACTCCAGCCGTGCGATCTTGGGCAGGCCCACTAACCTCTCTGTACCTATCCTTAGAGGGTACAGGGACCTTAGAGGGTCCTGTAGGATAGAGGGTCCCCTTCTTAGCCTTAGAGGGACTTGAAGATGATTATTTCTAAGCCCTACTCTAGCCCTTAACTCTGACTCTGAGTTGATTTTCTTTCTCTTTTCTATAGTTATAATTTATATCGACTGTAAGCTTGATCTTTCCCCAACGCTTTAACCGAAATGGAACTGAGTCAAAGAATTCAATTTGACAGGACATAATATATGCCAACCCCATGCCATGCACCCAGGATACAAAGATGATAAGACTCAATCCTGCTCTAGGGAAGTCCACAATTCGGCAGAGGAAGAAAATAAGTTCTCACGAGGCAGCAGGAGAAGCGCCGTAAGAGAAATTAAGGGAAGAAGCAACCAACCACCTGCCAGGAGGAGCTATGTGGAGCTTCCCTAGAGAAGCTGACAGTGGAAACGGCCTGGACAAGCAAGCAGGAGACCACTAGAGGACAGCAAGCAGGGGATGTTGGAGGAGGGGCAAGTATAAAAGGAACAGGGTGTGAGCACAGGGCATGCTTTGGAAACGATAAGGAGTCTGGTAGACTGCAGTTCATGGAGGAAATCAAGGAAAAATGGCTGAAAAAGTAGGCTGCGGCTATATTGTCAATAACTGGACATCCCATGCCAAGGATAATGGAACAGCAGAGACTTTGAAAATGCAAGAAATGAAAACACAGACCTGTGCTTTAGAAGGTACCAACCATAATGAATGAATAATTGGAAACAGATGCTGAAGCCAGGAGACCCAACTGGCAGACACCTGCAATAGTCCAGGTGAGATAATGATTTGGAAATGGAGAAGAAAATGCCAACTGAGACCTGCTAACAGTAAGCCACAGTGGGATTGGTGTGATTCAGCTCAGGGAAGGAACCAGAAGGAAGTTAAGTATGCCTAAAGCTCCTTGATTCATAACTGGTGCCACTTACTGACATAGGAAATAAAGGAGTTGAGACTGGGACCAGAGAAATAGTATGCTGGGTTTTGGACTTAGTTTTAACAGAAAGACCTACAGAACAACCAGTAGCTGCTGGAAATAAGGGTATGAAATATAAAATGGCATAGACGTGACCATTGAGGCATGGAAATATGAGCGACTAAATGTAGACTGAGAAGAGAAAGGAAAGGGAAGATGGAACCTGGAGAATGCCAGCACATGCACTGAAAAGGAAAACTGAAGAGAGATCTGCAAGGCAAGGGGAGAACCAGCAGAAGTAGTTCCAGGGAAGCCAAGATGATAAAGTGTGGGGAAAAGAGGAGAGAGAAGCAGCAAACACATCACAGAGAGGTCAACAAAGACGCTGACTGAACGCAAGCCTGGAATTTTGTACTTAGCACCTTTTCTAGCGCCCTGTCATGGTGTGGTGGGCATGGGAGCCCACCTGCCACAGGCCGGGGAGTTATGGGAGGTAAGAAGACAAGAGCCAATAACTCAACACCACTAGCCCTGACAGACTCCGTGTTATCAAAGATTCTGTACCATCAGGAAAGTTTTATTCAACACACTGTGGAGGTGTAAGGTGTGAGAAACAGGAACTAAGATCTGCTGGGGGTGATCTGCTGATGGCGGAAAGGAGATTTCTTAGTTAACACATGGGTCTCATGGGACCACTAATCCTGAAACTAGCAGCAGGCATTCAGAAAGGCTAGTTGCTTCTGATAAGTGCTGAGGACAATACACCCACACACACATCATCCAACTTCCAGTTAGGCTTCTCACCTTGGTATTCTTCTCACACTAGCATCCCTAGTCCTTCTCCCCCAGCAGAATAATGCTAAGCAGCAGGGACTACATTTCCGTTCAAAGCAGGGTAAAACGTATAACAAAAAACCATTGCACCAACTACCTGGTATGATGCTGGGAGCCCATAACCTGGCAGCTTCACACAGGAAAACCTGTATCAAAAACACCAGCCGGGACCCAGAACACTGGGACCAAACCCCTTAATGTCAGCAGAAGCTGCCTAACTACTCTTCCGTTTGCTGAGAAACAAAAAGAAGCTGAAGGAGGAGCGAGTCTTTCATCCCAAAATTATTCTTAATTTCCAATATAGAATGCTTAGAAAAATTTGAAAGCCAACAGAAAAACTAACAGATTCTTTTAAATGTGCATCTATAGTCCTTTCTCCTTTACCCTCTACAAAAAAAAACAATCCAACCCCCAAATGATCATTTTTCTTGGCTTAATCTCCCTATTTTTGTGATATATAATTGGAAACAGACTGCTTTTTCCTGGCTTCAGAGAACAGGATCTTCGGGGTTATAAGAGTTGCCAACTACAAAATCTCAACCTTAGCAAAATTTCTTTTGCAAACCTCTTACCTATATACCTACTTGAAATACATATTAATGCCAAAGAAAACATTTAAATCTCTTATTATTATGCAAAAGTGAATTTTCTCCTAACAAATTAGACACTCCCCTCCCTTTCCTAATCTCCCTAACCAGTTAAGCTAAGTGGAATCCTGCTTTGTGCTCAGTTATCTCTCATTTGAACATTACCAAAAGCCCCACCCAGCAAGGTATCTATATGGGATACTTTCTGGAACTATTTTTAAGAATTTAGTAGAACTGGTTCTACAGGAAACCTCCTTATTAGCCCACACACTGAATGAAATTAAAACCTTGAATATCTTAGAAAGCAACCACTCTAATAATGAAATAAAGATGCTACAAACTGAAAAAGGCATAAACACAAAAAATGTGAAATATATCAAGTAGGTCATCCTTCCCGACTCCCATGTCAAAAACATAACGCATCCAATGGCTGTGCAGCAATTGTAATGGATAAGTATGATGGATTCAAAATAAAAAGTCAAATGTATCTTCACAAAATGGGTTGTTAGCCTAAGTATTTTGTCATGATTCAGATGGTATATTACGAATACACAAGTAACAATTTCTATAGAGACACAAAAATAAGAATACTAAGAGGAATGTCAGCTCAGAAAGCCTTTGACAAAAAGAGATAGAACAGCAATAGTAAACATGCCCATTTAGAAGATCAGAAACTTCTCCCACACACATAGGGAAGACCTTACACTGCAATGATGCAAAATGTATGTAATGAGTCAACGGTGCTTTCCCTCAAAGTTGAATTTAATTTGCCAGCCAATTGCACAAAGTCTAATATAACAAAATGAGACACTTATTCTTTATGGACAGTCAGAAGAGAATTTTGTGTTGAGTATGTTTTGTTTTAAAGAAAACACCAGAAAAGAGATAAGTCATAACAACACAGGGTGTATCACACAAAAGTACTTCGGGGACCACACAAACACAGGGCCTTGAGATTGGAATCTAAGTATTTCACCTCAAATAACCTTCCAAGGATGAAAAAAAAAAAAGCCACATTCTGCTCCAGCAATCATCATACAGTTAAGCTAATTATGAAATGAAATTTGCAAATAGCCACTCGTGTATTTTTGCATCCAATGACCAATTTCATACTGTCAAAACATATAAATCACTAAAAACGCTAACAGAATTATACTCCCAAAAGGGAATCTTTTCACACACCAAATTGAATTAAGTATTTATCAAGTTTCCACTAATAAAATAGTTTAATAAGAATAAGAAAAGAAATCCACAGCTCTGCCCGACCCTCCACCTGGCCCACTTGGCATTCTTACCCATCAATGGTGGTTAGTCATCCTGCCTGTAAAACTGCAGACCTTCTCCCAGGGCAATTTGATCAACAGGAAAGCGCAAGGACTGGTATCTGTAAAGACTGTTTTCTGAAGATCATTTTTTCAAGGACTAATCAACCTAAATGTGTTTTTACAAATGGTCCATCTGCAATTTCATGCAAAAACCTGACCTGCAGCATGTACCAGGGAAACGAATTATGTGCTTGGAAGGGCAGACGAGCAGGTGCTTCTTCCTTCTGCAAGCAGCACCCAACCCATCTCCTTTCCCCCGGCTTCCAATGTCTAAGAGGCAGGGAGAGTAAATGCTGCTGTATTTCCATCCTTTTTCTTAAAGTGAAGATAGAGCTAACATTTCAGACTTAATTCTAAATTATTATTGTGGCAATAATTTAACATTAAATCCTAAAAATGAACTTTGCCAGGCTCTACTATCACTCAGTCCTCTTACCAAACTTGAAGAAGCTTTCAGTACACAGACATTAATCTTTTTTTCCTATAATTATCTTAAGCAGGAGATACCAGGATGGCCTGAGGGCATGGTTCAGACCTTCAGGGATAATCTTGATTTTAAATATCTCCATCCTCTGTAAGTATACCCCTAGTTGTCAGCCTATTAAGTCTTTTTTCTTTATAGAATCATTTTATTTATTTACTTATTTATTTTGTGAGGAAGATCAGCCCCGTGCTAACATCTGCCAATCCTCCTCTTTTTGCTGAGGAAGGCTGGCCCTGGGCTAACATCCATGCCTCATCTTTCTCCACTTTATATGGGATGCTGCCACAGCATGGTTGGCCAAGCGGCGCGTCGGTGCGCGCCCGGGATCCCAACAAGTGAACCCCGCAGCAGAGTGCGCACACTTAACCGCTTGTGCCACCGGGCCAGCCCCAGCCTATTAAGTCTTGATATTTGGCCTGGAACACTGCGGAATAAAAAAATGTAGAATAAGGTCCAAATGAGAGTGGCCTCATGCAGAATTTTTATGAATGTTGCTTCAAACACTAAATATTGCACACATCTTGGTTGAGAGAGAAAAATCATTATTTGCTAAGAGAAGGAAGAATGCTCGGAAATCTGTGCTATATCTCAAGCAAGAACTTTGCAAACAGAGGAAAATAAAGCTCAATGTCAGTTAACAAACAAATGTGCTATTTCAAAAGATATAAAACAAGAAATCTAGAAATGGACAGAGCCCAGGAAATGAACCCAAGTCCTTTTTCGTAAGGCCCTTCCAAGCAGTGTTGATTTATTTCAGCTTAACTAGAAACCAAACAAATTAGCAATAGCTTGTGTTTTATGAAATGCTACAAAAAGACAACACTATCATTCCAAGTGTTACTCTAAAGAGGAAGAACCAGAGAAATCACTGCCATGGATCTTGATGCAGTCATCTTCTTCCGAAGCCACCAACGCCCTAGACTCACTCTTTTATATTTCAAACTGTCCACATTCTCAGAGGCCATATGAGATTGCTTTTAAGTTCAAGACCCCTAAAAACATTTATCTAACTTGACTTATACAAGTTCAAAAAGTAGTTAACATTTTTTGTTTCAAAATTTCAAAAGAAGTTTAAAAATATAAGAAAAATGCTCCATTGGACAGACTGAAACAGCAATAAAATCATTATAAAAATAACTGTTAAGAGTAAAAAAAAAAAGACAAAATGAAGACTGTCCTGATTAACTAATGAACCTGACAATTATAATTAGTTTCTGTCCAATAGCAATGAAAGAAGAAAAAAAAATACATTTCAAAATGAATTATGAAGAACAGGGGTAATTCAAACTGACCACAGAGCAAATTTATCTAGGAAAAATATTACAGCAATGTAATACTTAACAGTCATCCTCTAAATTCCAACTCTTCTGTCCGTTAAGCTTGAAATGTAAAATCACAACTTTCCATAGATTTATGATCCCAGGAAACTGGTCATCACTTAGGTACTAAAGAAGTCAACAGCAATCACCTTCTTAGTCAAAGCACAGCTGAGTTCCCTGGATGCTTAGGCCCAGATTCTACCCTCAGAAAAAAGTCACCTGACTTTTACAAGATACAACCAAGTTTGCAAGCAAAAGGGAAAGATTAATTCCTTTGAGTCTTAAAAAGAAAGCAACAATACTTTCCTTGAAGCAAACCAATTTTGTCAATTTATAAAGGCTTTCCATGACAAAGCCCTAGGAAGCCTTGAGGCATCTTGGCCCCCTGCTATCAGAGGGCTGAAACAGGACAGCTAATTTGCCAAACTCCAAGACCAGGAACGGTAAGCCTAATAGGGAGCTGGGGGTTGATAAATGTTTGCTGAAGGAGTAAACTAGATGAAAGCATGGAAGACTAAACTAAATGCTAAACAGCCTAAATAAAATGCTACTCTGAAGTGTAAATGCAATGCTGAGGTTTAGAAAGAAGGGACTAGGGGCCGGCCCAGTGACGCAAGCAGTTAAGTGCACGCGCTCTGCTGTGGCGGCCTGGGGTTCGCCAGTTCGGATCCCGGGTGCACACTGACACACTGCTTGGCAGGCCATGCTGTGGCGGCGTCCCATATAAAGTGGAGGAAGATGGGCACGGATGTTGGCTCAGAGCCAGTCTTCCTCAGCAAAAAAAAAAAAAAAGAGGAGGATTGGCAGATGTTAGCACAGGGCTGATCTCCTTACAAAAAAAAAAAGAAAGAAGGGACTAAATGTGAAAGTTATTTTAAAATAGGATCCACTGGACCCTAACTTAGTAAATGAAATAAAGTTAAGTCCCTACTACCTGATACATAAGAGATAAGAAAGGAAACTGACTTACAAAACTGCAGGCAAAGATTGAAACTGTTTTTACAAGTCAGTTTAACTTGAACTATTTTTCCAAGGATGTTAATTCTTAAATATCGTATATATTATATTTACAGGTATGAGTGTCAATAGACACATCACACCTATACCAGGCAAATAAGATACTTCTAAATTATTACTATACTAAAAATATAAGCCTCTGAAGAATGCACAGGAATAGAAATGCTGTCACTCAGGATAACAATCCCTTATTGTCTTGCACTTGGAAGATGTTAATGAAAAATGATAATGACAGGATTGTGACTGCACCAACCTCCCTGAGAACAAATTCACTATATCCAGTTTTCTACAAAAGACAAATGATGGTCATTACAAAAGGATTCACAATGGATCTCTCTGGACTCCCAGTTCTCCTAGGTAATTTGAAATATTATTCAAAGTATGCAAAATTATTTTACACATACTTCTTAAGGAAAACAAATGGGAAAAAACTACCTATGTGTGTATTTAATATCAGCCACCAGAGAGTTCTTGACATATATCCAACATATAGGCTCTGTCCTCAAGGTCATTCTTATTGTAATCAGTTGAAACTAAACCCAGTTCTCCATGGTAAACTCAGAAAGCAACTTGGTTATTTTGCTAGATAAAGCCACCACATTTTCCATTTCTGAAATGTATGCTTAACACTCTAAAAACTGGTTTACTTGCCGAATAGACATCAATAGTGTATTATGCTCCCCCTATTGGCTAATATTCAAAATAACAATGAATTCCCCAGGGGTTGCCTTTGAAGTGCGGGGGTTCAAAAGTAAGTTGGTGATTTTTATATTTAAAAACATGAGCTGGATCAACAATTGTTAAGCAAAGCTGCCATGTAATGGTCAGATTCCATCAAAACAGGAAAAATTAAAGTTGACAAATGACAAAGGCAAACTGAAGGGCTGAAAATATGCTGAAGCCTTGAAACACTAAACAATGCAGAATTAAAGCCAAAAGCAGAGAACACTAAGAAACAGAGCAACATCCTTTAACTGACACAATGGCATGAAATCAATTTCACTTTAATAGCCCTTAAGGGGGTAAGAATTATTTCCCTGCCTCCTGTGCCAACCCCAAGCTGTTTCCTAAGGAAGCCAAGTAATGATGACCAGCAATGTCTTGAGAATTAATAAAAGAAATTAAGAATAAAGATCCAAATTAATTAATACAAATCTGAGTTCTACTTATAATCACTTGGAGCCAGTTTCAGAGGAGCTGTAATTTGGCACCCCCATATCACCTAAATTAATCACAGATATCTTATTTGTGTTTCAAGAGAGATGTGTTCAACTCAAAGGGGAAGCTGAAAGGTGGGAGAAAACACCTGGAATCTGACTATACTTGTTGCTCTCTGCTGAGTGCCTAAACTAGCTCTCCGTCAGAATGAACAGAAAGTTCTGTCTGTGTATTAGCCTGGGCAAGTAACTAACCTCTAAGGTCTTAGCTGTAAAATGGGGCTATTAATTGTGTTTTTACCACAGAGTTGGTATGAGGATTAAGTGTCCCTAAGGCATTTAGGAGAGTGTCTGGCACATAGTTTGGGCTCAATACACGTTAGCTATTATTATTACTCGAAAGAAATAGCTAATTTCACACTGAAGTTAACTGTTAGCAGCCTAAAAGTACCATTTCAGGAAAATTAAAAGGTCTGGACATGTGCTTTGCTACTTGCACAGACTTCTCTTCCTCCCAAACGGCTCGCTTACTTTTCTTGCAAGGGAGATGGAGCTCAGAAAAAACCTGGTTCCCCATCTCAGTCTGTCCTTCCTACCGTCCCCTAGCCTCATCGCTCTTCTCCCGTCACCGCTGGGCTCAGGACAAGCAGCGCTAACGGCCGCGCAGCGCTTGCTCGGCGCCAGGCAGTTTTAGGACTTGACATGTATGAAATCACTCAATCCTCATAGCGACCTTATGAGGCATGTACTATTATGATTCCTATTTCACAGCTAAGGAAATGCAGCGATTTTCTTCTCTCACTTCTTCTTATGGACACTAAATCCGTAAGTTCTACTCTATCAAGGTAATTCACGCTTGACAAGCCGGTTCCCTACACTATGCGATTCCGGAAAGTGGGGCAAATGCCCTAATAAGAAGACTCCAGTCAGATTCTCCCAGCAACAGTCCACGACTTCCAAGCTTGTTCTGACCAAATAAACATGCTAAGAGAAGCCTTCAAAACAAACGAGGTCAGGCTGCTAATAAGCTAACGGGGGTCGCGTTGTCTGCAGGGACTCCGCGCTGCAGCGCCCGGCGCCGCCCGCAGAGCACCCCGAGGGCGCGGCCGGCCGGGAGCGCAGCGCACGTTGGTGCGCGAGTGCCGGGGCCGCAGCCTCTGCAATGGCAACTGAGTGCAAACCCACAACAAACCTTTCCCACCGACGCTGTCACCCGCCCAGCGGGAAGTGGCCGGCGCGCCCCGCAAGGGTCAGAAGAAAGTGCGGAGAGGAAGAGTGAGGGCAGGCGTGGAGGAGATGTCCTCCCCAGGATAGCGCATCGCCCCGAGCGCTGCCCACTGGGGGCAGCCACTCCCCACGCACCGCGGGCCAAGGATCCCGGCTCCTCGGAGCGTAAACACTGCCCGACCCACGCCGTCCCCCAAGCCCGGGAGGCTGGAGCGACCCCGGGCCGTGAAACAGGCACAGAGCTCCGCGCAGCGCCCACAGGCACCGCGCAGCCTGCAGAGCCCGCGGCCGGGACGGGAGCTGGACCAGCGGCGCGGCCAGGGGCGTCCAGGCGCGGGCTGCAGCGCTGCGGGGTTGGCCGGCACGTACCTCGCAGGCGGTGTGTCAAGCGGAGATCCACCCGCCCCAAGCTGGAGGAAAGCAGAGGAAAGTTTCCCCGCCCAGCGCTCGGCGGCGGCGAGCTCCGGCAGCTGCTGCGCCGCGGCGCAACTACGCCATCCGGACCCGCCGGGGACTTTCACCTCCTGCAGGGAGCTCCGGGAATCGCACGGGGAAAGTGGCTGGGCACCAGAGCCGCCGACCTCCCTCCCTCACTCACTGGGAAGAGGAAAGCGCCGCTCAGCGTCCCCGAAACCCTCGATTACCCCCATCGGGCCGACCCAGCGCGCCCGCTCTCCCTCACACACGCGGGCGGGGACGGGCAGGACGCCACAGCAATCAGCGCGCGGGGGGAAGGGCGCTCCTCCTCCGCCGTCCCCACCGAGGGCTCTGGGCCGCCGAGAAACTCCTCCTCCCGCCGCCCGCCTCCTCTCTCCTCCCCCTTCTCCTCCCGGGCCGATGGATGAGCCCCGAGCGCCGCTTGAGCCAGCGTTTCCCTTCGGACTGAGGAGGGAGGGAGAGAATGAGTACCGGGAGCCGCCGGGCTGCTGCGCGCCCAGGTTGGGGTGGTGAGGGTCCCAGTCCTTGGGGGAAGAGCGCGGGGGACGCGGGCGCGAGCTGCAGGAATTCGCTCCCTCAAACTAGGTCCCTCAAACTTTCCAGGGCTCTCTGGAGGAGTGGGATTTTTATTTGGTTCCCTCCGTCTTGATATAAAAATTCTAAACCTCCAGTTATCCGATCACACCGTCTTGCCCACCCCCTAGCAAAGCCCCCCACGCACACATTCATTCTTTCCCTGTTTGTTTTTCCCACCTCCAGTCCTGCTTCTTATCTCAAGATGCGCTCTGATGGTGGGCGCCTGCGGGGTCCTGCCTCCTCCTCTGGAGCCAGCTGAGAGTGCATTCCCCAGCCTTTCCCCCTGCTCGCTAAATAAATTGATACAAATAAAGGAGCTAAGTCAGCATTACTGGCGTTACCCTAAGGTTGGCACGGTATGAACGAAGGTGTCGGTGGCCGTGCAACTTCCTGTATGCAGGTGCCTGTGAACCTGTAGGAGTTGACGGATACGATAATCAGAATACCACTTTGATACTCCTGTTTACACCCTGTTTTTCTATTAAAAGATATGCTTAAATCACAGGATATTGTTTTACCAACAGGCTGGTGAAATGACCGTGGGCTGACAGGTTTCAGACACCTGACTTCCAGTCCTGACTCTGCCCTTAGACTAGCTGTGGGATCTTGGACAAACGGCTTAAACTCTCCAAGTCTCTGCTTTCTCCTCTATAGCATAAGAAGCTTGGCCTAAGAGACCTCTTCCAGTTCTAAAGTGTTATGGTAGGCCTTTAATATGTTGGAGAGTGGAGTGGGAAGTTCTTATATTATTACTTATATTACTATTTGGAAAGTTATTGGATTTTCCTACTTTGAGAGAAGAGGAAGTATTTCTCATCCTTTTTCTTTTGTACATGTACATAGAGAATCCACCCAATTGGAGATACTTGCACAAAGGTCAAATCATCATTGATCCCCTAGATTACTGCAAAAACTTCCTCAATAAACCATTCATTCCTTACCAATATTTGTTGAGTACCTACTGTGTGAGAGGCTTGAGCTAGCTTGGTGATACACATAGGCATAATATCCTGAAGGAACAGTCTAGGTAGAGTTAGCCTCAGCTTCGATGTAGTCTCTCTCGATTAAAGAGAGAGGCCTTAGTTTCTCATAGACTCAGATTATATAGTATTCATGCCTCAAATTGTCAAGTTTTAGTTTCAAGTGCAAACATGAACACTTGAGCTGGGTGTGAATATTTAATCCTATGTTTAAATGTATCAATCCTGTTAAGGCTTTCTAATTTCTAAATAAAATGGCATGGTAGAAGAGAGAAAAACCAAGTCCTAGATAATTTAGAAGTGTTTTGTCTTTAAAGGGTGATGAAGTGACTGTTCACAATGAAGCCAGATTCTCAACAGTGTAACCATCAACATCAATTGAACAATTACTCTGTGCCGGGCAGAGTCCTAAACATTCTATACGTCCAACCACATTTACTTCTCACGGCCCTATAAGGCTATATACAAACTGAGGCCTATGTACAAACCCACATATATACTGAGGACTTATAACCTACCAAGATAGTATAGCTAATAAGCAAGAGGGCCAGGATTCAAACTCATGTCCATCTAGCTCTGAGGCCAAGTCTTCAACCACCAGGACATACTACCTGTCACCAAAAGCTTTACGTATCGGCAAAATGAAAGGTTTGGGGGAGTTTTGTTTGGTTGGCTGGTCGGGCTTTTTTTGCAAAATTTCTTTAAAATTCAGGGCTATTAGTGTCAGTAGAAGATATGGAAAAACACAAGAAATTATATCAGTGTTTACAAAACCAGCAATGTCTACAGAGGTGTTTTCTCTTTAAATCTTTATGCTAATATCCAGACACCTAAACAAAGGCTTAAAATAAATTTTTGGCTTTCCAGCAAAGCTCTAGAAAAAGTGTTCCCTTACCTTTTATTAATGGCAATATTAACTGATGTCTTGGGGGATGAATCCTCTCCTTTCATTGGTTTCTTACAAATTAGGACTGTGTTCAAGTTATAGTATTTGTTACTGTAAGATACAAGCTTCCTTTGGTCCAAGATGGTATCTTGTTCATTTGTTCTGAATTTTTTCCAAAAAAATTCTAAGCAGGAGGGTGAAATAAAGAAGTGCACTTTATCTCACTTGCATAAACATTTGACAGCAGACAGTCTCAGTGATTTACTGAGGCCGTGTTTCTCACAAGAAATCACCCCTCCTATAGGTGCAGAACCTCTCATTTATAATGACTCATGTTTAGTGGCATGTCTCCAGATTCTGTTGATTAGCAGACAACGGAACAAATTCGTAATAACCTGTTTATATTCCGTAAAGAAGCAAACACCTCAAATTTCTGAAAGACTCTATTATTAGAAAATCATCTGGTGTTTTTCTTTTTTAACAAGTCCTCATACAGTAGTTAGCACATGCTTTGCACTTTACAAATTCTAACTCGTTAAATCCTTATAACAGCTCTATTATCCTCATTTTGCAGATTAGAAAATGATGCACAGAGAGGTTAAGTAACTTGTCCAAAGTCACACAACTAGCAAGTGGCAGAGCCAGGACCTGCGGCTCCCGAGTGTGCTCTGAACCTCCACTTTGTGCTGCTACAGGTGAAAGTGAGCCCTCTTCCACTCATAGAGTCCTATTTGTTTAAAGCTCAGTTCTTTAAAAGTTTCAAAAGGTAAAAACAGGGGCCGGCCTGGTGGCGTATCAGTTAAGTTTGCGCATTCTGCTTCGGTGGCCTGGGGTTTGCTGGTTCGGATCCTGCGTGCGGACCAACTCACTGCTCATCAAGCTACGCTGAGGTGGTGTCCCACATAGAAGAACTAGAAGGACCTACAGCTAGGACATACAACTATGTACTGGGGCTTTGGGGAGAAAAGAGAGGAAGATTGGCAACAGGTGTTGGCCCAGGGCCAATCTTCCTTAAAAAAAATTTAAAAAAAGAACAGCTTTGGTCAAATTCCTAAAAAAAAGATAAAAACAAAAGTTTTTTAGGAGAAATATTACTCCCCCACACACCACATAAAAATAGATTCCTTTTGCCCAGTAAAGAGAGGAGAAGGGACACTAACTCGAAAGTTTGTCTGAAACAGCCAACATCTTGGAAGCAATTGCGTAACTACCCTTAAGAATGTGTGACAGAACATGAACCAAATGTTGTCCCAAAATTGTTGTGACAGGATACCAGTCTACAAACTACAGTAATGCTCCTATTTTCTGCTCCGTTGACCTATTATTACAGACAGATTTACTACTTTATTTCTAAAATTCACCCATAAAGATTCCAGTGCATACCTATAGGTGTTTTATTTGTCACCATCATCTAAGGTCATAATCTAAAGCCACATTTTCTATATCTATATCCAAAATTAGAATTTGGTTTTCACTGATAAAATTTGCAGCTGGCAAATTTCAAATTAATGAGGAAAAAATACTGTCAGATGAACCTGTATACAGAGCAGAGCCCGAAACAGACACCTGATTCAGGCCTGGGGGTTCCTCAGAGGATCTGGAAATACAAATCCAAAGCAAATTCCCTACAGTAACCACGATTTCCTGTGAACCTGTCATTTCCTGTGCCTGTGCAGGAGCCTCTAATGTAGGTTTCCACAATGCACCTTCAATTTCCCCCTCAGTGGGGCTTCTGACAAAGCAGGAAACCTGGCACCATTTCAAAGTAACGGCACCCCCACCCCCCCCACCACCCCCCATCCACCCCCCCACCCCCACCACCCCTCATCCACCCCCCTACCCCCAGCACCCCCACCCCCCAGATCCCTGAGGAACAGGGATTCCAGAGGGAAGCCTTCGGCCCACCATAGCTGCCCTGCAGAGAACTTAGGTTTAGGCCTGAAGAAGAAAAAAAAATCATGAACTATGACATGTTATTTTGTGTTCAGAGGGACCAAAGACAAGGAGCACCCAAGACATATATTAATATCTGTGAATGTTACAAATCTCATTACCTTCATTTTAACAAATACAAGAAATGCTGAAACTCTACTTCTAAAAACATCCAAATTTAAAAATTATTATTGCTATTGGTATTGACCCTCTGTTAATACTTGTTGTTTATTATATTACCCTTTGTAATTACCTCTGTAATATTGTTGTTATTATATTACCCTTTATTGAGCACTTACTCTGTTCAAGGCCTTGTTCTGTTTCGCTTATAAAATTTATTTTCTAACATAAATTTATTTTCTAACATATTTTGAAAATGGCTATTTCCATGTATTTGTTATAAAATTACCTACTATAACATTTCTTTAGGTCACCCACTGTTCTTTTTTGTTGTTGTTGGTGGTGTGTGTGTGAGGAAGATCAGCCCTGAGCTAACATCCATGCTAATCCTCCTCTTTTTGCTGAAGAAGACTGGCTCTGAGCTAACATCTATTGCCAATCCTCCTCCTTTTTTTTTCCCCAAAGCCGCAGTAGGTAGTTGTATGCCATAGTTGCACATCCCTCTAGTTGCTGTATGTGAGACGCGGCCTCAGCACGGCCGGAGGAGCAGTGCATCGGTGCGCGCCCGGGATCCAAACCCCGGGCGCCAGCAGCGGAGCATGCGCACTTAACCGCTAAGCCACGGGGCCAGCCCACCCACTGTTCTTTTAACATGTAATCTAAGGAGAAGGAGAATTTCTCAACTGGGTCCTGCAGACATACTCTTTAGAATTCACTAGTGAGTTCTGTAAGAAATTTGTTTTCATTTTGTATTTTTGTTTTAATGATAATCTTAAAAAGCAAGCTTTTACCCTCTTTTGGTGGGGGGAGCCAAGGATAGTTAAAAACCAACAGACTTTCTCATAATAAAAGACTTTATTTTCTTAAATCAGTGTTTTTCAAAGTGGGAAACTTATTTCCAGAGGTCCCTAAAAATTTTTTCCTTTAAAAAGAGTCCTTAGGGGCCGGCCCGTTGGTGTAGTTGTTAAGTTCGTGCACTCCACTTCTGCGGCCCAGGGTTCACAGGTTCAGATCCTGGGTACAGACCTAGACACCGCTCATCAAGCCATGCTGTGGCAGTGTCCCATATACGAAAAAAAGACGAAGATGGGCACAGATGTTAGATCAGGCTAATCTTCCTCACCAAAAAAAAAAAAAGCTATATATAAAAAGAAGAGTCCTTAAATTAACATTTGATAAATGTACTATAAAATTTTTAATTAAGGGGCCAGCCCAGTGGTGCAAGCGGTTAAGTGCACACACTCCGCTGTGGCGGCCCGGGGTTCGCCAATTCGGATCTTGGGCGCCCACCGACGCACCACTTGTCAAGCCATGCTGTGGCAGCGTCCCATATAAAGTGGAGGAGGATAGGCATGGATGTTAGCCCAGGGCCAGTCTTCCTCAGCAAAAAAAGAGGAGGATTGGCAGATGTTAGCTCAGGGCCGATCTTCCTCACAAGAAAAAAAAATTTTTTTATTAAAATTTCCTTTAAAGTTTCCCCAGTTTACTCATACAATTTAGGCTGTTTTCTGGAAGGTGTAGTTTCTTTCATGTTCCAAAACCCAACCAATATTTATTGAAATTTGCTAAGCCGTATTAAGAGGTAAAAGATACATATAGAGGTCACAGGAAATATAATAAAAAGATAATTAAGGAATAGAAAAGTATCATATGTTAACTATCAAATGTAACTGTAAGTGCTAGAAGAATTGAGATGATCCTTGGTCTAGGATGATCAGACAAGGTAAGAAATGAGCTGAGGATTCAGTGGATGCAGAGAATGGAAGGAACATTCTGAACAATGGCAAAGTGATGCTAAGGCTGTAAAGCAGGAGTGCCTGAGAGACTGGTCCCAAGAAAGGAGCTAGAATAAGAATACATTATTCAACTTCCCGTAAGAGACTAGGAGGACCTCACAGTCCTGTTTCCATAGTCTTCACAAGAAAGACAGACCTTCTAAGTCACTGCTCATGCACCTGGGTTCTTATCACCAAATGGCTCCGAACATCCCCTAATCTAATTCAATCTTTCTCCATTTCCGAACCTTCTAAACCCTTCCAGTTTGCCCTCTGGAATTTATGACAAATTAATAGTAAAATCCCTTGTATCTTCCACTTCTGGAAAACTCTGGCCTTTCAGTTCCTTAACTTTCTCCCCTCCAGGGACCAATTCTTCCACCCTACTTACGTCACCTAGTACCATGATCATGTCCAGGTTGTTTTCATTAAAAATAACTGCTGCACCTCCCAAATCTCAATTTTGAGCATTTCTCACTGACCACCAATCTCTATTGCCTCCAATATTGTTGGTTCCAACAATTCTTGACCCCACCAGGATCTCTAATCCATTGTCCCTACCACTTTTTCACCATCCGCAACCACAACTGGTCTCACTTTAAATTTATGACCACAATCCTCAATGGGCTCTTAGCACTGGTCAGCAATCCTGCTGTTTTCCTTATCAGCTCACTCTCTTATTCCCCAAGAGGTTTATTTTACTTCTCCTCTTTCCTCAAATCTTAAATACCTTCTACCTCCTACTCGAACTCAACTGGTGACCTTACTTCTCATTTTACTAAGAATATTGAAGTCTTCAGAAGAAAATATCCTCACCTTCCTACCACCACATCTGCCAGTTTGTCTGTGTCTATTCTCTGCTGTGATTTCTCTCTTGTTACCCTGGATGAATGGGCCCTGCTCCCTCCATCTGTGCACTGGATTCCATTCCTTCAACTCCTCAAGGACTTTTGTCCTGTAGTGATTCCTCTTTCACTTGCATTCTCAGATTTCTCTGTCTTTCAGAGCATTACCATCAACTTAAAAACATACTATATTTCTCATTTTAGAAAATCTTACTTTGACCCCACATACCTATCTCACTCTCATTTCTCTACTCCCTGTGTAGTAAAACTCCTCAAAAGGGATATATCTACATTTGTTCCCCATGCTTCTTCACCCACCATTTCCGCCTCAACCAGATCCAATCAGACCACAATTGTCAAGGTCATTTTGTGGCCAGACTAGTGGCCAATTCTCAGTTTTCATCTTACTCAACCACTCAATGTCTTATGACCTCGGAGCTCACTCTCTCCTCTTTAAAACATTTTATTTGGCTGCAGGGATATGGAGCACTAGTGGTTTCCCTCCTACCTCACTGGCTGGTCGTTCTAAGTCCCCAATGCTTGCTTTTCTTCCTGCTTCCAGGATCTAAATGTTGGCTTATCCCAGGGCAGTGACTTTGGTCCACTTCTCTTCTCTATTGAGAATCTCTCTCAAGGTGTTGTCATCCAGACTCATCTCTTTAAATGTATCTACACATTGATGATTCTCAAAATTTTATCTCCAGTCTGGATCTTTCCCCTGAACTCCAAACTTATGTATTTAGTTGACATCTTAACATCTCCGCTCTATTTATTCAATAGGAAAATCAAATGTTGTGTGTCAAAGACTGAACTCTTGATTCCTGCACACACATCTCCCCTTCCTCATCTCAGTAAATAGCTCCACCATTCATCCAGAGGCTCAGGTCAAAAACACGTGGGTCTTCATAGCTTCCTCTATGTCTCTCATACTCCATAACAAATCCATCAGCCAGTCCCGTTTGCTCTACCTTCAAATTATTACTTCTCATTATTTCCATTACAGTCAAAACCCCATAATCTCTAACCTATACAATTTTTTTCACCTTACAATTGTGATAGCTCTAGTCTCCCTACTTTAATCTTGCTTCCCACCCACCAACACACACACATGTGTGCACACATACTTATTCAGTACTTCCTATGTACAGTTCACATTAGTGAATAAAACCTGGCCCCTCCTTAGAGCAGGCTTCTTGTGTAAGTTCACATTAGACTATAAGCACCATGAGGGCAGGGACCACGGCTATCTTAATCAACATTGTATTCCCAGCTCCTAGCAGAATGTCCTGCATCTAACAGGTATCCAATAAACATTATCAAATTAATGGATGGCTTCATTCCAGAGATGGATACCCACAGTTGAGTGGCTAAGGAGAATAGTGAAGTTTTGCAACAACCATTGAGAGAGATGCACCTCTGGAGGCTCAACAAGAGACTGGCCCAAGGGTTTTGGGTAGTATACAGGCCAAGACTTGGGAGACAGCAGAATACATCTGACCTGGAAGAATTGGCACCAATTTGTCCAGGCAGGAAGCAAGTACATGCTATAAACAGCATGAATGAAGCTTAACCTGGAATCCAGAGGTTCTAGCACAAGCAAGGGGCTTCCTGATCTCAGCCAGACCTGTTAACATAGAGTAGCTAAACCAAGCTCCCAGGCTGGGGCAAAAAGGCCTGCTGACTAAAGTTAGCTGAAAGGAGAGAAAGAGTCAGGTGCCACTAAGAGTGGAAACAATGTATAATGTGTTAGCATATCACTCTTATTTTATACTAGATTGATAGAGATAAAAATCATATCCACACTGCTATTATCATTGCTGGAAAATGCTGACCATCTTGAAATACTGAGGCACTGGTACTAAAGGAGAAAGAAACAGTCTTAAAGGGCCTTTGGCTACTCCTCAAGTGTGAGAGAAAGGCAGGAAGCATTCATTAACTTACACAGTCTCCTCCCTTCCCACTCACCTTTTCCCTTTGAGTAAGGACAGCATACTTCCTTCTTAACTTCCGGTCTCCTACACTGCACAGTCCCGTTAGTATCCCTTTCAGTTTTCTCTGTAGAATGTTAAAACTCCCTCAACTCTGTTTTAAAAATCAAGCAAACCAACTCTCTCATCCACCTCTGTAGTGATTATGACGATGGCTCTTTGCTCCTTTGCTAAACTCAGAGGAAGACTTGTTGGCACCCGAAGGCATCTATTTCACCGGGCTTGCTTACCCACTATTTCAGTTAAGCCCCGGGAAATCCTGTCTTGGCTGATTTGTTGAGAAAAGCTCTCCATTGGAATGATAAATGCTTTTTGTGATGGATTTTGAAAATCATAGTACTTAATAGCTGGGAGGAGACCCTCAGAGATGATCTAGTCCAAACTCCAGCATATCTAATTCATGTATTCATTCAACAAATATTTGCCAAGCTCCTTCCACATGCCAGGCACCATTCAACATGATGGGGAAATACTGGGAACAAAACAGACAAGGCTCCTTTTTCATGGATCAAGTAAATAAATAGCATAATTTCAGGGAGAGTTAATTTCTATGAAGAAGAGAAAAACAGGATACGGTGATAAAGAATGATTGGAGAAGTGGTTTTTTCTATAGGGAGACCCTGAGAGGAAGCAGTATTGGAGCTGAGACTAAGTGATAAGAAGCCAAGCACAGATTTTTGGGAAGGCAGATAGAGGAAAGAGCAAGAGGAAAGGCTCTGAGATAGAACGAGTCTCACACGCTGGAGGACAGAAAGCTAACCGTGAAACCAGAGCTTCCAAGGTGAAGTTGGAGGGGAGTAGGAACCAGGTCATGCAGGGCCCTGGGGACTATGATGAGGGGTTTAAAAAAAAAAGTGCTAACTTGGTCAAGAGGTTAAACTGAACCTGAGAATGAAGACCAGACAAAACTGAAATTCCAGACAACTGGAGGACAACAGATATGACAGGAAGGAGAACAACTGTGAGAAGAGTATAGAAGAAATATTAAGGAACAAGTTTGATGAGAGTCCTTGTGTTCTCAGATATACGCAACTACTGTGTGGGCAAGGATAGATTTTATACAAATATTTAGAAGTGAACTTAATCTCTTGATTTAAATTGTGTATGTGATCTTATAGGCATTTTCATGGCCTGGAGGTTTTAGAGTAATGACATATCAGGTTATTGGAAAGATTCACTTTCCTCAAAAGAAACTGATATGATGGAGGTGATGGGGATTAACTATATTTGATAACAAGCATGAGATGGAAATCCACAAACCTGATAGTAGAAGCTCTATATACATGTCTTCAAGAAACAAAAGGGGAAACAGTAGGAGGTTGAAGAAGTGGGACATAGAGCAATGGTTCATGAACTTGACTAGACTTAGGGGAACTTAAAAAAGTACTGATTTCGGGCCTCACCCAAGACTTGCTGGATTACACCTAGTACCTAGGACTCAGGCATCTGTATTTATAACTTAAACCACTACCCTCAGACTATTCATCCTGGAACTGGCATTTGGGGAATACTGCCACAGACACTCAGTGAGAGGGATGGTAAGAATGACACTTTCTGAATGCAGGTCATGAAACTGGCCCAGAGAGAAAGTCTAGCCACGCTGGGCAGCAGGAGCCACCTGCCGTCACCTGCGTGTTTCGTTCTGATGAAGCAGGGCAGCTGATGCTTTCTGTACTTACCTCGAGACCTTGATGAGAATGCCACTTCCTTGAATGTTGAGGAAGAGATGGGGAAAGCATGCACCTGGACTTAATTCCAAAGAAGCAGAACTGGACAGCAATGGGGAGGAGCTGAGAACCTTGTAGTCTGTGCCCTTAAGACACAGCAGAGCAGCAGAGCTCTCCCACTCCCAGGCCCCGAGAAACCAGAGCAGGAATAAGATACCAGACCTGGAAGGATAGAGAGTCTGTAAAGAGGACAACCTTACTAGGAGCAAGGTCCTTCCAACAAAGACATCGCCAGCCCCTGAGACCTCAAAGGAAGGTGCCAGAGGCATAAACACCTGGACCTCACCTTCCTGCCTCCTTCCAATCTATCCAGGCTCCTATCATTGGCTGAATCTATAAGGAGTCAGAAGGCTCAGTAGCCTGTGATGTGACCCATCCAGCTCAGACTCTGGAGAGGAAAGCAGGGTGAGGGTGGACCTGGAGGGGCACATGAAGATTTCAGGGCCACTGAATGAGTAAGAACTAGCCCAGCCCCTATACTGCAAATTTGTGTGACCGTTCTTCATACCACAATCAAATCTGTCCCCTTCCCCCTCAACTCATCCCCCAAAAACCTCTCATTGAAGCTTCATCACCAAACATGGAGCTGGCCTGGCTAAAGAAAAAAAGAACAAGCTATAAAAAGAAAGTGGAAATGCTGAGGCAGAAAACATAGGCATACCTGCTACTGCAAACACATTCATTTAAAATGGATCCCTTACTCATTCCTTCCTTCAGTGGTCTCTCTAACCAGTTAGCGCCATTTTGGCTAGCTGGTCACACTCCATGTACGCTGGAGGGGAAGAAGGTGAACCTTCATCTCAAGGGATAAACGACGGTTGGAATGGATGGAGGGTACAGGAGTCTGGATTAGGCTCATTTATTCATCTGAGGTTCAACCTTGCTTTTGACATCTAGGCATTCATTAATCTCACACAGAAAGGAGCAGAAAGAGGTTAAAGCTACGTCTTAGACTTTAATGTATTTCTAAAAGCTTCAGCAAGACTGATGAGGAGTCCCGGAGCCAGAGTTACCTGTCAGAAGTATTCTGTCTCACAAGAATGGGCCTACTTTATGTCCCTATCCCAGTCATTGGCTGGGAGAAAAAAAAAAAAATTCAAGCAAACCAGTTGTTCAGACCTTGTTTAAAAATCAAGAGCTTCATAGGGTTTTGTGCATGCAGTATGGCTTTTTGTTCCTCACTCTTCTTTTTCTTCGCCAAATTTTCTCCTGCTTTTCCCTAAATGTAATTTTACTAAATTTAAATGCATAAGCAAATTATATACATTTGTAGAGTTCATGCACATTTGTAAAAATGAATATATAAATTAGTCAATTTTATAGATATTTTTTCCTCGTATGAATTATTTTCCAGTCTTTCATTGTGCCAAATATCTTCAAAACTTCACTAGGTGTTCTTTCATCTTCCCTCAAGGCATGAAGTTTTTCAAAACACAAAGTTTTGAGGGAGGGCCAGCCCCGTGGCTTAGTGGTTAAGTGCACTCACTCCACTGCTGGCGGCCCGGGGTTCGGATCCTGGGCGCGCACCAACACACTGCTTCTCCAGCCATGCTGAGGCCGCGTCCCACATACAGCAACTAAGCAACTAGAAGGAGGTGCAGCTATGACATACAACTATCTACTGGGGCTTTGGGGGGAAAAAAAACTTTTGAGGGAAGAAAACTTCACTGGGAATGGTGAACTATAACTGCATTTAACCTGGGATAGTCTCAGATTTCATTCTGTTGGATGGAAATCTCTTTCAACTTTTTTTTTTTCAGAGAGCTAAGTGGTATGTACCTTAAAAAAAAAAAACAGACCGAGGCTCCCAAACTGGTTCCTCAGATATTTGACTTTTCTTAACTCCAAGTTCAGCTCAGCTGGAATCTGGAGTGCCGCTTGAATGCACTTGTATCCTTGCCTGGTTGCTTTTCTCTTTCCTGTATTTTTTACTAACTGGTATTTCAGCTTATGAGATTCTGTTTCAGAGGAAGATATAGTGGTCTTTTCAATAGAATTCTGCAGCTCCACTGCTCTTAGAGGTATCTCCCTGTCAAACTGTCGCCCGCTGGGGTGCGGTGCGGCATTCGGGTATTTTTTGGTGGAGGTGAGGCATCAGCATATTCTGGGGAAAGACGACTTGACTTGGGGAAGAGGCACATTAGTTGGGAAGGGTGATATCCCTGAAAAGCATAAGAAGGCTTTGTTATCTTTAGGAAAACCTCATGTAGAAACACTAGAAAAGCATCATGTCCCCAACGGCTTTGATGTGGCGCAGTGCTGGTTACAGCATATTTTCTTTGCATATATGGGTTCATTAAGCTCAAATCAACCTCATAATTATGTGAATTGTGACAAGATTAACTGAATGGACAATCTAAAATTCCTGCAGGTCAACTGAGGGGCCCTCTGTCCAATAATACTTTTACTCTTCAGTTATTTTTAGGCTGGCTTGGTGAGAATGTGCCGTGCAGCTAAGCAGAGGATTATGCATGTTTTGTTCCAAGACTCATTTATTACTATTGTGTGGGCTGAAATGTGCACAACTTACCAAACCTAGGCACAAAGTAGAAGACTGCTCTCCAAAAGAAAGAACAGATCTTGTTTATAAGAAATTTTCAAAATACAGAAAAATGCAAAATGTGTAACAAACACCCATGTGCCAACACCCAGAACTGAGAGTTAACATTGTGACAAATTCTTTGCCTTTCTACATAAGAAATAAAACATTACAGATAAAAATTAAAGCCCCTGTGACCTCCCCCCAACTCCAGCCCAGACCAATTGCCTTCCCAATCTCTTCAGAGGAAACCACTTGCATGAATTTAGTGCGTACCCTTCTGGTGTGTTTTGCTATATTTTTACATATACCTATATGTGTGTATGTGTGTATTTGTATATACATATCTACATATTTATATATAGAGAGAGGGCAATGCTTTATAACATGACATATGTGTCAATTTAAAAATGTTATATAAGTAGCACATAATCTACAACTCGCTTTTTTTTTTTTTTTTTTGGTGAGGAAGATCGACCCTGAGCTAACATCCGTCACCAATCTTCCTCTTTTTGCTGAGGAAGATTAGCCCTGAGCTAACATCTGTGCCCGTCTTCCTCTATTTTATATATGGGATGCTGCCACAGCATTGCTTGGTGAGCGGTGTGTTGGTCTGCACCCAGGATCCGAACCTGTGAACTCTGGGCTGCCGAAGCGGAGTGCCGAACTTAACCACTATGCCAATGGGCCGGCTCCTACAACTCACTTTTTTCCATTCAATATTATGATTTTTAAATCCGTCTATGTTGGGGACTGGCCCGGTGGCGCAAGCAGTTAAGTGCGTGCACTCCGCTGTGGCGGCCCGGGGTTCGCCGGTTCGGATCCTGGGTGTGCACTGACGCACTGCTTGGCAAGCCATGCTGTGGCGGGGTGCCATATAAAGTGGAGGAAGATGGGCACGGATGTTAGCCCAGGGCCAGTCTTCCTCAGCAAAAAAAAGAGGAGGATTGGCAGATGTTAGCACAGCGCTAATCTTCCTCACAAAAAAAAAAAAATCCATCTATGTTGTCTTTGTGGACTTAGTTCATTACTCTTAGCTACTGGATACTATTCCACAGTGTTAATATACAATTTTAAATTTATCAGTTCTCTTAAAGATGGTGATTTGAATTGTTTCTACTTTCTATTATTATAACAGTGTTTTGATGAACAAGAGATTTCTGTACCTGTCTCCCACTTCCCGTGTGCAACAATTTCGCTAGTCGCTGATGTATAACTAGAACCAGAATTGTTGGGTTGAAGGGTATAAACAATTAAAATTTTATAGGTATTATCAACGTGTCCTCCATAGGGAATGTATTAATTTAGATTCCCTCTGATGGAATCAGCCATTCTATTCATCTACAACCTCACCAACAGTTGATACTGTCAGACTTTCCAATTTTTTTAATCTGAAGAGTGATTTGCTTTGCCTTGACTCCTAGTGAAGTCAAATACGGTTTCATATGTTTATTAACCACTCAGTTTTCCTCCTCTGTGATACATGTTCAATTTCTAGACAGAGCAAGTCCTAAAAGAAATTTAAAAACCAGTTTCTCAAAAAGCAATCATACTAAAATTTTGACATATAAGCAGTTAATGTTTAAACTGGTATCTTAAAATATTTTTTTCATTTTTGTGCATCAAAGGTAATAAGCTGTTTTAATTTTTCTTGATAAAATAAAAATATGCTTCTTCACTATGATAGCGAGATAAACATCTTCAGTGCTCAACCCAATGTTTGGCAAAAGTACCTGCTCAATACGTACCTGCTGAATGAATAAATAAAAAGAGTAGGGCAAGCTGTTAGGAGCATTTCAGAAATAGTGCTCTACTAAAGATAAAACTATACACTAAAAAAAGAGTTAAAAAACACATAGTCAATGCTTCTTTCTACTAATCACATTATCTCTCTGTAATGACTCACATCAATGGTTCCACTTTTCAGGTTCAAAATCAAATGCTTCTAACGCAAATGTCTTAATCAAGAGACTCACCATCAAAGGTCTACACACAAGGCTTCCCTGCCCTCCCCCTGATATTGTGTCCTGGCTTCAACTATAAATAAAACAAAGAACATTCATTGAGTGTAGTTGCAGCAACCCTGAGTTTTCATCTGAAAAAATAACATAAAGATTCTTAAAGTATTAAGAAACTGCTTTGACTCTCTTCTTGCTCAGTTGACTTGAATTTTGTGTGCCGATATCCATTGTAATAGTTGTCTTTTTTTAGATTCTGAAATATGTTCCTCCTAGAGATCACTCTCTATTCATATTAAGCTTAATTATTTAAATCTAATCTGTTAGCTGTTAAATGGGCCATTTCTAAGCTAACTATCACCATTTTAGTAACAGTAACATTTAAAATCTCTAGTAATGAGAATTCAAAATATGTGAACTGTAATTTCCTAATGCAGTAGTTTTTTCTTACAAAACAAAGCAGAAAAGTATCCCATATAAGAAACTCCACACATTGACCATTGTCATCTTGCAATATGTATTCTTGACTCATTCTTTTGTGTAGACACTTTTGCAAAATTGACAAGGTGGTCCAATATTAACGCTCACTGTTTCGAAAATAGCTGGGGTCACAGCAAAGCTGAATCATCATACTGTTTGGCTTTAAAGTATCTCAACACAACAAATACTAAAACTACTACTGCCCTCCTCTCTAGATATTTCCCCGCTGGTGCTCATGGTGAAAGAGATGGGCTTCATAGCAAACTCAGGAGAAATGAAAAAAAGTTACCATCTTAAGGAAAGCAGTGGGCAAAAATATTATGCCTTTTATGATATAGGGCCT
Organism: Diceros bicornis minor; assembly: GCF_020826845.1. Lineage (NCBI taxonomy): Eukaryota > Metazoa > Chordata > Mammalia > Perissodactyla > Rhinocerotidae > Diceros > Diceros bicornis. The sequence continues at coordinate 28,258,813 of NC_080743.1, forward strand.
CATTCTCACAGTGGTGTGCCAAGGACTGCTTCTTTGGTCAAAAATGGGACTAGGAAAAACATATTAATATATTAACATGGATATTAATTAATAGTTAACATTGATGTCAACATATTAAACACTAAATATTCACATCTAATACTTAGTATTGGCATAGTACTATTAATATTATTACTGACATAGTAAAGCCTTTGAGAATTTCTGGAGGACAAAAATTCCATTTCTAACTCTTCTTAACTATACATTTTCCAAACATTTTGACCCTAGAACCCTTTTTAAAAATGTAGACCTGGGGCCGGCCAGTTGGCATAGCGGCTAACTGTGCACGCCCCACTTTGGTGGCCCGGGTTCCGATCCCGTTTGCGCACCGACGCACCGCTTGTCATGCCATGCTATGGCGGCGTGCCATATAAAGTAGAGGAAGATGGGCACAGATGTTAGCCCAGGGCCAGTCTTTCTCCGCAAAAAGAGGAAGATGGGCATGGTTGTTAGCCCAGGGCCAGTCTTCCTCCGCAAAAAGAGAAGGATTGGCAGATGTTAGCTCAGGGCTGATCTTCCTCACAAAAAAAAATGTAGACCAGTAGAAAGAATTCAGGCCCTTTCTTCCCCCTGTGTCTCCGTTGTGCCCCTACAAATAGCCTTGGGTTTAATCCTTGCAAACTGATAAGAAACTCTCTGACCTGAGACCCCACCCTCATCCTCACCTTGAGTCAAGCACTGGGTTTGGGGACCACAGTACCTCTAATTAAACTGTGTTCATATATAGTTTTTTTTTAATTGTGGTAAAAAACACATGGCATAAAATTTATCATCTTAACCATTTTTTAAGTTTACAGTTCAGTAGTGTTAAGCGCATTCACACTATGTGCAACAAATCTTCAGAACTTTTTCATCTTGCAAAACTGAGACCCTACACCCACTAACAACTCCCCGTTTCTCCCTCACTGCAACCCCTGACAACTAGTATTCTACTTTCTGTTTCTATGTATTTGACTACTTTAAATTCCTCATGTAAATGGAATGTGACTGGCCTATTTCACTTAGCATAATGTCCTCAGGTCCATCTGTGTTGTAGTATGTGATAGGATTTCCTTTTTTAAGACCAAATAATATTCCACTGCATGTATACCACATTTTGTTTATTCATTCATCCATTGATGGGCATCGAGTTGCTTCCACCTCTTGGCTATCGTGAATAATTCTGCAATGAACATGGGTGTGCAACTGTCTCTTTGAGATCCTGCTTTCAATTACTTTGGATATATACCCAGAAGTGGGATTGCTGGATCATACGGTAAGTCTATTTTTTATTTTTTGAGGAACCATCATACTGTGTTCCATAGCAGCTGCACTATTTTACATTTCCAGCAACAGTGCACAAGGGTTCCAGTTTCTCCACATCCTTACAACACTTATTGTCTAGCTTTTTTTTTTTTTGGTAGCTACATATAGTTTTTATTAGGTTATTTTTATTGATTCTAATTCCATGAAAAATATGTAACAACCCTTCATTAATCCACATATTTGATTACCTGCAACACATACAAGTGATCTCCACAGAAAAGTTAGTTTCTATACCATAAAAGGAAAGCCCAGCAAGAACCAGTATCTACAAATATGCAAATAAGGGAAATTACATCCAAACATCAGAATGAAACTAGTTAATCTTTTTTGCAATTGCTTGATCTTTTATTTGATTAAGATGATAAGAATTTAAATCTGTTTTTACTCAGCTATCTGTTTAAATAATAGCATTGTACATTTGAACATTACAAACACTATTGTATATCGCATTATAACGTGTTTAAAGATATTAAGCTGATGTTTCAACTGTTCCTGAAATTTTGTGGAAATAAACATCACAACGAATGGTGTGTGTTCCCTGATACTCAAGGGATTTCTAGGAAGTTTTCCTAACTATATTAGGATGGTGTATTAATTTAGAATAGTAGTGCTTTAAAACTTACAAAGTACTAGCATGCACATTATTCTATATGATCTTTCCAACATCCTTATGGGGTAAATATTATTACTGAAAAACTGTGGTGCAAACAATCTGCCCAAAGACATATATTTAATAAGTGGTTAGCTGAAACTCAAAACTAGGTGCTCTCTCTCCAAATCCCTACCCTTTTTCACTCCTCCATCAGAAAACAGTTCTATTTGCATTAGTTTAGTTTTGAAAATATTTTTTTCACATCTTTTTGGAGCCTCTATATACACAGAACACATTTTTTTTAAATAAGGGCTCGATTAATTACATTTTGGACCCGGTCCCTGTGTGGGAAGTGAAAACAAACAGGCAGTGCCAATACAGCTCCTAGCTGTGAAGAGTCGACATGCAAACAAGGCATTGTCACACATCCAGATGGCGGGGGTCAGGAGCACACATCCACATGGGACACTTGGCTTGGTGAAGGAGAAGGTTGTGGATGGAGGCCAGTGCCAGGCTCTCCACTCCCTTCCTCCTGCCTGCTGTGCCTAGGATCGCATTAGATCAGCAGAGATGCCTTCCAAGTCTTCCAAAACCACCGAGGGTTTGTGCATTTTTGGAAAAAGCAGCAGCCCCAGGTTCTGCTAGCAGCAGTCTGCTGGATTGGTTACTTCACTTTTTTTTTTTTTTTTTTTAATTCCAGCCTGGGCCTCTTTCTCTCATCAGAGAAAGAATGTAAAATTCAGATATTGAATTGTTGATGGCAAATTCGGATTTATCTGTAAAAGTTTTGAAATCAGATTACCATGTGAATTAGAAATTCTTATACCTGGTTCATAGTAGTTCATAAGAACTTATAGATCTGTAGATGTTTACCATATATGTAATATATTATACAATATTACATTTATATCTATATCTATATATATAATATCACTGTGAGCGAGGTAGATCTTCAAAATATGTTGAAAAGAATCAATAATTGAACAAATTCTTATGAACTTTGGAAACTTAAAGACAGAACAGTGGTTGAAAGCCTGGGCTTTGAAATGAGAAAGACCTGGGCTTAGATTTTTGTTCTACAATTTGACAGCCGTGTGAACTTGAGCACGTCGCTGAACCTCTCTGAGATTCCTTACCTGTAAAAGAGGAACAATAACACCTATCTTTCAGGATTTCTGGGAGAATTAAATGTAAAATAATGACAGGCTTTGCACACTTTCTGGCACACAGAATGTGCCAATACGTTGTAGCTATTATTAGCACAGAGCCTTGGAATCATTTCTGTTGGCATCAATTCCTGTAGAATAATCCTATTAATGTTGAAAATGTAGGTGATTATGTTGAATCTATAATGACACTGTGACATAACCTGGAATTACATCTTTGAATAATCTTGGGATCAGTTAGTTTATTTAACACTTGTCTCCAGGGTACAGGAAAATGTTAGTTATTTGAACTTTCTAAATTTAGGATTCCAAACCAACAAAAACTTACAACTTATCCAAAAGAGATTTCAATAAGATTTTCTATTACTCAGTTAAAACTGTTGACAAGTTCCTTTTGCTTGCACTGAATTGATCATTCTCACCTCTAGATGGAAAGCAATATCCAAAGCTCTTTTGGTTGAAAGTGATAGAAATGAAACTCGAATTAGCTTAAGCAAAAAGGAATGAATTGGCTCCAGTAACTGGGGGCTTTAAGGGTTGATTTAGCTTCAGATGGTGCTCAATGTTGCCAGAGCTCTGCTTCCCTCCGTGCGTTGGCATCATTCTGCAGAGAGCTTCTTCTGTGAAGCCTGGGGTTAGGACCATAAGCTTCAGGCTTATGTGATTTTTTCAGCTTGAGAGCCTAAAAAAAAGGAGCTCTTCTCTCTCCTAGCAGCTATAAATCTTAGAGAAACAAATCTTAGAGAAGATTCTTATTAGTTCAGAGGAGGTGGAGCACTGTGGTCATCTCATTAGAACCACATGGCCTGGGGGGAGGTGATTCCCAAAAGAAAATCAAGATGTTATTCCTGACAAAGGAGGACGGTAGAGTAAGCAGGTGAAAACAAGATGCCCACAGCAGATAGTCTGAGTTGGATTGTCTGAAAACAAAGACCTCAGTATGGCCAGCATGGCATCTATTAAAATATGCACTATTTCATGGAACCACATAAAAATGCTTCAAAGGGGCATTGGGGTGGGACATTTTTGACTCATGCTTGTTCTTCATGCTAAGCTCTGCATGTGGTGAGCATCTGCAAAAAAAAAAAGTATAGTTATCCTCATATGTTCTGCATCCTAAGCAGTATAATGTGTATAATTACATGAAAAAAGGGAAAATTATCTTTCCCTGTTGAAAAAGCAAATAAGACCATTAATAAATAATAATCGTGTACAATTACATGAAAAAGAAACAGAAAAAAATTTCTTCATGTTAAAAAAGCAAGTCAGGTAATTAATAAATAATAGTCTAAAATTTTACCAATTTAAAAATAAGAACAAAAGTGTTAATATTCTATAACCAATTTACATAATACTAAAAATAAAATGAAAGGAAGACATTACATTATTTGCATTAGCAAATGACTATTGAGTCAATTTTTCTAAGTGAAATATAATTATATTTACAAGGAAAAATAAGTTATTTTGAATATAAAAAAATGCAAAAAGGAAAACCCTATCTCCTTTGTTTAGTCCCAATGCTGAAAATAACTTTTAAACTCCTGATTTCATTCTTCAGCATTTCAGCACATGAGTGCATAAAATACTCATGTGTCTCAAATTGGAAGATTCTTGCTGAGACCTCTCTGTGCTCTGCAAACATGATCTCATCTTTCAGCTTGGTTTTGTTCCAAATCCAGGAGTGAGGGCAAGTTTATGATCAAGGACGACAAAAAGGAAAATATTTACGTAAGCTCCGTAATACAACTTTTTTTAAAACCAAAAAGATATCTATGCTATATATATAAACTCTCCCAACTCAGTATATGGATGTTCACAACCCAAATAGAGAACAGTTGCAGAGTATGGGGAAGAAGTTGGAAAAAAGCTAAGTCATCCTTTGCAATGGAAACATGAAAAAGAAAGAGATGAGCCATCTGAAGATATCTTCCCAAGAATGGCACACCCGAAGTTTGAAACCTTATTACTGATAACACTAGAGTGTTTTCCTAAATCACCAGGATACTGCATAAAAAAAAATCTCATCTGGAAGTCATCAAATTCAAACATTAACTAATTAATTAATATGTAATAAACTGGCATCCTAGAAATGAAATATTGCAATGATGGAAGCTTTTGCAACTAGTAAATTGAACATCAAGACTTTTTTGGTATATCTCCAGAGCCCTTGCATGCCCCATTATACATGTAAGTAACTAGAATCGCTTTATGAAAATCTAATTTTTCCTCTAATATTCTCAAAGTATTTACTAAATTCTATCATGAGAGTTTCAGTATCTTACCTTTACCATCCCAATTTACCTAAAAAAGGCATAAATGTAACATCATCGTCCTTTAGTGATGATACCTATACAACCAAATGTGAAAGGTAGACTGGGCAATTTATTCAGTTGATATAATTAAGATAGATATTGATTCTATCTGGATAATTCTAAGTTAGATCTGTGTTTGAATTACCAAGTTTCTACTCTAAACGTTCTAATTTCATTGTAAACTCCCTCTTTCATTTTTTATTTAGATTTTTAAATCCATTTAGATTTGGATTAAGATTCAATCAGTGGTAGTCTTCTCTTCTCACTTCTAATTTCCTGCAAAGTATGCCTTCGTGTCCCCCACTTTGCCTAGCACAGAGCCACTTATACACTAGGTATTCAGAAAGTATTCCTCAAATGAGTGACTAAAAGCCCTGAAAAGTTACAAAAAAAGAGAAGATACTGTCCCCAGCACGTATTTTTGCCAACATTACAGTGCTGCCAACTCCCATTTTGCTGTGTGAATGTGAGGAAACCATCTTTTGTTCTTTCACTGGAACGTTTAGGAAATGCTCATGACTCAAGCAGAGAACCACTGCTTTCTGTTATCTTCCAGGTAAACCCGTTGTACATCCTCACCCCACTCACCCCAATGACAACAGCAAGTCTCCAGTTGAAGTTTCCTTTTTTTAGGTCCCCTTGAGTTACATCAGTGGATCCAAGGGTTGGAAAGAGAGGGACAGCCCACCTCAGTGTCCATCCTGCCAGGGACCTTCCTACTAGGGAAGAGGTTGTCCTAGCACGTGGGACGTCCCAAAGGCAGCAGAGCTCCCTCAGCGGCCCCCTCTTACCATTTCCTTTTGACGTCCTTTACTGAAGAAATAAGTTAGAAGTCGGGGCTCTAGCATGCAATAAGTTCAAGTTTGAATCCTGACTTGACTAACTGTGTGACCAAGGGCCACTTAACTTCTCTGAATCTGAGTTTCCTCATCCATAAAATAGGGTGAATAATTGTTGCTGTGAAGATTAAATGATACACTCCATATAAAGTACCTAGCACAGTAAATGCTTATTAAATGTTAGTTATCATTAGAATCTATTGTTAGACATTAATTTAAATGTTGATTATTATCTCTATTTTGGATTCAAAAGGCAATCTAAATTTAAACAGATGTACTGTTTTCACTTAGGTGTTGCTTGGCACAATAGAAAGCTGAAGACTAACGTTCAAACTTCTGTCTTGTTACCTATTACCTATTTGCATTCAGAAAAGTCTCCTCCTTTGCAAATTATGTCTGATCATACCTGCCTTTCCACATATATCAAGTACCTGGTTCATAGTAGGTACTTAATAAATGTCAGTTCCCACTTTCCAATTCAGAACAGATCACTTTAACAAGGTGTTAAATTTAAAATAAAGTGACTAACAAGATCAAAGGGTAGCAGATAAAACATCAAAATCTATCACCAGCTCTGCCACTAACTAGCTGGGTAATCTTATACTTTTTGGCTCTCCTTTGTAAAATACAGAGAAAAGCATAATTTCCTAAGGAGAAGTATACAAATTTGATCATAAAGAAAGAGATCATTTATGTGATAAACTTTAAGTGAGCTAACAAGATAAACTTTCATACTTTCTTAAATTAAGAAAAATAATATACTGTGGTATAACAGTATAGGTGTTCCATAGGTGTTCTTGAACTCAATCTGTGATGAAGATCTAGAAATTATTTTAATAGCATGTGATTTATTCTTAGATTAAGAAAAGATGTGGTTAAATGTTAAGCATTTCACTTCCACCTACCAGAAGAGAAGCTCCCTGAGGTTTGATTTTGATCTCTTTACTTTAGTTCATTTCTACACCTTGAACAGTGCCTGATGTGTGAGAGGCGCTTAAATACTTGCTCAATTAGTAAATAAAAGAATGATGGAGGGGCCGGCCCCGTGGCTTAGTAGTTAAGTGCACGCGCTCCGCCGCTGGCGGCCCGGGTTTGGATCCCGGGCGCACATCGACGCACCGCTTCTCTGGCCATGCTGAGGCCGTGTCCCACATACAGCAACTAGAAGGATGTGCAACTATGACATACAACTACCTACTGGGGCTTTGGGGGAAAAATAAATAAAATTATTTAAAAAAAAAAAAGAATGATGGAAAATGGTTCTTTATGACATGCTATCAGGGCTTCTATTTCAGATCCCCTGGTGTTTAGTTGTTTGTTAACTTTCCATTTCTAGGCATTGTCCTCAACTCTTACATAGTCTGTTAAGCAAGAGGATCTACATCTCTGCAAAACCTAGTAATAACAGGTGAGATCTGTTCAAATACTGTTTTTCGTTTTGTTTTGTTTTATACACTTTCATGTGTACAGAGTATAGTGCAATGTTAACAATAAGAAACAAGGATCTGAGGTTTGACTCTACAAGGTCAAAACAATTTAAAAATAAACTTTTTAGTTAAAAAAAGATGATATTATTTTATTTTAATAAAATGTTTTGACCTTTATTTTTACTAAAGTACCTACTTTTTGGGGCATTCCATTAAAACTACCTTAGTTAGTTATGTCTATTTTGAGACTGTTAACCCAAGAATTCTATTTTGTTTGCGATAGACTCTTCTTATAGATTCATCTAGAAAACAAGACATCTTGTTCTTCTGTTCAGGCGACTACTGATAAGTAGCCAGTTATTTATGCTCCATACACTTTAAATAGACCCCCAACAATGAGATCTGTGAAACTGGAATGAAGCTTTGAAAATATGAATAACAAAGACAATTATAATAATAGATTAGCTGTAGTAAGCATTCAATACTTTCTCATGCACACTTTTATTTTTAAAAGTACTCTACTAAAAACACTTCTGCTTTAAGTTTCAACTGCTGACTCAAAATATCAATTGATAGAAAAAAAGTAAGCACTTCCATTTATTTATATTTCTACATCTACAAATACATAAAAAATATAACGTCCGTATACAGAATTTTTTTTAGAGGAAAGAACATGTTCACAGTGGAATGTCTCTGATGTTTACATTAAAATGAATGTAGATACTAATCTCTCGAAGGGTCTCAAGACCTCCTTTCTGTTCTAGACAAAGAAGAATCCTCTGATTTAATATTTAGTTTGTTCATTAATCATCATAGCTCTGCATTAAAAAAAAAAAAGCCCAATATATCTTACAAGGTAAAAACTGCTGACTCCCTAACTCCTTGTTTACTTAAAATATGGTAGAAGCAATCATGAACAAATCATAGAAAATACATTTCAGTGATCAAAATACAAAAGATTAAAAACACACTCTGTCTGTGTTAATAAAACTTTCAAAGGGATTGCAACCAAGTCTGTCAAAGCCTCAGAAGTTCCTGTTTTGGCAGTTAAAAGAGAAGAACATGAAACATTTTGTGAATTTTGTGTGTGTGTGTGGATAATTAAACACAAGCCATGAGAAAACAAATGTACAGATGTACACCATATTTTTATCACTCTGAGGACTAGAGCCATGTATGGGGGACTTAATAATTAAAAGAAACAACTTTTGAACTACGTTTGAGACACGTTATTGACTTTTTTCCTACATTAATGCTTTTTGGTAATTTTATGAACCTTAACCCCTGTGTTCTCCTTTTTATTTAAAGTGATTGAGTTTGGTTATCATTGTCTTTCTTCTTTCAGGGAGGCCAAACACAGTCTCAAATAACCAGTGCACATTATTAAAGTGTGACTGTACCCTGGGGGGACATCACCCTTCACTGGACTTTCTCTTCATTCATAAATGACAGTCACAGAGAAATCTGTCCTGCTGGCTGCTATCACAAAAACGACACCATTTCTCCCGGGGCCTGCAAGAATTTCTCTCCTTCTATTTGGGGCTGGGAATTGATGCTCGTAAGTGGAAACTGACAGGTGGCATCATTCTCCTTCCTGTGCCCTAGGAATGAGTGCTGTCCAGGAGAGAGACTGAGACTCAATATCATTACTAATCGCTTTTCAAACCTTAAAGAGCCACATAAAAGTGACTCATCCTGAGAATTCTTAGAATTCATCTGGTAACTCAATAATTAGTGGCAATATATGTCCATTCGTTTCATCTATTCAGCCAACATACAATGAGACCCTGTAACAGGCCAAGGGCGGCTGAATGCTAGGGATGCCACCATGAACAAGATACCTGCCCTCATGAAGACTAAAGCCTGATAGGGAGAGACATTCACCAAATAATCCCACTAAAATATATATATATATATAATTACATATAGTTATATATGTAGTATGTAATTACAACTATCATAAGGACTAGGCAGAAAAGAAAAGGTATGCAGTGCCATAAGGCTGAAGATAGGGGAATTGATATAGTGGGGAGGGGGAGAAGTCAGGACAGCTTCCCTAATGAAGTGTGTGATTCTATGTTCTGGGGCGGAGGTTGGGGGGTGGGGGAAGGGAGAACATTCCAGACCCAGGGAGCAGTGAGGAGAGGGCTTGTGGAGCTGGAGAAACTGAACGAATGTCAGTGCAGCTGAATCTCAGAGAGCAAAGAAGGTAGGGGTGTGAGATGAAACAAAGCCAGAAATATAGGCAATAGTTAGATCAAGAAAAGCTTTACAGCGTTTCATTCAAGGAGCAGTGGGAAGACACTGAAGATGAGAAGCGTGTTTACATTTTGAAACACTCACTCTGACAGCAGAGTTGGCAGGAGGGTCTGGGGGCAGGTGGAGGTGATGCGGGGAGTCTGACCAGGTGTGGGGATCTGTTGCAGGACTTCAGGGGAGTCACGGTGGGGCTGGTGCTAGACTGATGATGGTAGCGATGGAGACAAGAGGCCAGTGAAAGTAACCGTCACCTCGGAGAAAGTAGAAATTTCAGAACAGCCCTTATCAAGACGCTGCGAAGTCCGTGCACTAGATTTCCTCTCCTAATATTGTAAAGCCATCTGCTGGGTGGCATTGGTGCTTCCTTCACTTTTCTTCTCATTCCAGAGAGAGGTGTGGCAGCGCAGATGCCCTCAGTGATACTCCAGCGGGGGAGGGAAGGAAGTTTGGTAAGGGAGTTTTCAGGCTATGGTAGAGAAGAGAGGAATCTTTCTCTAGGATTCTCTTTCCCTCCCGTGCAAAGCTATAGGGCAGACGTGGTCAGGCTCAGGGTCCCCACGTTCTCTTGATTGCTGTTTCCTACTCAGCCTGCCCAACTTCTGTCCTGAGCTTCGTGCTTTTGTTCTCCCACTTTCCTATCACCCACAGCATCATAACCTGCTCCAAGGAAAGTATCTGATAAACAAATTCTCATGAAGATGTAAAGGAAAAGGTTATGAATGATGTCTCCCAAAGAATATTTACACTTTAATATCTAAAGGAATGAATCTCTAATCACGGAAGGCTAGTCATCAGTCAACAGATGGAGAAAATATCTGGGAAGGCAGATGGCATTGTTTTGCCCTGAAATTACACTACCTTCCCAGTTAACCATGCTCTTCCTATAATTTGCCTCTCTTACAATATGTGGGCAGCAGAGGTGAGGCAAAGAAAAAAGCAAAAGGCAAAGGATTCACCAGTTTCCCACAGATGGACTGAAATAGCGCATGCTACCATTCAAAATCTTCCACAGCTCTATTCCACGCTCTTTCCAGGAGATTGCATTGATTTCTGTGGCTTAAATGTAATCTGTATGCTGACAATGCTGAGTTTTTATCTCCCCTCCTGACCCCTCCTCTGAGATGCCAGCCTCCTCCAACCAGCTACTTACTGACCTTCTCTGCTTGGACGTCTCACAAGTGTTTCAAACTTAACACGTCCAAACTAGAACTCTCGATCCTACCCACCCCCAAACCCAGACTTCCCCAACTCAGCGAATGACAACACCAAACAACCAGAAACCCCGGGGTCGTCTGGACTCCTCCCTCTCTATATTAGTTTCTTATGGCTGCCATAACAAATTACTGCAAACATCATGGCTTAAAACAACAGAAATTTATTTTCTCATAGTCCTGGAGGCCAGAAATCTGAAAACAAGGTGTCAGCAGGGCTGCACTCCCTCTGGAGGCTCGAGGGGAGAATCCTTCCTCGCCTCATCCAGCTTCTGGTGGCTGCCAGCGTTCCTTGTGGCTGCATCACTCCAATCTCTGTTTCCATCTTCAAGTGACGTTCTCTACTTTTGTCCGAGTCTCTCCTCTGTGTATCTCTTATAAGGACACATGTCATTGGATTTAGGGCCCATGTGGATAATCCAGGATGATCTCATTTGGAGATCCTTAATTATATCTGCAAAGACCTTTTTTTCCAAGTAAGGTCACGTTCTCAGGCTCTGAGGATTAAGACATGGACGTATCTTTTTGGAGCCACCATGCAACCCACTACCCTCTCCATTACCCCTCACAGCCAATTCATCCATGGAGAACTTACCTTCAAACTGTACCTCTCAGCCAAGTCCATCTGTCTTCATTGCTATGAAGATGCTATGCTTCATTGCTTCATTGCTATAATCCTGATTCAAGGTACCTTTGTCTCTCTTGAGAATTTCTGCCATGGCCCCCTAGCAGTAAGTGGTCTCATTGCTTCCACTCTCTCTTTTTTTGTGTGTGTGAGGAAGATCGGCCCTGTGCTAACATCTGCCAATCCTCTCTTTTTTTTGATGAGGAAGACTGGTCCTGGGCTAACATCCATGCCCATCTTCCTCCACTTTATACGGGACGCCGCCACAGCATGGCTCAACAAGTGGTGCGTCGGTGCACGTCGGGGATCTGAACTGGCGAACCCTGGGCCGCCGCAGCCCAGCGCGCGCACTTAACTGCTTGCGCCACCAGGCCGGCGCCTCGTTGCTTCCACTCTTGTCGCTTCCCCCCTCCACAGTTCATTCTCTATAGAGCAGCCAAGAGGGGCTTTTTAAACAGTTATGTCAGACCATATCACTAACCTGCTTAAAAACCTCCAGTGCACTTAGAACAAAATCCGGCATTATCCAGCCCCCTTCCCCAGCCTTTCCTCCAGCCCCTCATGCTAATAGGGTTCTAGCCACATGGGCCTCCTACTAATTGCTCAGGGAGGCTATCCCTGGCTGCCTTGGATAAGGGCAGTTCTCTGCTACCCTCTAATGCAGCACCCTGTCAGTGACTTCCATAGCATTTCTAGATTTGTATTAATTTATCAGTTTATCTTCCATCTTTCCAAACTAGACTGACCCCGCCCCCCGCAAAGGTAGAGACCAAGCCCGTTTTGTTCAGCGCAATATATCCAGTGCCCCGCTGAGCACAGTACACGGTAGATGCTCAATAAATATTTGTTAAACAAATGATTGAGTTAATTGATTAAGGGTTCCTGTTGATTATAGAATTAGGAACAAACCTCGCCTGGTATTCCAGGTTCCTGGCCTCTAGTCCCCACCTGCCTCCTGTCCTGCCTCATTTGCCACTTCTCCTCAACAAGAAGCTTAATCTCCTGCAGATTCAGTCTTCTCACCTTCTTCTCCTCTTTAATTTACACCATTTTCTCCTGGAATGTTCCCTCTTTTGCTTACCACATCTTGGGTGTTTTTTACGCCCAGTTCAAATCTCTCCTCCTCCAGGAAGTCCTTTGATATCACCTCCACCTACATTGTTCTCTCCCACCTCTCTGCTCTCTACTAACTGCTGTGTACCACAATTGCACTGCTTCAGGCAATTCTCACTTATCCCTCCAACTGGACTAAAACGTGTAAGAGTAACTTTCTGTTTTACACTCCTTTGAATCGACATTATAGGAATTGAGACAATGAACATCCTGGAAATTAGCCACCGGCTATTTTCTAGACTCAGTTCTGCCAACAACTAGCTGTGCAACCTCAAAAACTTTACCTTGCCACTCGAGTTTATTTTCATGTGTAAAATAAAAGTGTTAGACCATATTATTTAAAGGCTCCTCTAGCTCTAAGTGCCAAGATTTTAATAATAATCAATCAATTTTAACAAACACTCTTCAGAAGTGGGTGTAGAGATTAAGTTAGTTTTTATATAAGGAACTTAGAAAGTCCTCAATGACCGAGTTGCGGATTACTATTTTTTCCACCAACAAGAAAGTTCAGCAATTTGAGTAAAGTAACCCAAAGTCAACAGCTGGTAACGACAAAGCCCAGGTCGTCTAGGTTAGAAAAAACCCATGCTTTCCCCCTGCCTCTGTGATAATAACAATCACCTTACATACAGGGATTTTAGTTTATAAACCTTGTCACAATCATTATCGCATTTCATCTTCACACCAACTCCACAAAGCAGGTATTATTACACTCATTTACACATGAGGAAAGTGAAGTTCAGAGGGGTTGAATCATTGGCTGAAGGGCACACAACCAGTAGTTAAAGTAGGACCACACCCCAGAATTTAGCCTCAAAGCCTAAGTTATTTCTAACATGCCACGTGGCACTATAGCAAGATACAATCAGTGAAGTGAGCTTTGTTAAATCACATTTCTACCAATAGAAACCTGTGCTAAAAATACACCAATAGGTCGCTTACGGTAAACTTAGAAAATCTAAGAGCAAGATTTAATGAATTTAAGTGATAGTTTTGACATGGAGGTGATTTTTCTGCCATTCCCCTTTAGTGTTCTTCCAGATCCATCCAGGGCTCAGCATGTGCAGTTCTCATTAATACTAATGTGAATCACACACCCCAGCTCTTCACAGAAAACACACCCAAAGGCACTCAACCACTTAAGAGGCAGAAACCTCCAGGAGTCAGGCACATGTTGTCATGTGACCAGTGCCCTGCTACCTGCTGAGACTGTCTCTGACATAGGGTGGAAGCTTCATATCTTAAACTATTTTTCCCCCTACACATATTTTGAAGTTTGGGGAGATCCAAAAAAGAGATGCATTTCAGGAGGTTGGAAAGCTTTTATGGCTGATTTACTTTTTAAAAGCTAAAAAGGATTTGTATTTTCAGGCTCTTTCATCAGGGCAAGTTTAGACTCCACAGCAAATGTCCAGGGTCATCTTGCCCTGTTTGAGTGGAATTGCGAAAAGAGCCCTGGAGTAGGAGGCCCAGGATGTGGGTTCTGGTTCTAGCTCTGCCGTTTACCCCCTGGGGCAAATCCTGTAAACTCAGTGCCTCAGTTTTTCTGTTTGAAAAAGAAAACAAATTAAAAATAAACAGAAAAAAGGGGGGTCGGCCGGGTGGCGCAAGCGGTTAAGTGCGGCCACTCCACTGCGGCGGCCCAGGGTGCGCCGGTTCGGATCCCGGGCGCGCACCGACACACTGCTTGTCAGGCCATGCTGTGGCGGCATCCCATATAAAGTGGAGGAAGATGGGCACAGATGTTAGCCCAGGGCCAGTCTTCCTCAGCAAAAAGAGGAGGATTGGCAGATGTTAGCACAGGGCTGATCTCCTCACAAAAAAATAAACAAACAAACAAATAAACAGAAAAAATACTTGTCTTCCCTATGTCACAAGGGCATCAGGAGATATTGTTTGTGAAAATATTTTGTCTACTATAAAGTACTTTTCAAATATGAGGGATTAGTATGACTGCTCCGGAAAGGTGAACTTCAGACAAACGACTCCATTCGCGAAGTATGTGTGCATATTCTGTCACCTAGTGGCCATATGAAGAAATCATTTTTTTTTTTTTTTAAAGCTTTATTGTCAATATAGAGCCATCCATCATTGGGGGTTTTACATAAGTAGTTAATTATACCTTTTCTTGGCTGAGGAAGATTCGCCCTGGGCTAACATCTGTTGCCAATCTTCCTCTTTTTACTTGAGGAAGATTCACCCTGAGCTAACATCCGTGCCAATCTTCCTCTATTTTGTATATGGATCGCCACCACAGCATGGCCACCAACGAGTGGTGTAGGTCTGCGCCCAGGAGCTGAACCCTGGGCTGCCAAAGCGGAGCATGCCAAACTTAACCAGTAGGCCATGGGCCGGCCCCGGAGGAAATCATTTTTAAGCACACTCCTGGTATTAAGATAAAATGAACGAAATGAACCTTGTTAATATTTTTAGAACCTTTGAACCAACCCTCTAAATTTATCATTTTTTTATTCATGTTTACTGACTCTATCAATGTTATATCACTGATGCAGCAGAAAAAACAGCACCAGAAACATAATCACATAACTGTAATTTACTTGAACTAAAACTTGTGACCTGCCTAACACCACATTTCTGTTTTTTTCCCAGCATCTAGTCATTTAACATGAGAGTAATTCTCAGGTGTTGCTTTGTGCCAGGGACACAGCAGACAGCCAAGCGACATGCCTGCTTTCCATGGAGTTGACATTGTAGTGAGGGAGACAATCAATGGATAAACATGAAATGTGTTAGCTGACAATGAAGTCCACCAAGAGAAACAAAGTGGAGGAGGAGGAATGAGAGTGACTGGCAAGGCAGCGTGCGTTCCACTTCAGATAGGGTTGTCAGGGAAGACCTCTCAATAGGGATCCCGAAGGAAGTGAATGGGCAAATCATGCTGATATTTGGGGAGGAAGAGTGTTTCGGGCCCAGGGAACAGAAGGGACAAAATCCTGACAGTGGAATATGTCTGATGTGATTGAAGAACAGTAAGGAGGCCAGTGGAGCAGAGTCAGGAGGTGGGAGGTGACAAGGTCAGGGAGGTGGTGGGGATGCCCACTGGGTATGGGCCTTGGTTAGGAATTCACACTAGACATTGGGATCTCTGAGTGAGATGGGAAGGCATTGGAGGGTTTTGAATAGTGGAATGAGCTAATAATTCTGAGTAGCTCTCTGACAAACAAATAAAATACCAAATAACCTGACAGACAAGTTTAATGGAATGCCTGGGAAGAAATGGTTCCCATAAGAACACAAATTTTTCAAAAAACGTTTATAAAAAACAGCTCTTTTAAGGGAATTCACAGAGAGGGTTATAGAGGAAGAATGCATAGCGTCTTTACACTGAAAGAAGTTAAGTCAGGCAAGCCAAAGCTATTTTTACTCAAGATTGTCTCAAAAAAAGAGAGAAAGCTTTCGTAACAATGGTGCATAAATTCTCAAGACACTCTTCAATGAAGAAATAAATATTTACTGAATGTCCACTCTAGGCAGATGGCGTGAAAAGGTCGATTTGGGTTACAAGACAGGGCTCTCACCTTAAAAACACTTAAAATACATCCGAGGAGATAAAACACATGAGCATAAAAAGATAACACACGGCAATGTATAAATGCCGAAGGAGAGCTGGAGCCAAGGCCACGGCACTCGGGAGAAGGTGCTGTGCTCATGCAGGAGCCGCGGGGGAACACAGGTCAAGCAGGGACTGAGGCAGGGAAAATAAGGCAGGGGCAGGGGCCAGGAGAGGTGGCCTGGGGCTAGGACAAAACCCAGGAAAGTCGAGAGGCTATCCCTGGGATTGTAGACTCAGGATTTTAGAACTAGAAGGAACTCATCACAAGGAAAAAAAAGTTTTGTAGCTATGTATGGTGACCGATGTTCATTAGACTTATTATAGTGATCATTTGCAATATATACAAATATTGAATCACTATGTTGTACACCTGAAACTAATATGTTATATGTCAATTATACCTCAAGAGAAAAAAAAAGAACTGGAAGGAAAATTGGAGACGATTGAATCCAGTGCTCCTGTTTTACAAAAGAGGAAAATCAGACCAATCAAGACCCCACTGGTTAGTGACAGAGCTGGACCTAGAGCAAAGGCTCCTGGGTTTCAGACCATTGCTTTTGCCCATCCCTGCCAGGAATGTGACAGTGAGCCTGTGGAGTTCTTAAAATTACCAACCAAGGGGCCGGCCTGGTGGCACAAGCAGTTAAGTGCGCGCGCTCCGCTACGGCAGCGGCCCCCGGGTTCGCCGGCTCTGATCCTGGGCGCGCACTGACGCACAGCTTGGCAAGCCATGCTGTGGCGGCGTCCCATATAAAATGGAGGAAGATGGGCACGGATGTTAGCCCAGGGTCAGTCTTCCTCAGCTAAAAGAGGAGGATTGGCAGATGTTAGCACAGGGCTGATCTCCTCTCCCCCCCAAAAAAATTACCAACCAAGGTTGGAAGGGAGACTCACGGGACCATGGAGAGCCCGGCCAGTGTGGTGGTTAGAAGAAGGATGCAGGCCTAGGAGCTAGGTGGTCAGCAAGGTGGAAAGAAGTAACTAGGTGTGAGATAATGGAAAATATATATTAGTCTCAGCCCCTGGTTTCTGGCACAGAGTTCCTGAAACCCTTGTAATTTCCTGGGGGGGGGGAGTGTCTTTTGTTCTAATGAAGTGACTCTGGATGGACTCCTGAATGGCTCCTGGAAGAGGGCTGGTCACCGGAAGACCAACCCATGATTAGAAGCTTGGAATTTTCAGCCCCACCCCCACCCCCGCCCGCCTTTCTCCAGAGAGGGGAGATGGGCTGAAAATGGAGTTAATGATCTACCATGCCTATGGATGAAACCTCCATAAAAATCCCAAAAGTACGGGGTTCAGGGAGCTTCCAGGTTGGTGAACATGTGGAGGTGCTGGGAGAGTGGCAAACCCAGAGCGGGCAGGGAAGCTCCACGTCCCTTCCACATACCTTGCCCTATGCATCTCTTCCATCTGGATGTTCACCTGAATCCTTTATCACATCCTTTTACAACAAACTGGTAAATGTAAGTAAACTGTTTCCCTGAGTTCTGTGAGCCACTCTAGTAAATTAATTGAACCCAATGAGGAGGTCATGGGAACCTCTGATTTATAGCCAGTCAGTCAGAAGCACAGATAATTTATTGAGATCTACTACCCCTAGCCCAAACCCCTTTGTCTTGCCAATTCTTCACAAATTTGTGTTTCTTTGTCTAAAGGTATAAAAGCTTCCTGCTCAGTTCACTTCTTTAGGTCTTCACTCTCTTGTGAAGGCTCCTGTGCACATGTAAAAATTCAATAAAATGTGTATGCTTTTCTCTAAAATGTTGATCTGTCTTTGTCGGTTTAATTTTCAGATCCAGCCAGGGACCCTAAGAGGGCCGAGGAAAACTTTCCTCCTCTGCAGCCTCATTCTTAATTTTAAAGGGAATGCTTCTAATATTTCTCTGTCTGGGATGATGTTGTCCCTAGACATTTTTTTATAGATAGACTTTATCAGGTTAAGGAAATACCCTTCTGTATTAGTTTGCAGGCTGCCATAACGAAATACCACAGACTTGGTGGCTTAAACAACAGGAAGTTATTTTCTCACAGTTCTGAAGGCTAAAAGTCCAAGATCAAGGTGTTGGGGGGGGGGGTTGGTTTCTTCTGAGCCTCTCTCCTTGGCTTGTAAGTTGTCGTATTCTCCCTATGTCCTCAGTGATCTTTTTTCTGTGTGTTCACTGCTGGTGTCTGTCTCTGTGTCCTAATTTCCTCTTCTTATAAGGAATTTTCATATAGCCACATTCACAGACGCTGGACTTAGAACTTGAGGAGTCAGACTGGATTAGGGCCCACCCTAATGGCCTCTTTTTAACTTAATCACTTCTTTAAAGGCCTATCTCTAAAAACAGTCACATTTTGAGGTACTGAGGGTTAGGGGGTCAATATATCAATTTTGCTGGGAGGCAGTGGTGGGAGTGGTACACAATTCAGACTATAACATCTTCTATTCCTTATTTACTAAGAGTTGAGATTGTGAATGGATGTTGAATTTTATCAAATGCTTTTTTTTGCATCTATTGATAGGATCATATCATTTTTTCTTTTAATCCGTTAATGTGATTATATTTATTTATTTATTATTTTCATATGTGCTGATTTTAATATATATGTATTTAGTTTAAATGAGTATACTATATTTAAACTTATTTAACACTCTTCTTTCAGGTTTATCCTTTCATCCTATGAAAGGTAGCAGAATACGCCACCCTAAAATACGCCACTTTGGCATATTGATTATTTTGAGCTGTAGGCACCTGAAAAGCAGCAAATGCAGGGAGAGGCTTTCTCTGAACTTCCCTTATCAGCCCAAAGCCAGATCCTCCAAAAGGAACTCAGTTGTCACAAATCCCCTCCCCGGGAGTTTTATTAACCAGCAAGGACTGACTCTTATCATAGGAGAGAAGACTAGAAGTGGACACCACACCCGGGCAAACTTTGTCATAAACTATCATACTTCCCTTCTATTCTTCTAAGGGCTCACTTATCTTCCTCAAAAATCATTTACTTTCCCCTAAGAGGCCTACATCCCCACACTCCTTCCCTTACTAAGATAATTTTTAAGTCTAAATTCTAAGCCACTTCAGAGAGTTACTCATTTTTCCCTCGCTATCTCCCATGTATACGTGAAGTATACATGTTAATAAACTTATGTTTTTCTTTTGTTATTCCCTCTTTTATTACACAGGTCTTAGCTAAGAACCCAGAAAGGTAGAGGGAAACTCATTTTTCCTTCCCTACACGTATAATCAGCACAAAGCACGAAAAATATTTTCCAATTTGTAAAATAAAAGTCCACTCTTGAATTTGGTGGTCTTTAAATTTTTTTTTTACATTGTATAAGTTTGCTTAAAGAAAAAGCAAAAATTTAAATCCATGGGCTTTTTTCCTCCTTTCTACTTTCTATGGGGTTTTAAAAAAACGGGGTACTAGGAATAGAAGCAGCCCAAGAATGGATCCATAAAAATAATAATAATTTACTTACTATCACTGGTACCTGTTGTGGATTGAATTGCCTCTCCCAAAAGGGAAAGTGCAAGTCCTAACCTCCTTGTACCTGCAAATATGACCTTATTTGGAAATAGGGGCTTTGCAGACATAATTAAGATATAAGATGGAGTGTCTACAAGACAAGCAATTTCTTATATGTTTGCTATTAACAATTGCTTAAATTTCTGCTTCTCAATTATGGTTTTTTTTGTTTTTTGGGTTTTTTTGGTGAGGAAGATTGGCCCTGAGGTAACATCTATGCCAGTCTTCCTATATTTTGTGTGTGGGATGCTGCCACAGCATGGCTTGATGAGCTGTATGTAGGTCCATGCCCGGGATCCGAACCTGCGAACCCTGGGCGGCCAAAGCAGAGCATGTGGACTTAACCACTATGCCACGGGGCCAGCCCCTCAGTTATATTTTCATAGGAATACAGCCTATGACCACTAACTATGCATTTTGTGCTATCTTCTTATAAATCTTAGTGTCAGAAAATTGTGCAAAATAAATAAATGAAGTATAATACTAAAGTCCTTGTTGAAAGATTAAGAGATCGTCAACATAATATAAAAATAAAAACGAGTTGAAGGGTTGATTGGGGTTGTGTTTTCCCATTTACTCAATTAGTCCATTAAGCAGGCCAACCTTGGTGACATTTCGGAACCACGTAAAAGAAGCTCAGAGATGCAGAAGTTCTTCAGCTCTTCTCAAGCTCAGATTGCTGTTGGTCATTAATGAGATGCATCATCTTTCCCGAGGCTCAGAACTGATTCTGGAGTTATCTGAGGGTTGTTTCTCAAGCCTTTGTTTTCTTGTTCCAATTGAATTTTTTTTTTCCTGTTCCTTGCAACCTGCTGCTCATCAGGTTTTCTAAATACTGCTGCCAGGTCAGTTTTTTGGTCACATGCTTATACTTTGCTCTGATTTACTTGCAAGCACCTCACGTTGAGGTGCTTCATGGATCCATCAAGGAAGGATTTGGAATAGTTATAATGTATTATGCCAATCTAGGAATGCTGCTTTTTTTTTTTTTTTTTTTGGTGAGGAAGACCAGCCCTGAGCTAACATCTGTTGCCAATCCTCTTTTTGCTGAGGAAGATTGGCCCTGGACTAACATCCGTGCCCATCTTCCTCTACTTTATATGTGGGACGCCAGCCACAGCATGGCTTGACAAGTGGTGCGTAAGTCGGAGCCCAGGATCCAAACCTGTGAACCCCACGCCACTGAAGCAGAGTGCACAAACTCAACCACTGTGCCAGCAGGCTAACATCTATTGCCAATTCTCCTCCTTTTTTTTTTCCCCTCTTTTCTCCCCAAATCCCCAGTAGATAGTTGTATGTCATAGTTGCACATCCCTCTAGTTGCTGTATGTGGGAGACCACCTCAGCATGGCCAGACAAGCAGTGCCTCGGTGTGCACCCGGGATCCAAACCTGGGCCACCAGTAGCGGAGCACGCACACTTAACCGCTAAGCCAGGGGGTCGGCCCCATCCATATCTGTTTTGTAATCAAACAAAATAAGAAAGATAGTAAACTCTAATAATATTTAATATACATAATGACACAGGTACATAGACTAAGGAAAGTAGGGGACATTTGTCACATGCATGGCTGCCCAGCATATTCTAATTAGCCTTTCCATTTGTGTAGAAATTCCCACATCATGAGGCCATTTGCCTCACTCAAATACACAGCAGGTGCAGGGGCTCTGCCACTTAGTGGCGCCCACATCAGACTTTGATTCAGGATTAAGCAAGAAAGGAAATTGGGCTCTGAAGGGAGTGTCCACCTTGATGGCACTGTTGGCAGCAAAGCTGGATGCACCGAGGAATCCAGCTGTTGAGGGCAGCAGGGGCTGCAAGGTCAAGTTCCTGATGCTGAAACTTTGTTGTGGAAAACAGCAGTAGCAGCTGCAGGAAAGCTTAGAGGAGCTGCTTTCATTTCAGGCCAGTTCCACAGCAGGTTTGGAGTATTGTTTCTGGAAGCTTAGCTTTGCGTCTGTTTCTCTAAACTCAACAATTCTGCGAGCTCCCTAATATCCTTTAATAAACCATTTCCTGTTTAAATTAATTAGGGTGGATTCTGTTATTTGCAATTAGAAATGTAACTGATGCAGTGAGGTATCTTGGGGGTAAGTGGGAGCTAACAGTGTCACCCTTACTCAATTTTTCATTTTAAGCACATTGCAGTTGCAATTTACATGGGCCTGGTTAAGCGCCATATAGAGTATTATGTGGTATAACAAAAATATATATATTTGGTCTTTTTCCTGGCACAGAGCTCCTGAAACCCTTGGAATTCACTGTCTGTCTTTGGTTATTCACAAGCCCCTTGCAACCACACCTGAGTTTATGCTAACAAGATGGATCAAGGTGAGGCCCCTTAGATAGCTTCAGAATGGGAGCTGGTCACCAGAAAGACCAAACACTTGATTAGAGGGTTGGACCTTTCAGCCAGGGAAGGGAGGGGGGATTAGAGATGGAAGTCCATAAAAGCTCTCAAAGGAAGAGATTTAGAGAGCTTCTCAGTTAGCCAACATATTGAGGTGCCGGGACGGTGGCTGCCAGGAGAGGACATGGAAGCTCTGTGCCCCTCTCACTGCTCTCCATATCTCACCCTCTGTATCTCTTCCATTTGACTGTTCCTGAGTTGTATCCTTCATAATAAACCTTTAAACGTAAGTAAAATGTTTTTCTGAGCTCTGTGAGCTGTTCTAGTGAATTACGAACCTGAGGAGGGGATCATGGAAACCCCCAAATTTGTAGTCAGCCAGGCCGAAGTGTGGGGAGGCTGGGCACCCCATTTGCTGCTGGCATCTGAAGTGGGGCAGTCTTGTGGGACCGAGCCCTTAACCTGTGTGGCCTGTGCTGACTTCCGACAGTTAGCGTCAGAATTGAATTAAATTATTGGAAACCCAGCTGGTGTTGGAGAATTGGTTGCTGGTATCAGAAAAACCACACAGTATACTATCTAGTTTGACTTAAAATTTTTCCTGGAAGAAGACACATATTAAAAAAAACAATAGGGCAAACAGAAGCTACTAAGAAAACAACAAAACTGACATATTATGAGCTTTTTATCAGCCAGGTTAAAACAGTGTGACAATCTAATTAGATATTACAAGCAGTCATCCAATGAATAAGAAATTGCCTTTGAAAAGAAACTCATGCTATGAAAGGAACATTTTGAAAATTGACGTGTGAAATTATTACTATGTTTTTGTGTAGGGAAGATTAGCCCTGAGCTAACATCCATTGCCAATCCTCCTCTTCTTGCTGAGGAAGATTGGCCCTGGGCTAACATCCGTGCCCATCTTCCTCTACTTTATATGGGACGCCGCCACAGCGTGGCTTGACAAGCGGTGAGTCAGTCCTCACCCAGGATCCGAACCTGCAAACCCCAGGCTGCAGAAGCAGAGCACGTGAACTTAACCGCTATGCCACCGGGCTGGCCCTGATGTATGAAATTATTTTTATTGTTTGTAATTTTGTTTCCCAAAATGATATAACTGTTACCTCTAAAGTGTCACCCGCACAGTAAAATGACGTGGAGACAATGTATCATCTGCTTGGAAATTTCAATGGGTTTTGAAACTATTTGTTAAAAATATTAAAAATGCAAAATCTCCCATTTATTTCACAAAACATTGATTGACACATCAGGAAAGAAAGAAATTTAGTGGCCAGATTTTAACAAAACTTTGCAAAATTGGTGGATTGAATTGAAGAATGAATATCAAGATTTAGTAAGTATAGACAACAGTGTATTTCCATTTGAATTTGTCTATCTTGGTGAGACGCTGGCTCTGGTGGTCTAGTGGTTAAGATTCGCTGCTCTCACTGCCCCGGCCAGAGTTTGGTTCCTGGTCAGAGAACCACAGTACCCATTTGTTGGTTTCAGCAGAGCTTCCAGAACGGACAGATTAGGATGAAGAACCTGG
Organism: Diceros bicornis minor; assembly: GCF_020826845.1. Taxonomy (NCBI): domain Eukaryota; kingdom Metazoa; phylum Chordata; class Mammalia; order Perissodactyla; family Rhinocerotidae; genus Diceros; species Diceros bicornis. The sequence goes on from NC_080743.1 coordinate 28,282,687, forward strand.
CCACCCACTTCTGAAAAAACTGGCCATGAAAAACTCTTTGAATAGCAGCAGGGTATTGTCTGATACAGTGCCGGAAGATGAGAGGATGGTGCAAAAAGACCAGGCAGGGTTCTGGTCTGCTGTACAGGGTCGCTAGGAGTCAGAATCCACTCCATGGCACTAACAAACAAAATCTTTGTGAGATACCTTTATCAGCTAGGACTGTCATTAAACCAAATACCAAAATAAACTGAACTCTACGTCAGAATCCACAGGGTACTCCTTAAATGCTGTTGCCTGAGCCTTGTGTTCAAGACATACCAGCACCAAACTGAGATATTCTTCTGGGTTTAATACGAAGAGAAAAAGAATAATTTTACGACCATGTGATTCTCTCTTATTTAACGCTGCGGCCCATGAAGCATCTCAAGTCATTGGTGAAACGCTTCCCACAATTTAATCCATTGATTTGCGGCATTTCAACATAGATTTCATGTTAAGTTAAATTCAGTGTTAGTGAAAAACCTGGACTTTATCCCAGCAGCTACTTTATTGAAGGAGTTTTGTCTACTTAGTGAACTGGAGAAAGAAACTGGAAACAGAGAGGACCTGGATGGAAGGAGATGAATGAATACGGCCAGAAGGAGAACAGCAGAGATGGCCCTTCTGCAGGATACTCTTGCCTCCCAGTTTCTCAATCTCCTAAACTCCAGAGACTTGCATTTCCACTGCTTTTCATCCACCCACCTTGGACCCGGTCCTCACTTAGAATGGCATGACCTCCAGGACCTCAAAGGAAGCTTTCTTTCTCTGATCACATCTCTTTCCTGTCCCTACTCCCTCAAGCTTGTTGAACTGCTCTTCCTTCTTATAACCTCTGGTCCCTCGCCCTTCTCCTAGCAGAGCGCCTCATTTCCAGTTTCCGTTTCCCTGACCTTTAGTCCAGACAGGATCTAACATTGGGGAAAAGATTGTAGAGCCCTGTCCAACTCCTTCAGAGCCCAGAGCCCTTCATTATTTTGTGCAGGGTGCCTGGCAGGGCCTGGTTAGAGGTTCCCTACGTTCCCAGGACAGACACTTTGTCATGGGCACAGCCCAGCAACATGATCCAAAGCCCTAAGGCTGAAACTTCCCATCTGAGATTCTAAGATGTTTTTAGAAATTGACCTTAATAAATTACTTGAATGCCATCCAAAAGTATAAAAAGGTAGACACAATTATATTCTAAACTCAAGTATTTGATAAATAAATTGTGGTGAAAAAAATAACAAAACTATTCATTTTTCATCAGTTATTGTATTGAAGACTTTCTTTTATAAAAGAGACAGCAACAACACTGATTAAAATAGACTGAGGGACTGGCCAGGTGGTGCAAACAGCTAAGTGCGTGCACTCCGCTTCAGCGGCCTGGGGTTCGAGGCTTCGGATCCGGATCCCAGCGTGGACCCATGCACCACTTGTCACACCGTGCTGTGGCAGCATCCCATATAAAGCAGAGGAAGATGGACACAGATGTTAGCTCAGGGCCAATCTTCCAACGCAAAGAAGAGGAGGATTGGCATTGGGTGTTAGCTCAGGGCTGATCTTCCTCACACAAAAAAAATAAAACAAAATAGACTGAAAGGCATATATGTTTTTCAAATAAGCAGCATTAGTAATTACCTCTCTGGATACTATATTAATTACCTTATTGTACTTTTGAGAGATGATTTGTTTATTCTATTAGCCTAAGAGATCAACATGTTATAACACATTTTCTCATCACTTATAATTTGAATTGCTTCATTTTCTGGTAAAACTTAGGATCAAGAAATATAAGCATTATTGATTCTGACATCTGCAAATCCCAGCATTTCTAGTTAAACAAATACATAGAAGTTATATGTTTGAGGATCTAACTATATAAAATTTTTTTAAATCAAATAATTTTACCATGTTAAATATAGTCAAAAATTCTTTTTTTTTTTTGCCACTAATAACATTTAAAAATTTATCTGTGTCAGGCCCCGTGGCTTAGCGGTTAAGTGCACGCGCTCTGCTACTGGCAGCCCAGGTTCGAATCCTGGGCACTCACCAACGCACCACTTCTCCGGCCATACTGAGGCCGCGTCCCATCCCACATACAGCAACTGGAGGGATGTGCAACTATGACATACAACTATCTACTGGGGCTTTGGGGAAAAAGAAAAAAAAGGAGGAGGATTGGCAATAGATATTAGCTCAGAGCCGGTGTTCCTCAGCAAAAACAGGAGGATTAGCATGGATGTTAGCTCAGGGCTGATCTTCCTCACAAAAAAAAAAAAATTTATCTGTGTCAATGATCATCTCTGAAAAGTATGGTAAAACAAATTCAAAGGAAAACAAACCAAAACAAATAAAAATTCCTTCCCTTTTCATGATCTGTGCTCCAGTCTGTCAAAATAAAATTCTTCTAGTATTGCTTATTTGTTTCTGAGGAGGTTTTGTGTACACTGTAAAATTCACCTATGTGTCAATAACAATACAGGAAGTGGCTGAGTTACAATGTGCAATTCTCCAACAGAAATGCATCCTTAGAATTGATTAGGTCTGGACAATGGGTCAGAATTCCATAAAATTAATGCAAAGGCTCCTAAGAAACAAATGATGAAGCAATAAAAGAATTTTATTTTGACGAATTGGCTTATTTTCCTTTGAATTTGTTTTAAAGCTGTAACTAATTTTTGCTATGATGACTCTTTCTCTGATTCTGTCAGAGGGGATTTTTTCCCCCTTACGAATCGTTTGTTTAGTTCTGATCAAAGAATTCAGATATGAGAAAGACCCATTGGGTCACTGAAGGTATCTCCTTCAGTCCCCTGACATGGATCGTAATTGTTGACGGCAGCCAAAAGACCAGGTCATTGTTCCATGTGTAAACTTTTCCATTGGCCTGTCTGCTTTTTCAGCATAATAGAGAATATACTTGCCAATTTCCAGCCAATTAGGAGAGGTTTAGATACACAGAGTTTTGATAATTTCAACAATATTTGAAAGCTGGTGGCCTGTTTAAATGTCTGGGCAATCTTGGAAAATATTTAGGAACTCCCTAATCTATTCTTTCTTTTTTTATATATTTATTTTTTTAACTGAGATATAATTGACATATAACATTGTATTAGTTTTAGGTGTACAATATAATGATTTGATATATGTTTATATTGCAAAATGATTACCACAATAACTTTAGTTAACATCCATCACCATACATAGTACAAATTTTTTCCTCCTGATGAGAACTTTTAAGATCTTCTCTCTTAGCAGCTTTCAAATATACAATACAGTATTGTTAACTATATTCACCATGCTGTACATTACATCCCCAGGATTTATTTACCTTATAACTGGAAGTTTGTAACTTTTGACCCCCTCCCTAATCCATTCTTCAGTGCAAGATAGTCTTTTCTGCCATCACTGTTGAGCCATGTCAGGGAACGTCAGGTTTCTTCTCAGGCCCAAGTTAGGGCACCGTCTTCTACTTGTTACTTTGGCAGGTGGATTTCTCTGTTCACTTTACCTCTTTGTCTCCTCCATTCCCACCTTTGGTAAAGAGTGATCTTTAGGCAAAAATCACTTATTCATTATTAGACCACTGTCAGTTGAATACCTGCTACGTTCCAGATACTCTATTAGGTACTGAGGATAAGGGAGAGAATAAAACAGACAAAAATCCCTTCTCTGAGCTTCCATTCAAGGAAGAGAGAGAAATTAAACAAATAATCACATAATGTGTCAGATGGTTATATGTGCTGTGGAGAAAAATAAAGCAGGGACCATGGAGAGGGAGTGTGGGGGTGGAAGTGGTGCTCGCTCTTTTAAATAGGATGGTGAGGTCTCACCAGTAAAGTGAGTGGAAAAGTGATGGATTAAGAAATACAGCATAATTGCCCGTTTGAGGTTCATGGTGATAAATTTAAAGAAAGATCTGAAAGCACGGTTGTGCATTTTCCTTTAGTCACACTGAGCTGCAAGGCACAGAGTAGATACAGACTTAATCAGGATTGGATTTAAGCTTTAATAAGGGTTTAATAAAGGTTGTGATCTTGCCAAGCATGAAATGAGGAGGAAGCAAGAGGGGGCAGAGGAGTTGAGGGTGATTGCAAGAAGAGAGTATCATGATTGACCACAGCGTTACAGCTGGGTAAGAGGGTGAGGGATAGTGAAAAGGTGTTAGGGTTAACGGATTACTGATTCCGGTGGAGGTGAAGGATTGTTCACAGTCCTTCCTGTGAAGGAACAGTCCACGAGTTCCTGATTCTCTTCTGGGATGGAAATCAGAAGCCCCATTGGGGTTTGATCCTCCATTTTTATTTTGGAAGGAGGGGATCACCAACACCCCTCCTCAGCCCTTTAGGAATCCAGACTTGGGCAAACAGACACTCCTCTGTAATGGTTCCTCTTCTCAGGAGGAACCTGAAAATGCAATCAAGGCCAAACAGTAGGCATCCTTTTGACTCAAGGGGGCTAGGAATTCCTGAGGACTTCAGATTAGGTTACAGCCCTTTCACAGAGACAGTCTCTGTAACTTCCTACTTTACCTGATTTATATTTTTTATTACTGACAGAAATGTTTTGTGTCGTATAGTTTCACCATTCTAGATGCAAAATTAACTTTCTTTTAGCGTTTTCCAGTGTGATTTTGCTATTTACAAAATCTTGATTTACAGGGTTAATGGGACAGAATCTTACAAATAAATTTTCTTAAGCTGATTAACTAAATTCTTAAGTTTTGTGGTAGTGCTTATAGAAAATTTACGGCTTCTCTCCTCACAGAAGGGGCCCATGTTTACTGCCCACTCCCCCAAAATTATTTGTAATCTTTATTTATTTGAAATGTTTATACTAAGATAATTCATTATTCACTATACACGTTCATTCACATCTAAATTTGAAAGTTCTACACTCTAAGCTATATATGAGGAGCATTATTTAATTATACTTAATATGATTTCTAAAATAAATAAATTTGTTAAGGAAAATTGTAAGCTTATATCTATTGGTAAACATTATGCATTTTATTGTCAAAATAATTTAAAACCTCATTTAACTTCACTTTTTAAAATAAATGGGAATATAAGAGCTGAAAAGCTGCTAATAAAAATATTGATGTCTACAGCAAGTAAAAGGTCAAATTTTTTTCCCCCAAAGCCCCAGTAGATAGTTGTACGTCATAGTTGCACATCCTTCTAGTTGCTGTATGTGGGACGCGGCCCCAGCATAGCCGGAGAAGCAGCAGGTGCGCGCCCGGGATCCGAACCCCGGGCCGCCAGTAGCGGAGCTCGTGCACTCAACCACTAAGCCACAGGGCCGGCCCCCAGTTTTTTTTTTTTGCAGGGAAAGATTCACCCTGAGCTAACATTTGTTGCCAATCTTCCTGTTTTTTTTTTTCCTCCCCAAAGCCTCAGTACACTGTTGTGTATCCTAGTTGTAAGTTGTTCTAGTTCATCTATGTGAGCCACAACCACATGGCAACTGACAGACGCGTGGTGTGGTTCCGTGACTGGGAAGCAAACCCGGGCCACCGAATCAGTGAGCACCAAAATTTAACCACTAGGCCATCAGGGCTGGCTCTCAAATTTTTATTTTTTTTTTAATATTTTATTTATTTATTTATTTTTTTCCCCCCAAAGCCACGGTAGATAGTTGTATGTCATAGCTGCACATCCTTCTAGTTGCTGTATGTGGGACACAGCATCAGCATGGCCAGAGAAGCGGTGTGTTGCTGCACGCCTGGGATCCGAACCCGGGCTGCCGGCAGCGGAGTGCACACACTTAACTGCTAAGCCACGGGGCCGGCCCCTCAAATTTTTAAACTATGAAGTTGAAAAGGGAGATGATAAGACTAGGACTGCAGTCAAGCCCCCCCTTGAAGTTAGTGTATGTGTTATTTGACTCAAAACCTTTTTTCATGCTTTGTCAATGAATAGGTCTTGTTTCTTCAAACAATTATGGAGCAGTCTACCTGCCACTAGTACTATTCTGTTTTCTTCTCTCAAAATCATATTTGTAATTCTTCAAAGCATTTTGCATCCCCCAAATTTACTTATTCTTAATATATGGCTCACTAAGCAGGTCTGCCCAGGCAAACTTACCTATGGTGATATATGTATAAACACAGCTTATCCCAATTCTTTATTTCAACTGTGTTTTTCCCTATTATACGGTCATAAGTACGTATCTTCTTTCTGTGACAGAGCAGAACGATCCAGACACATATTAACTCATTCATTCATCGAATAATTATTGAGTGTCTCCTATATGCCAGGCACTGTTTTAGGTACTTGGGACATATCAGGAACAAAACTAATAAAAATCCTGGCCCTTATGGTGCTTACAATCTCATAGGGTAAGGAGACAATAGATAAGATAAATAAGTACGAATACATAGTATGTTAGCGATTAGAATTAAGGAGAAAAGTAAAGCAGAATGGAAATAAGAAATATGTGTATGTGTGAATGTATGTGATGTTTTAATTTAGATAAGCTAGCTAATGGAAGGTCTCACTGAGAAGCTCACAGTTGAGGGGAGATCTGAAGAAACTGAGGGAGTAAGCCATTCAGCTCTCTGGGGAAAAAGCCTTCCAGGCCAGGGGAACAGCTAGAGCAAAGGCTCTGAGGCAGGAGCATGGCTAGTGTGTTCTAGGATCAGCAAGGAGGCAAGTTTGACTGCAGTGGAGTGAGCATGGGGGACAGTAGCCCACAATAAGATCAAATAACAATGATGGGGTGGGGCAGTAGGGATGGAGGTTGGGGTAGATGATATAGAGCCTTGAAGATCATTGCAAGGAGTTTGGTTTTTACTGTGAGGGAAATGGGAAGCCATTGAGAAGTGCGGAGGGGTGGAGTGACATGAATTGATTACCAAAATCATTCTATTGCTGTGTTGAGGCTAGACTGAAGGAGACCAAAAAGAGAAAGAAGCAGAAGCACTGGAGATCAGTCTGTCGTAATAAACTAGGTGAAAAATTATATTGACTTGGACTAGTTTGGATTCTGGATGGGTTTTGAATATGTAGCCACAAAGATTTGCTGATGAATCAAATCCTTTTGGACTTGATTGGCTGTAAGACATGAGAGAGACGATGACTGAAATTTTTGGCCTGAGTAACTGTGAGACTGGAGTTGCCATTTACTGAGATGGGGAAGACTATAGGCAGAGCAATTTGAAGCGAGATATCAGGAGCTCAGGTTTGGACATACTAAGTGTAAGATGCTCATTAGACTTTCCACATGGAGATATCCAGTAGGCAGTTGGATGTATGAGTCTGGAGTTTGGACAAAAGGTTCAGAAATCTGGGAGCCAAGAGTAGACAAGCCTTGAGACTGGATGTGCTCCTAAGGGTGTATGATAGGGAGATCCAAGGACTGAGCACTAGAGCATTCCAACATTGAGAATGGAGGATTGAGAAGAAACTAGCAAGAACTGACTTTTGGATTTAGCAACACAGAGGTAACAAACATTTTTATTTTTAGTAATAAAGCATCTCCTATGTCTATATGTATTATATTGCCTCCTAATTCCTAGACAAAACCATCTGTAAATTTAAATTCTTTAACTGTGAGTTCTGGGGACATTTGTGAATCCATAGGAAACCAGAAAGATGGGCTTCCTCTTGCTGAGTCTGCTGCTGGAATGAAAGATGGGAACTTTAAAATGTCTTTCAGCTATGCTCATATGATATCTTGATTAAAACTAAAATACTTCATGGAAATATGTGTGATGCTTTAAAAAAACATAATTACAACTATTTCCATATGTCATAGAATAGAATATTTTAGAAGCTGCTTTTCTCTGTCATCTTTCTGTGACAAATCTGTGACATCCCTGACAAATCTTAATGTTGGATAAAAGCAACTATCTTACTTCTCCATGAACACTCACCAATTTCTGGGTCTTAACTGCCTCAAATACGTCTTACTAACACATTTACCCAGGTAGCTTTTTTTCTTGTTCTCCATAATAATTTTGAACCTTTTTCACTCTCCTAACCTCCTTCCTGCCCTCCTCTCCCATCTTCAGCCTAGACTGTATTTTTACCTATATAATAAACTCCCTATTCAAAATCTCTACCCAGATATCTTACAGGATCCCTGAACTCATTATGCTCAAAACTGAACTAAAGATCTTATGCCTCCATCAAACTTGTTCCCCTCCTACATTTTCCTTCCCAGTAAATGGTGCCTTCCTCCAAGAGCTCAAGCCAGAGAGCTCAAATCATCTTTACATCCAATCTAACACCAATCCTGGGGAGTCTACCTCCCAAATAAACCCATTCTCCATTCTGCAACCATTTTAAGTTATTTTGAATACTCAAATCTGGTTTTCTCACTCTCTTCCTCCCCACCCACCCACACCCTTAATTCAAATCTGATTTGCCACAGAGCTTAAAACTCGGTAGGATCAAAAGATAATGTACTCAATGATAATACACTTTAAAGGTTTTTGATACTTTGCACTCATGGTGCTTACTGTCTAGCGGGGAAAACAGACATTAAATATACCCCTAGCTATATCATTACAACCATAGTAAGTGCTATGTAATTAGGTTGTAATGACAACGTATAACAGGAAGATCTAATCTAGTGGAGGCCTCCTTGAGGAAATGACTTTAGGCTGAGACTGGAGTGTGGGATGGGAGGAAAGAAAGAAAAGCCCATTATACAAACCCTGAGAGAGAGAGAGAGAGAGAGAGAGAGAGAGAGAGAGAGAGAGAGAGAGAGAGAGAGGAGAGAGAGAGGGCTCGAGGACAGAGCACTGGGACGAGCTGAAAGGTTAATGTGGCTGGAGATGGGGACACTGCTGGATGGGTGGTAGGATGTGAAGATAGATAATTCTTGTAGGACTTTGTAGCTCATCTTAAGATTTTGATCTTTATCTTAAAAATAAAGTGATTGAAAGGTTTTAGA